>NC_091794.1:41591250-41898437 GCF_041296235.1 Equus asinus | reverse complement strand
AGAGTAAGTAATCAATAAGAAGGATTACCTCTCCCCAAGAGAAAGATCAATAAAAAAGCCACAATGTACATTATAACCTAGTATCCCAAAGTCACATGCTATCATTTGCACTTATTTTCTATTCACTGGAAGCAAGTTTTTAAGTCCAGGCCACATTCATAGGGAGGACTATTAGGCTCCACTTTTTTTTTTTTTTGGTGAGGAAGATTTTTGCTGAGCTAACATCTGTTGCCAATCTTCCTCTTTTTGCTTGAGGAAGATTGTTGTTGTGCTAACATCTGTGCAAATCTTCCTCCATTTTGTATGTGGGATGCCACCACAGCATGGCTTGATGAGCAGTGTGTAGGTCTGCACCCAGGATCTGAACCTGCGAACGCCAGGTCACCTAAGCAGAGCACAGGAAAGTAACCCCTACAGGACCAGCTGACCCCTAGGCTCCACTTTTTGATAGGAACGTCAGAGAATTTGTGGACATACTTTAAACCACCACATGAGAAGGAAAATACCTCATCACAGCATGACCATCAAAATAAAAATTCAATAGAAGCATTAAAAAGTAAACTTGAGAAAAGTTGACAAACAGTCAGAGATGGTTACTAGGAAAAAAATGGTAAGAAAAAATAAAGCTTTAATCCAGAAGCTCAAATTCCCAACTAATTGGAATTTTGGAAGAAAGAAATAGAAAATAAAAGGGAGGAGATAATTAAAGCAAAAATTTTCCCAGAATCAAAGGACACAAATCTCCAACTTCAAAAAAGAGCTCCCCTATTGCCTAGTACAAAATATGAATAATGACTCAAACCAAAAAATGATAACACTAGAAATAAAAAGGAGATCCTAAAAGCTTCCAGAGTGGAATATATTTTTTTAATCACAAGTTCCCAAGCACCACCCATCTGGTGTCAAATTCAACACATTTGCAGTGGTAACTAAAAATCTTTATATCTATTAAGTTCCCCAGGTGTTTCTAAAGATTAGTCAAATTTGAAAACCATTGGTTTAAAGAGTTCTGAGGAAAGTGAGACAAACATCTTCAAATTTAAGTATCACCTTTCTCTAAAATTGTTGGACATATTTCTCCAATATTCTGCTATAAATAAATCCACCTTTTTTCATGGGTGGCAGAATTATCCTCATTTTATAGAATCGTGGTGGAGGGAGGAAAAAAGAATTTCTAAAGCACACCTTAAATAAAATTTTGGTTCCATGTAAAGTTCTTCTCAGATTTATACACAAAGAATGTAACCTGTTCTCTAATAGTACTAAAGAAAGAATAAAAGGAAATGACTTAAACTACAGCAAAATAGGTTTAGGATAAGGAAGTTTCCTGACATTGAGATTTGTAAAACACTAATAAGGGTTTCTAGAGATATTATGAAATATTCACCTTGGAGAGTTTTTAGAAAACATCGCCCATCTGTCTGAGTTTAGAGAGTAAGCCTGAAGGAAAGAAGATGGTTGGGAGACTGGATACAACATCCATTCATTCAATAAGTTCTTGTTGAGCTACTGCTAAGGGCCTGCCACTGTGCTAGGTGTTGGGCATTTTAAGAGAGCATTTTTCACAGTTATTTGATCATGGAATACTTATCAAATGAAAGCATATGCGATCTCTATGAAGAGGAACTTCTAACATATAAAGGTTACTTGCATAAAAAGAACATAGAGGGGCTGGCCCCATGGCCGAGTGGTTAAGTTCACTCACTCCGCTGCCGCAGCCCAGGGTTTCACCCATTCAGATCCTGGGCACAGACATGGCACTGCTCATCAGGCCACGTTGAGGTGGCATCCCACATAGCACAACTAGAAGGACCCACAACTAAAATACACAACTATGTACTGGGGGGAGGAAATGCAGGGGGAAAAAAAAGAAAGAAAGAAAGTAGAAAAAAGTCTCAGATTAACAAGGAAATAAAAAATATATTATAACAAAAACATAAGATGAAAGCTATTTTACTGTTTGATACATTCGTTAATATCATGATACACATTTACAAATTACGTTTATATACATTTATATAAAAGGATCAACTATACTTTTTTCAGAACTTGCAGGAATTCATCAAGGTGATCAGATACATGATAAATATACAAATCTTTTTGATAATCAGTTAGAAAATATAATGGAGGAGTTGGAGCAGGGGTCTATTTGCCTAAAGCAATCAAAAAGATGAAATATCTATCAATAAGATTATAGGAAACATACAAGCTCTATATGAAGAACCTGATAGTCATTTACCAAGATATATCAAAGAACACTTAAATGGAGAATTCACACAATGGAAGATTCAGTATTTCATAAAGGCATTAGTGCCTCTCAAATTAAGCAAAGATTTAATGCAATTCTAAATGAATTCTCACGTGTGTGAATGGGTAAGTGAGTTAGTATAATATGGAAAACTGATTGTAAGTTCATCAACAAGAATAAATACATTAAAATAGGCAGAAACATGGCACGTTGACCATAGAAGTTTAATTCCTCTCCCTCCAAAGTCCCACCTAAATGACATTAAATGGATTCTTCAAAAAGATAAATAAACTCACAAGGAAAGGAAGACAACAGGAGACACCAACTGGCAAATGATACCAACAAATTTTTAAAAGATGGAAAACATATAGAGAGATGATAACAGAAAAGAAGAGGATGCTATAAGTTAAGACGACTACCAAAGAGAAGTATGTTGACTCACCTCACTGAACCCCTGAGAGGCTCAAAATATCAATGAATCAGGTGCCCTAGTTGTGGGGATGAGAGTCAACGATGAAAATGAAGAATTAGTCAAATGTCTGTATATGAAACGACTGGAACAACAGGTCATTTCCTCTATCCTTAGTTTCTCTCTGAAGAAACTGAAATCAGAAAGGCTCTCCACTTAGACATAGCAGAGAGTAGAAGTACATTGTAAAAACCTGCATCCTGAGTGGTGAGAAGCCAGGATCATTCCTTTATCCTAGGAATTCCAGGGATCAGACACATCCCTCCCAAGGGAATTCTAGAGGATCCTTTTTTTAAAAATACCGGATGGCCTTGGACAATTACTTATTAGTATCTAATACTAATGTCTAGGGATCCTAACAGCTGAATCAACTTACAATGAAGGCTACCACTCAGCTTTTTTAGCACCTCATTCTAAAATATAAATGGACATTTTGGGTCACCAAACATTTGAGGAAAGTCTCTAACATATAATACTGAAATAAACAAAACAAGCCTGGGGGGCAGGTGAGGGGAAAGGAAATCCAACCCAGATGCAAGAAAAAGAACAAAAGAAAACATCAGCTTTTTGTTATGCTCCTTGGCGGGAAAAGGAAAGACATTGCATATATGATATATGATACAAGAAAAGGATGATATTTTCTAAGTAACAGAGAAAAAGTAATAACTCTAGGAAATTTAGGACATAATCATAAAAATTATAAATCCAACAGAAAAGGATAAAATTCATAAATTCTAGATGGTACAGCATAGAGAAGACAAAACAGAGTGCAGATAATATTAATAAAAACAAGAAGAATGATACAGGAGATATAATATCTCACTAATAAGAATTCCAAAAAAGAAAATGAGAGGAAGAAAATAATCAAAATAATTTTTTAAAGAAGAATTTACAGGTTACAATAATCTACTGAGTACCCAAGAGTATGAATAAAGAAAAACTACACCAGTATCATTAAATCTTAGTATTAAAATAATGGAATTATGGTACACTTAGAATAGAGAGTCTAGAAGCTTCCAGAGGGAAAAACAGATCACTTAAAAGTAAATGAAACAATTAATTCAGATTATTTAAAAATTATGACAATCGAGTCAGGCAAGAATCATCAAAGTATCCTAAAACTAGCAGGTGAAAGTAATTTAAGAACAGAATAATTACATAGTCAAGAATTTCCTCATATATTATTTATTAGTTATAAAAGGAAAATAGTAATTTATAGTAGGAAATTTGGCAGATACCATTTTAACTAAGTCATCAAAATTAATATCACAAATAATGGGGCAAACTGACATTATGTACCTTCTGATGGGATGTATTGAAAAGAACACATTAACATTTATGTAATATTCCTGCCAAAAATATATAAACTGAATCTTAAGCATGAGGAAACATCAGACAACTCCAAATTGAGGGGCATTCTAAACATAACTGGCCTGTTATTTTCAAAAATGTCAGTGTGACAAAAGACAAAGTCTGAGGAATTGTTCAATATTAAAGAGACATAAAAACTTGGGAAACATTATTAGGATAATTGGTGAAATTTTAGTAAAGTTTGTAGATAAAAGTACGTAACAATATTAAATTTCCAGATTTTCATAATTGAGCTGTTGTTATTTAAATGAATGTCTTTGTTCTTATGAAATACACACTTCAATATTTAAAGGTAAAGGGATATATTCTGTGAAATTTATTCGCAAATGGTTCAGAAAAAATGGGGATTAGAATGGCATCTAATTCCATGATAACAACATAAGAAGTTAGAAGCCAATGGAACCATGCCTCTAAAATTCATAGGGAAAATTATTTCCCTCCCAGAATTCTATACCCAGTTGTATTATCAGTTTTCTATTGCTGCATAGCAAATTACCATAATCTCAGTCATCCATTTATTATCTCATAGTATCTGCGTGTTAGAAGTCTGGACACAGAGTAGCTGGGTTCCTTGCTCAGGGTCTTATAAGGCTGTAATCAAGGTGTAGCTGAAGCTGTGTTCTCAGCTGGAACTCAAAGCCCTCTTCCAATTTCATTTGAGTTGTTGACAAAAGTCAGTTCCTTGAGGTCGTTTGGCTGAAGTCCTTGTTTTCTCCCTAGCTGTTAGCCTGGGACTGCTCTCAGCTCCTAGTGGCTTCTTCTCAGGGCCTTGCCATATGGCCCCCTCCTCTCACAACATAGCAGTTTGCTTCATCTTCAAGGCCAGCAGGAGAGCATCTCTCTGATGCTTTACCTTCTCTTGATGGTCTCACCCAATTAGGTTAAGACTCAACCAGAGTAATCACTCTTTTGATTAACATAGTCAACTGATTAGTAACTTATTCATGGGAATAATATCCCCTCATATGTACTAGTACCACCCACACTCAATAGAAGGGTGTTATGCAAGTCGTGTACATCAGGGAGAGGAAATCTTGCGGGTCATCTTAGAATTCTGCCTGTCACATCCAGCCAAACTTTCATTTCATATTTGAGACAATCTGGTTCTCAACCCTGGTATCACATTAGAATCCCCTAAGGAATTATTAAATTCTAGTATCAGAATTCTCATTTAGTTGGTCTGAGGCAGGTCCTGAGAAAGTTTTTTTGGTCTGTTTTTGTTTTCAAGGCTTTCCCATGTAATTGCAATATGCAACCAGTTTGAAAGCCACTAGAATAGAATAAAAACCTTTTCAGATATTCAAGATCTCACAGAACTTACTTCCTAGTCACTAAAGGAGCACTCCTCTGAAATGAGGAAGTAATCAAGAAAGAGTAAAGCACAGGAACCAGGAAACAAGGACTCCAAAATAGGAAATAAGAAAGGGAAGTCCCAGACGACAGAGAGCAGGAGCCTTGAAAGCAGCCAGTCCAGACTGCAGCAGGAGGATGAAGGGCTCTGGGATGAAGTTTCTGAGGAAAACACAAGTAGAATTCATGGATTATCTGTTATATCTGAGCATTGAGGGAAGAGAACTAGTATTAGGCATATGACAGAATTGATATGAAATTGGAAAAAAAAAGTAAAGAATGGGTACATAGAAAAGTTATACATCTAATAAATTATCTTCTTGAAGAAAAACTAAAAGCTTTTCGAGACAGAAAAGCATGCACTACTTGGCTATGCAGTTAACAATATTAATGTAGTCATCATGTAAATACTGATCCTTAACTGAAAATTATAATTATGCTGAGAGTAGAAGATGAGGGGGAGCAAGGTATAACGTGTCTACATAAAAGAGCTAAATAAAGAAATTGCAAAATAGTGCTATAATACTAATTCCTGAAATAATAGAAGAGTTTAATGTGTTTGGCTCAAAAATAGGATAAAAGGAGTGGGGAACTACTGTTTTTTATATGATCTTTTCAGTCTTCTTTTTAATTATGTGAATATGTTACTGTGTTAAAAGTAAAAAAAAAAACAAGAACCAAAGGAAACTCACTAGTAATAATGTTAAAAGAAAATAAATTGATACTGGAATGTAAGTTTTTATTCAATAGATTACCAAAAGTTAAAAGTTCTGGCATTATCAATAGTTAAGAAAGATAAAAGAAAATCCACAACTGGTTGAGGGCAAATTGGTATAGCAACTGTGGAAAGCAATTTAGCAACCTAGTAAAATCAAACATGAGAGCACACACTGCTACCTAGAGATTCACATTCATGCATGAGACCTAGAAGGATATCCAATGCAGCAATGCTTGCGATGTGGAAAAAGTGAAAATAACCTAATCGTCTATTGATTGGCATATCACTTCTTCAGTCAACAAATATTTATTGAATGGCTGCTACATGCCAAGAACTGTCCTGAAAACTGGACATAACGGTTAATCCAAAACAAACAGTTAAGCCAAAAATCCTTGCCTTCATGTGATTTACATTCTTGTAGAAGGAGACATATAACAACTAAAGAAGTACAATATGTTAGGTGGTAATAAGAGCTTTGGAGAAACACAAAGCTGGGAAGGGACACCACAAACCCTGGGAGAGAAAGCGTGTATAATTTTTAAAAGGATGGTCAGGGAAATCCATACTGACATTTGAATAAAGACTTGAAAAAAAGTGAGCAAGTAGGCCAAGTAAATACAGGGGAGAAGAATGTGCCAGATGATTAAAATAAACTAGATCAACATATATCAACATGGATAGGTCTTTAAAAACATCTTGAGTAAAAAAGGCTGTAAAAGTATATACCACATGATACTATTTTAAAAAATAACTTTAAAATAACACTATTTCATGTTCCTACATATAATAGGTAAAAGTATTAAAAATGCAGGCAAAACCAAGAAGGAAAAATACCAAATTAAAAATAGTGGTTGGTTCTGGGGAAGAGGGAATTGGAACGGGACTTGGGAAGTGGGTCAAATGATACTTCAGCTTTTTTGCAACGTTTTATTTCTTTGGTGTAAAACAATACATTTCACTCAAGCTTAACAAACTGTTAAATAATTGTTAATTCTGGGTAGTAGGAAAATGGTTGTTATAGTATTTTTTGTACTTTTCTGAATTTAAAATTTCTCCAAAAGATTAGCCAATATGTTTTTGAAGAGAATAGTGAGAGCAGAATTGACCTATCAGAAATCAAAATGAATAATAAAGCTACCATAATTCAAATACTGCCATGCTAGCATAGACAGAGAGCTTAATGGAACAGAGTAAAGTCCTGAAACAGATTCAGATGCATATAGGAATTTACTATATGATAAATATGGCATGTCAAATAAGTGAAGAGACCAGGAAAATGGCAAACAGTGAAGCTAAGTCATTTGCCAAAGAAAACGAATCTCTGGAAATTCATCCAAGTTGTTGTGTGTGTCAGTAGTTTATTCCTTTTGTTGCTGAGTAACATTCCACGGCATAACATGTACCAGTTGAACTATTCACTTATTGAAGGACATCTAAGTTGGTTGCAATTTTTGGCTATTTATTTTTATTTATATTTTTTGAGGAAGATTAGCCCTGAGCTAACATCCATGCCAATTCTCCTCTTTTTGCTGAGGAAGATTGACCCTGAGCTAACATCTATGCCCATCTTCCTCTACTTTATATGTGGGACGCCTGCCACATCATGGCTTGATAAGTGGTGCTAGGTCCATGTTTGGGATCCAAACTGGTGAACCTGGGCCACTGAAGTGGAGCGCGTGAACTTAACCGCTATGCCACTCGCCAGCTCCTGGCTATTTGTTTTGTAAAATAATTTTTGTGTATATACACTGGGGAAAAAAGACTAGGAAGATGAATACCAAAGTAAAAATAACTATCTTTTAGGGAGACTTCCTTTTTTTTCCTTTAAACATTTCTTTATCGTTATGCATTATTTTTAAAATAATAAAAATAACATTTGAGTGAAGAAGCTTTTATAAGATTACATTTGTCAAAACCCAACATTTAAAAGAAAACAGTGGTTTCTGCCTTATCATATAACACCTACTAACTATCAGGAATTATGCTGTTGAAATAGATACTCTTACTGCAAAATTAAGTCTATTTCTATAATGTATGTTTCTTGCAGCACAATGTAAAAATTCTGTTTCACATGAGAACGTTACACCAAAGGGAAGAAGAAAATGATATGCACATTTTTCAATATTCAGATATTCCTGAGTTAGGGTGCACTAAAAATCAGTTGACTAAATTAAAAGATTTGTTTTACTTGACATTGAAATGTCCCTTTTATCCAAACCTCATGATTCTACCCTTCTAACACAACTGGTTTGACTAACTACAAGCGGATCCAAATACAAATATTCCTGTTGTTTCTTAGATAGAAATATTTTAACAGGTTAGTGTACAAATCCTTAGACTATACACTGGCATTGCCAATATCTTTGGCAACTGCAGAATTAGTTTTAACCTTAGCTATCGAGTATAAGAAAATCGTTCTGCCCAGTGGTCAAGGTGCAAAATGAATTTTCTTATCAACATTGAATTTTTGTAAATGCAGTAAAACTGATTATTCTACCCTTAAGAGTTGCTTCTCCCCATTGAACTTTATAAAAATATCTGCAACATATATTACTAACAACGGTCTCTGAGATAAAGACAAACAAACTTAAAATGAATGGGAAAATACAAGCTCTCAACAGAGAAACAGAAACCATAAAAAAAGAGCCAATCATAAAACTAAGTATTCAAAAACATAACATCTGGAATTTAAAAATTCCCTTGGGCTCAATAGCAGAAATGGATATAAAAGAGATAAAAGTAAGTAAACTGGAAGGTAGATCAATAGAAATTATCAAATATGAACGAGAGGAAAAAAAAGATTGAAAACAATGAACAGAGCCTTAGAGATGTGTAAGACGATATCAAAATGTCTAACATTTTATCGTTGAATTCCCAGAAGAGGAGAAAGAAACTGGGGCAGGAAAATATTTGAAGAAATAATTGCTAAAAACTTCCCAAATTTAGTGAAATACACATATTTTCAAATTCAAGAACTCAGCAAATCCAAACAAAATAAACTCAAAGAAAAAAAACACCAAGACACATCATAATCAAACCACTGAAATAAAAAGTGTTAAATCTTGAAATAATCTAGAGAAAAATGACAAATTGCATATAAGGGAAAAACTATTTGAAAGACCACAGATAGAGCCTGAAGAGAGTGTAACAACATCTTTAAAGTCATAGGGAAAAAACCCCATTAACCCAGAATTCTATAACCAGCTAATATATCCCTCAGGAATGAAAACATAATAAAAATATTCTCAAATGACAAAACACTAAGAGAATTTGTTACCAGCAGACCTGCTCCAAAAGAAATGCTACAGGAAGTTCTTTAGGTTAAAGAGAAATGATACCAGAAGGAAATACAGATTTTCAGGAATGAAAGAAGAGAAATGGAAATGGATGGGTAAATACAAAAGACTATGTTTTCCACTTAAGTTCTCTGAAATATATATACCTGCTGAAAGAAAAAATTTAAAATTGTCTGATAGTGTTTCCATATATATATATAAATATAATACATATACCAACCATGACATAAACATCAGGGAGTTGGGGCAGCGTGGTGGGGGGAGAGGGACCTACATGATATAAGGTGTCTTTCTACATTTTACTTCAAGTGACACAATATTAACACTCAGTAGACTGTGAAAGTTTAGGTATGTATATTGTAAGCCATAGAGCAATTACAAAAATAAAAATACAAACAGGTATATCCAAAAGGACAATATATAAATTAAAATGTAATATTAAAAAAAAATTCAGATAATCCAAAAGAAGGCAGGAAAGTAGGAAAATAAAAAACATAGGGAACAAACAGAAAACAGATAATAAAATGGTAGGCCTCAATCCAACCATATTAATAATTACATTAAATATAAATCATCTAAATACAGCAATTAAAAGAAGAGATTGTCAGATTGGATTAAAAAAAAAAGACCTAACTATATGTTGTCTACAAGTAACCCATTTTAAATATAACAACATAGACTGATGAATAGAAAGATAGGAAAAGATATATCATGCAAACACAAACCAAAAGAAAGCTGGAGCGACTCTACTACTGTCAGACAAAATAGATTTCAGAACAAGTATATTACAAGAGACAAAGAGAGATAACGCATGATAAAAAGAGTCAATTCACCAAAAACACATAATTCTAAATGTGTGTGCACCTAAGAACAGTGCTTCAAAACACAAAGCAAAGATACACAGAAGTGAAAGGAAAAACAGACAAATCCACAATTACAGTTGGAGACATCAATGCTCCTCTCCCAGAAATTGATAGAACAAGTAGAGAAAACCATTGAGGATATAGAAGACCTAATAACATTATCAACCAACGTGATAAAATTGACATTGATGTACTGATATATAGACCATTCCACCCTGCAACACACATGAAATGTTCTAACTGCACATAGGACATTCACCAAGAAATTCGGAGGCAAAACAAACCTTAACAAATTGAAAAGAACTGAAATCTTAAAAGTATGTTTTCTGACCATAACCAAATTAAAAGATGCTATATAGTAGCTCACTTTGTTATTTCTTGGTGTGTTTTCACTGTTTGACTTGACTGTTGTATACATCAAGAGTATACTGCTACATAATCAAGTTGAGTCTTATTTCGAAATGACTTTGAAGCTTCATAGTCACTTAAGTGCTATTAGAGAATGTTTTGGTGCACCATGCATACTTCAGTATCAGTTATCTTTATTTTCAATGGAAATAAATCCAAAAGGCAAGAAATTGTTACCATATTTCCAATGTGTTAGAATGAAACAGTTTTATCTTGGACATTTCACCTCTTGACTTTAGAAAATTTAGAATGCAATTCTTTAATTCTGAAGTATTTCATTTTTTTGTTTGATTTACAGTCTGAAAATCGCTATTTAAATTTTTCCTTTAAAACATTCTTCTTTCAGCCACAGGTGTTGAACAATGAGTTTTGTCATACAGATGTCTAACATAGTCTAAACACTGAATAATAGTGCAAACACCTTTGGAAGCAAATAAACAACAGATCAATGGTCAAGAAATAAACCAAATGCATCAACTGTGAATTGGGCAGTAAATGCTACTCCTGCAGCAGTGAATAATCATAGCCCTGTACCACGTATGGTATTTTCTGCTGTAACACATGATTTCCTAAAGGCAGATTATCACATAACAAAAATCGTGTAATTAGCATTTTCTTATTAAAAATAAATTTTAGAAGAAAAAATATAACTAGTATAATTTTTCCTCACCGAGGACTACCTAACAACACCTCACGAAACTCTCCCTGGCAACAACTTGGGAGATGCTGACAACGTTTACTTTGACTAGTAATTCAATTTTATTGCTTTTAAAAAAAATTCTCTGCTCTGGAGTAACAGTGTTCTGAAAATGCTGAAAAACACTGGTTCAAGAAAAATTTTTGGAACACGGACCCCTCGAACGTGAGATGAAAACCAGAGCTTAAGAAAGAAAACACAGGAAATACAAAAATACAGTCACATGAAACTATGATCACATAGAGGAAAGGATCTCATTTTTGACTGGGTATGGTTGTTCGAGCAAAAACTGGTTATTGGTCAGGTTTTTGCTCTGAAATGACAAGTTGGAGTGCAACATCTCTAGGGTGGGTCACATCTAAGTCCTCTACTCCTAAAAAATTCAAGGGAGAGCCGGTTTGTACCGCAGGCTTCTAGTAATCACGGCTATGCCTTCTCAAATACAAAGAAGGACCACTAGAGGGAGAAACACGCAAAAAACCGTACCCTTAACAGTAGAGATCTCAAAGGGCAATAGATCTCATTACTCTCGAGCAAAAAGAGGTTTCTACGGTATGCACCACGAAAGCACCACCTTAAATCTAATCTGTAGCCAAGACCACTTTTCTGAAGTCTCCGTGGGCACTACACGAAAAAGGCCTGTCTTCTGAATAGTCAGACTTCAACCCTACAAGCTGATTCAAATCTGAAAAAAAGGGCACCGCAAAAGGTCTCCCCAGAGTGAGTCAAAGGATTGCAGATGGCTATGGCTGTGGCAGTGCACTCCTCTTTCAGGATGGGCTACAACTTAACCTGACACTGGCAGAAGGATGCGCAGCAACGCTTTCTAAAACGCCTCCTTTCTAGAATCCATAACCACTTCTGGTTAGCCACTGATAGTGGCGGTTAGCCACCGCGCCCCCTTGTCTCGCCCCCAAAGGAGAGGAAATCTTATTTCCTCTATGGGCATAAAAGTGAATGAACTCATTTGCTCCCAGTCCTCCTTTCTATATCTCTACCCTAGCCCGCCTCCTGCTCGTAGAAACAGATATACGACACATCTGCCGTCCTGGGATGACACCACACCCTCACTACCGCAAAACACGGAACATTAAACACACGCGCGCCAGAAAAACAGCCCAAACACCACCCCAACTTCGGGCGGAAAAGGACCGCGCAGGCGCACTAGCACCCTGTTGCCCCATTTGCCCACTTGCCCCTCCTGGTCTCTGCAATTTCACTTCCGCTCCTTTGCCCATCTGCTTCCGGGGCATTGTAGGCTCGGCCCCTCCTCAGCTCTTACCCTCCTCTGCCCGAGGAGGGGGGGAGTCGAGGGGGTGGGGAAGAGTTGGTTGTTTGTTTACACGATGTGAGCGGAAAAAGAGACCAATAAAGTTTATTCTGGAAACAAAAGGAAAAAAAACAGGGGTGACAGAGAACGGAGACGGGGGCGGGGGCGTGTGGCGGGGGCTAGCGAGGAGACGGAGCTAGAAGGAGAAAGCGGCAGTTCCGGTGCCGCCGCTGCGGCCGCTGAGGTCTTGGGCTGCTGGTGCCGCGGCCGCTGGGGCTGGGGCCGCCGGCGACGCAGGGCTCGGGCCCGGCCGGGCAGCTCCGGAGCGGCGGGGGAGAGGGGCCGGGAGGCGGGGGCCGTGCCGCCCGCTCTCCTCTCCCTCGGCGCCGCCGCCGCCGCCGCCGCCGCCGCCGCCCGCGGGGCTGGGACCCGATGCGGTTAGAGCCGCGGAGCCTGGAGGAGCCCCGAGCGTGAGTAAAGCGCGGTCGGGATGGGGCCGGGTGGGTGCCGGGGACTCGCGGGCGCGCCCGCCGCGTTGGGCGGGGGCCACCCGCCGGTCGTCTCTCGCGGCGTCGGCCCGCAGCGGAGTTCGCCCGCGATCGCCTCTCCCTCTCCCTAGCCTGCCGCTGGCCTCACCCAGATGCACGGGCGAGGGCTCGCCGCTCCCTCTCGCTGCTCCCCCGGCCAGCCGCCGCTCTCCGCGTTTCCTTCCTCTCCCATTTTTGGGGATGGGGCGGCTGGAGACTGAGGAAGTGAGCCCAGGGCCGCCGCCCCGCCGCGGTGGCTCGGTCCCCCGCGCCCTTGCACACCCACCCGGCCCGCGGTGGCTGGGCTGCCGGCGCCGAGCCGCGAGCTGTGCCTGCGGGGCTGTCACGCCCGAGGACTCCGGCCCCGGCGACCCTGCGTTCCCTCGTACTGGGTTTAAATCGCCCGGCTGGGGCTTGGAAGGAAAAGCGCTCCCCCCACCCCGCAGTTCGCCTCCCACCCTTCCTCCCGAGGTTGTTTTTTTCCTTTCAACCGAGACAATCAAACGTGTTGGATCTTTCATTCATAGACCTGCGTCTGTGTGATTTGGGTCTTTGCTGAGGCTGTTACGCGATGCCTGTTTCATATCTCCTCGGTGGTTCGGATAAGGCAGGGTAGCGCCCAGCATTGGGCGATGTAAACAGCAGACGTTCAGCCAGGGTGTTTTGACCGCGACTGGAGGGGTTTATTTTAGGATGCTAAAGGAAGAGTGGTGGTGGTGGCTAGTTACCAGACTTGGGAATCGAAAGCTGTTTTCTTAGATGTCGTTGACTGGGGAGCTGTTTACATAGTTAGAGAAAGGGTAAGGGGAGCGCAACCAGAGGGGGCTTTGTAGAAAAAACAGCCTTCATATTCTTTAATGAGGTGGAGTTGTGATTTCGTTTTGGTGAAGCTTCCTCATTCCAGCACTGCGCCTTTGTGCACATGCAGGACATGGTTTTGCGAGGTGATGTTTTGAATCTTAGTTTGTGAGGCCTGTGAGAACCCTAGAAAACTTGGATAGGTAAACTCCTGGTAACTGAAGTCACTGGGTGATTTCTAGGGCCACATTTGAACCACTGCGGGCAATACTGGTCTCATGTTTTCCTGCTTAGAAACTAGGTTCTCTGGGTATTTACTTACATTGCACCGTACAGAATTTATGTGCTGGTTTACGTGTTGTTGGGAAAAGACCTGGAAAATGCTTAAGATATTATGTTACTAATTTAACATGTATAAATCGGAGCACTTTGTGTCTTTATTAATGGGCTCCCGAAGCAGCTACAGTGTAGGAATTTGTTAATATGTCCGTGTGTTCAAGTTTTAAGATTTTTTTAACTGAAGCATTGAATTCTGGTTGACAGCATAGATCTCTATCTAAACATCACATGTTCTGGAAAATTTTAATTATCAGATTAACTGTTCTGCAGTGTCATCAGCCAAAATTATCTGAAGAGGGCCCACTGGGGGTGTGTGTGTGTGTGTGTGTGTTGGTGTTTTGTTTTTTAAGTTTTCTCACCTCGTGTTTCGGGATTAAAAAAAAATTTTCATCCTTGACTTTTTTCAAAAGTTTCTTATGGGTGTTTTATCATTGTAAAATAGAGTGCTTTCCTATTAAAATTACAAAATAGGTGATTGAAAGAAATGATAGCACATGATACAGAATAGTCTTTTTATATATCTAAAATTTTTTTAAATTTTAAGTAAGTTGGATATAGCGTTAAAGAGATGTCACTAAATATGAATAGTATACTTAAACTGAAAAATTACTGCATGAAAGTGTATGGTCTCATGGGGCTAGATATATCTAAAAGGGGGACTGTAAAAGAGCAGTAGCTTTGCCTCGCTCTGTGCATGGAACAGCCCTTCTGGAGGCAGAGCTTCCTTCCTGTCGGGATAAGATCCTCTCCATACCAAATAAGTATCCCCTTAAAAAGAAAACAAAAAACTGAATTTGTAAATAAAATACTTATATAATAAGGTAGATCATAATAACTTTTTTCCTAAAACAGTTTACTTTGTGTGTAGCTTTCCTTATTAGTGCCCTTTACTGAATAAAGTATTTTTAACATTTGCTATTACCATTTAAAGGGCATTTGCTCTGCTGATCTGTTTATTTCAAAAGAGCTAACTTAATCCCATTTGATCTCTTTAGCAACTAGAGTAGCATTATAAGGATCAGTTCTCTATTTTATTATTTTAATATGTTGAATTCCAAGGTAGGGGTGGTTCTTTCAATGAAATATGTTTCTTAAGCATTATAAAAGATTTCGTCTCTGGTGAAAATGTTTATGATCTTAAAAGTTGTGCAGTTTTAGAAGCTAAGTCTTGGCATATCATGGTTTATATTAGCACAGTTATCAAGCTGTTTTATTAAGTGTTGTTTATCTTGAGCTACACAACAATCCTGTAGACAAGGCTGTATTACTACCTCTGAGAAATGACATTTTCATCTGAGGTCAGACAGGTGTCAGGTGACAGACTCATTGACAAAATCAATGTTTTCTGACTCTTTTCATTATGTCATGCTACCTCCAACCTGCTCCAGCTTGCTTTTTAATAGATAAAGAAACTGGAGTCCAGAGAAGTTTAATTACTTAAGATCACCTTTTCCCTTATTCGCAGTAATAAATATATACATTTAATTCCGTATATAGTGTAAACGGTGGTATTCAATCCTAGCTACATATTAGAATCATCCAGTTAGCTTTTTAAAAATACGAGTGCCAGCGTCTCATTCCCAGAGATTCTGATTTAATTGGTCTGAGATGGAGTCTAGACATCTGTTTGTTTGTTTTAAAGTTTGTTTTAAAGTTCCCCAGGTAATTTTAACAGACAAGATTGTAAAGCCCTTGCTTTCAAGGACCTTGCTTCTCTCTCTAGGTTCATCTCTGCTCCCTCCTCCTACAGCTCCCTTGACCTTTCCCTGCTTCATGTGCAAATGCTGTTTGCTCTTCTGAAACGTTTGCGAACTCCACACCTCTTCCTTAACTGGCTGACTCCTACTCATCTTCCCTATTATCTCCTTTGAAAAGTCTAGTCTGGGTCAGGTGTCCCTGCTTCCTGTTCCCATAGTATCTTGTACTCCCACTGTCATAGCATTGACTCACTGCATTGTAGTTGCCTATTTATTTGTATTCTCTAAGATGTAAATTCCATGAGAAGGATAGGGACTCTCTCTTTTATATACAGTTGTATTCTTATTGCCAAGCACAGTAGTCAGTACATAATAGGCACTTATTGACTGAATAAATAAATATGTTAGCAACATACTTCTTTATAATATGTAATAATTTATAAATGCCAGTTGAGTTTTTATTCTTGCCAAATACATTTAATATTTTTGGTCACTAAAAATGTACATCCCTAAATTTGCCACACATATGAATTTCATTTGGAGACAGTTGAGATGTTATAAATCATAAATTGTATCCAGAGTGACACTCTACCCCAAACACACACACACGCAAAATTGAGGATCGTTGTTATACACAGAACTGCACTGGAAATCAGGAGATGTGAGTTCCAATCCCAGTTTCACCACAAGTCTGTGTCCTTGGGCAAGTTTCCATCTCTTTGGGCCTCAGTTCCCTCATCTCTAACAGAGGAATCGTACTGAGTGATTTCCATCGTACTCACTGATCTAGCCTTAAAATCCCCTGGGTACTGAAACATTGGTTTTGGAATCTGAAGCACCTTGATTCAAAACCTGGCTCTTACACTTACTGGCAGGATTGCTTTGGACATATTTCCTAATCTCTATAATGGGCGTAATTACTGCTCAATAGAGTTATTGTTGTTATTGTTGAGCTAAATGAGATAGTGTAGATCCAAGAGAGTTTTTGTCCTAGGTCAGGTGCTTGATAAATGTTCATTTCCTTTCCTATTAGGAGGTGTTAGATCTCACGAGTGGACTTAGTTGAGATAACAGAAAGACACAGTTCATGTAATAAATCCTGTTTTCCACTTTGCTGACTACTAGCATTACAGGTGTGACTAGGGACCAAAAACGACTGTGGCTTTTAGTTTCGTTTTCTTAGAACCCCATTCCGCTGTCAAACACCCAGGTGTTAGTCACCCTGCCTGGGAAATAATTATACCTAGAAGTTTGAACCATGACAGGATAGCAAGTGCCAAGCTGTCGATATATCTGTAATACATGATATGGAGGAGGGGAGAGTCCAAACTGATGACGTTACAGCATCTCCAAAGATGAGTAAAATCAGACTTGACCATTCTAAAAGACGGGAACAAATTAAAGCTAAGGATGATTTATAAAAGAAGACTCAGAGATTTTGGTGAAATCTCTGTTAACCAAAGCTTAAAATTCAGAGACCATTATTTAGTAATTTCCAGGAGATATAGGAAATACATATACCTTTGGTCAAGACCAATTCCAGAAAGTAAGATTGTTCTCAACATCAGATTAGCAGTTACAGGTATCAGCATACTGAAGTTGTTGATATTTTTCTCTATTTGGGAGCCGTGTTTCTTAATTTTATATAGTTACCTTAGCCTTTATTTATTTGGTAATAAAGAGTAACCTTACACACAAAGTAGTAAGATCTCTCTGCTGAAGTTGCTTGATACTAATCTTATTTCTGTATAAATCAAATTGACTTGCCTGAGTTTTCCCTTAAGTTTATGTTTAAAGTGAATTGTATGTTATCTTTTTAGAAAAAATACTGTAATAAAAATTAAAAACTGTGGGTAGGAGAAACTAAAGTCTTAGGGTGTGAAAAAGAAATATGAGGCAACACATAGTGAGGTCTGAGGATTCAACCTGAAGACTCGAGATTTAAATCATTCAAAAAGGTTATTCAACTTTAGATAGACTGACAGTGTCATATAGCTATATATATTATTCACATGTAATCCTTTATTATATGGATCAATTGATCCTGGTTAAGGAATTTTTAGTGTTCTTTCTCCCTCTCCCCAACTATATAGTTTGGGGAGTTTAAAGTTAAAATGCTCCAATAAAGAGTTTGTAAGTTTGTAATAAAAGTGATGGCTTAGAGCTTTTTCTTCAAGTTTACTATTTCTTAAAGTGGACCTGTTTTTAGTATGGATTCTAGAGCTCTGGTCTAGACGGCGGAGGGCCTAAACTCCGATCCCAAACCACTACTTTCTATTTGTGTGTGGAGGAGAGGAGGCAGATTTTATCTCATCTTTGACTCTCTTTCTGCATGGATACAATAGGACTTGTAATATGATGCTTGCTAAGTAACTCACATAATTAATGAGATAATTTAAATGATCCCAAATTGCATAAAATTATTTACGGAAAAATGTATACATACTAATCATTATTTTAAACTTATATCTAATACAAGAATAACATGTTTCATGTTTGGCCTGCAATTAAATACTCATTTATGCTGTGTCATTTTAGTAGTTAACTTGATAATTTATCTAAATTACACTCATTTATAAGAGGTTAAGTTTTAGTAACTTTTAGCATATAATTGTAATTGTTACAAAGGAGTCTTTGTATCAGGGCCAGCATTGCCATTTGAAATAAATGTTGGATTAAAAAAAATAGTAAGAATTCTTAGAGACCATGCTCATTTAGTACACTTCAGATTTTAAATATTTGTGTAGTAGAAGCCAAAGAAGTGAGTGTTATAGTGTGAAAAAAGCTATATTAGGATAGAATCGTTCTGCTCTGATCATAACTGTCTTGTCAGATTAGTAAGATTGATTGGAGAGATGCATCTTATAAAGTACTATAGAAATTTAAGACAATATTATGAAGAGAGTTTTAACCATAAGTGTTTTAACGGGAGGAGACCATGTTTGTGTTCATTCTTGTAGCTTAGCATAGTGCCTGAATGTAGGTGACTAGTAAATATTGATATTTTTTGCAGTAGAATCATAATTGGAAATCAAAATACTTAGCTTTCTATCAGTTAGTAGCTATATACTTGAAACTATATGAAAAGTAGGTCAGTTGTTTACTTGGTCATTTGTTGAGTATAGATTTGAAATATATAAGAAACACTTTTCTATAAGTTGTTAGTTAACTAGTTGCATACTTCTGTTGATATTTGGAGACATTTTTAACAAAGATTGATATGTTAAGGAGAGGCTGTGTCCTATAGTGAAAAGAACACTAGATCAGAAATCCTAAAATCTGGGGTCTGTACTGAGCTATTAACTACCTGTCGGCCTTAAATCTTGACCTTCCAGCACTTGTTTCTTCACCTGGAAAATTTCTAAGATTCTTTACAATTCCAAAATTCTGTGAGACTCCTAGTATTTGAAAGTCTCTTTCTGATTTCAGGGAAGAGTAAGTAAGCCATTTCCTAGATGGAGGAGAGTTTATCTCAGTTTGTTGTATTTTCAGAAGCTGAAATCTTTTTGTCTGCCTGTTTATAAATTTGCACATATTTGAAGGCCCTTGTGTGAAATTATGTGGCAGAGAAAAACTGTCATCAGAATAGAATGGACTGGAAAGATTTTTTTCCTTCTTTCTGAAACCGTCAGTGACTGGAGAATTACTGCGGGCATGGCCATTTTGGTTACTGGCACTGAGAGAGCAGTTAAATGACTGACAGGCATTGAGAGTAGATCATCCATTGCATACCAGTTGCCAGGGTTATGAAGGCCAGCAGAGCTGTCACAGCACCCTTAATAGCCACTGGCCACCATCCTTACTTGTTAAAGACTTCTAGGAAAAAATGTTCCATAATTTCCCTTGGTAACCCATCCCACTAGATGGTTTTCAGAAAGTGTGTTCTAATCTTAGAAACATAATTCAAGAGGCATTTTTTTCTAGATGTATCCTCTGTTGCGCAGACAAGTATATGGAAAGATGACAAAAATGATTGTCCTTGATCGGAAAGCAATGGTGTTTACGTTATTGATTTGTTCTTTCTATAAATGTCCAAATTACCTTCAACTTTTGAATTTTTTTTAACCATCAAACTGTTCAGGTCATGAGATATTTAGAGTTATTTTGAGTATGTACTCATTTTTCAACAAGCTAAGCAGATTGTGGCTTATTTTTCTTTGACAGATCGTGCTTTTCCAAGTACTTTTCTGATGGACTTATTGCAGGTCTGGACCTGAAAGTACCATTACATTTTGAAATAATTGACTGCTTTTAGCCTAAAAATGAGTGAATTGTGGTTTCTTTTTCCTTAGGAGGTTAACTTCTTGGCAAGGCCAGAAATCTTGGAGTTTTTTGCTAAGTAAGCTACTATTCTGTGATTATAGATTTATGGAGCACATCATCAAATGTAAGGCAGCATCAATGGGAAGAATTGTGGGGAAAAAGATTGAAATTAGGCCCTACTATGAGGTCCAGTCTGAAATCAAGCCATACATGACAGCAAAGAGAGGAAAAATTACATATTCAAACTGCCGTTTTTATACTTATCATAAATATTACTAGTAACATTATTTTAAAGTTATTTTCCATATGATGATTCCTTAAAATCTAGTGGCTATTATTATTTGCCATTGAAACCCTGATAGGCAGCATCTTAAAATATTTATAAAAATGATATTTGTATTCTTTTTCTCTAACTACGTATCAGTTGTAAAAATTGAACATGACTTTAGTAAAGCAGTTTCTGTACTTGATAATTACACAAGTATATCTTAAAGCAATTTAGAATATTAGTAATTTGTAGACTGGTTGTTTCTTTGTTTTCTCTTTACTAAAAATGACCAACTTTCAGCTTTCTTAGTGATATTATGGAACTCCAGATTTCCTCAAAGTCACTTTGAATAATTTGACTGTTTCTTTGCAATGAAAGTCAGTTCTTTTTACAGCTATTCACTGTTCATGGACACTACTAATGTACAGCAAATGTATCTGCTAGTATACAACTATTAAAGCACGTCTAAATGTATCATGCTATGGTCTTTTTTGTTGAACATAAATTTGTTGAGTACATTCCTCCTGCAAATATTTTTTTCCCAGCCAAAGTGGAGGCAAGCAATCTGACAGCAGGACAGAATATTTGAAGTCAGGACAGTCTTAGAAGAATCCACAAATGTGGTCAATGTACTTAGGCTTCTTTAACTTTCCTTCTCCTAAATGTATGTCATAATGGTTAAGAGCATATACTCTGAAACCAGACTATCAAAATTACTGATTTCGTAACTTAGGGCAAGTTATTTAACTGTCAGGGTTAAATATTCTCTGGGTTAATACATATTTCCTGATTTGTAAAAGTGGGATAATAGCAGTACCTACATCATAATATTGCCATGAGGTTTCGGTGACTAATACATGGAAGCATTTGGAACAGCGCCTAGCACATAGTATGTGCTCAGTATGTGTAAGCTCCTTGAGAGCACGAACCATGTCATATTCATCAATTTATTTGGGTGCTTTAACATTATGTAGTGAATTGAATTCTGTCCATTCTTAGGATTTACTAATGGATCCAATCTCTGGAGAGCAAACAATAAGGTTGCCTTCTAACAAGCTTCTTGACATTACCGCTTGCTTTTTGTTCTATTACAACTTTTTAAGTTTCATTCTAGCTCCAGGAATCTGAATTCTATTTCATACCTCGTCCTAAGAGAAGTTAGCGTATGGAGATTTAGCTTGATAGGACTGAGGAATTCGTGGACAGAAGGTATTAAGTAAATGGATGTCCATTTTTCCCATCTATAATGAGCTTCTTACGGATTGATTTTCCCTGTCCATTCCTGGAATCAGAATCCCTGGCAGATATCTTCATAGCACTCTGCCATTGAAGCAGTGCTTGTTCGTGCTGTGAGATAGTTCCTTTCCCTGTCTTTCTTTATGCACTAGATAGTAATTGTTTCATGTTGTCACAAAGTCCCGATGTTACATGGCTTTTATAAAATTCTCATGTCATGTTTTAAAGCTGCTTGTGTCTCACTTGCCCGTTACACTTGCTATGAGGTCTTTATTGAAGACAGTATTTAACTTGTTTGTGTATCATTCTGTTTGTTACCTAGTTTACACTGACTGGACATTGTGTAAACCTTAAAAGCCGTTTATGTCAAAATAGGGAAAGCAACTCTGTGTTTTGATTATTCCCATCAGTTCAGTCTCTGTTTGCCTTTAATCACTCAGGTGGCCACCTGCGTCCTTGATACAAGTTTCTGTGGCATCATCTACCTGGTTTCAGTACTGTTGTTGGCACCTTATATAAATGAGACTGTTAGTTCATCTTTAAGTTTTTGGTAAATATATGTGAGTTTATGTTTTCTTACATCTTACTTTTTAGCAGTTTAGACTGCTCTTGATGGTCACACGAGGTGACTTATTTTTCTCAAGATGATGATCATACAGTCTAAATTTCTCATACATCAGATTAATAATAAAACCCACACAGTTTTAAAAAACTACATATATTGTTATTAATTTATATGACGATTGCTTTAGAAAGTATCTGTAATTTTTAGCATAATTATTCACCATTTTTCATTGTTACTTGCTTTTAAAGAATTATTAAGCATACTTCCAAACATTTTTTTATGCCTGTAAAACTTTTTTTACAAAGAACAGAATTTTGCCTCTTTTTGGGGGGGTAGTATGCACAGTGAAAAAAAAGATGACAGTGGGCTGCCCTTGTACCAACCAAGAATTTGTTGCCATACCATGTGGTTATGACTAACCTAGGCAGTGAAGTGAAGAGTTTACTTATTTTAAAATAGCATCACAAAGAATTAGAGCTGACAACTTATGGGAGAAAATTTCCTTAATTTTCTAAGTGTACACATCAGTATGTATATTTTGAGTTACCCCAAACCTAAATTTTAATATTATGAATCTGGGAAAGGGGAATGTTATGAACTTTGTGTATATTATCTCCCTTAATGCCCACAATAGCACTTTAGTGCACATGTAGTCTCTCTGTGTCACAAATTAGGAAACTGGAGTTCTACATCTAATCAGTACAGTGGAGTCTTATCACATGAATTCAACTAGTATACTCAGCCAAAAGTAAAAACAGAATAAAAGTAATCATTTAAATATTACAGTCACATCCTACTACTGAGCTTTTGCTCCAAAGTAGACATGAGATTAAAGATAGGAATTTGCTGTCGCCTCAACTGGTCTCAATATGCAAATGTGGGCATCTCACTGTATTGAATGTGATTCTGTTATTTAGACCTATAGAATGTTCTTAGAACATGGCCTCTATTACCAAGCGTCTAGTGCTGAACCAAAGAAACAGCAGTTTGTTCCAGTGCTGAAATAAAACAGCCATTTGTTTTAGACTTGCTGAGCAATTGTGTTGATTTCCAAGGTAGCCTGCAGGTATGGCCACAACAAACTATTATCTATGCATGTGTGCTCTCTCTGATACATGCATGCACATGCATAAACCCACACCCTTTTAAGTACTACATATATTTTATGTGTTACATATATAATTTTATTTGTATTCTAGATTGCTGTATATATATTATATCTTTATACAAAACATTTCTGTACAAGGTGGTATACAAACAAAATGTGCACTGTAATTTATGGGTGATTTAAGACACTTTTCAAGGAGAATGTTGACTCCCTACATCCAAAGACTATGTTTGTGTTGTTTGCCACTGTATAACTGTATACCCTGGGTCTAGCACATTGCCAAGGACAAGGTTTATTGAATAAATAGAGAAAAAATGTTTAATCACTCAGCTATTTATTTTTTTAAATGTAAATAGACATATGGCGATCATATTTTCTCAGCCCAGATTTTGAAGGCACTTTTGAAAAATCTCTTTCATTTCCCAGATGGGTTACTCTTAAGTCATATTAGAATAATATGGAAAATAGAATATTAGAAATTATAACTATTTCACAACGTCTGATCCTAACGTGACCACTGGAGGACTTACCATTATTTATGTTTGTTTCCTTTCTCCCATCTGTTGTTTTATAGGTATGTGGGTTTGCAAAAGGAAACTCATAGGCAGAATTTACTTTATGAAAACTGTGAGTGGGTTTCTGCTCTTTTGCCTAGAGAAATGGAAAGACTAGAAGATAGAAAATGTAAATAAGTAACAAATCTACATGTTACTTTCACCTCCTTATGTAATATTCTTCCCTTTCTACAAATACTGTTTGTGTGTCCTATCTGATCTGTGTGGGGAAGTGGAAGTTCCCCTGGAGCCTTGGAAAGAGAAAAGTATACCCTGAGTTGCCATGTGCCATTCTTTCTGACTGGCCAGAAGACATGACTTCTCTCCTACACTGGGGAGAAGGAAAGGTTTGATGCAGTGAAATGGGACATTTGCTTATAATTCCAGATCAGAACCAGATTATATAACCTGCCTGTTAACTACATGACACTGAATAAACCATTTATGTTCTATGAGCTTGAAATGTTGTTACTGTATAGCTAATAACTGAAATATATGTTTCCAGGGTGCTGTGTGCCAGAAATGAGCTTGTGCAAACAAGCTTTAAGAATGTAGAACCCCAATAAACGAGCAACTCTAAATAAAATAGGATATTATTTCAACAGTATATTAAGTGTATTTTATGATTGCCAAGTAGGAATTATTCTAAGAGTGCAAAAATGGCTTAATATGAAATTTTATAATAGGTCAATAAATCTGATGAGGGAAATAAAGATCAGATCAGTAAATATGGAAAAGAAACTAATAATTTCCTTTCGTTTCTTTAAAAACAGGAATGAAGAGAAATTTCCTTAACAAAATATATCAAACTAAAAGTTAAAGTCATATTTAATAATGAAACATTAGAGAAGTAACCATTTTTTAAAACGTGGCAACCCATTATTGCTACATTATTATATAACATTGTTTTGGAAGTTCTGGCCAATACAATAAGACATGAGTTAGAAAGAAGAGGAGTAAATACTGAAAAAGAAGCTGCACAATCCCATTTTTGGTGTGATATGATTGCATTCCTAGGAAAACCAAGAGTCAACTGAGAAATTATTAGAATTAATAAGACTATAGAATAACTAGATAAAATAAATACTTTAAAATCAGTACTTCTTTATGATAGCAATAATTGTTTAGAAAATATAACATAAAAATCATTTTTAACAATAACAGAAAATTTAAAATTATGTTAATAAGAAATATGTGAGCCCATGTGAAGAAACTATTGGGATATGGGGGGGGCGGGGGCAGGGGACAAGGGTGCCACAGGAGAACATTATGTTCCTGAGTGGGAAATCCAGCTATTACAAATATCAGTTTTTCTCAAGTTAATTTACAGGTTTAGCATAATCTTAATTTCTTAAAAGTGTGTTTGAGAAATTAATAAGATAATTCTTAATTTTGTCCAAGTGACTAAACAGCTAAAAATGAGATCACTGTTAAGTAAAAAACCAAGTACAGTGATAGAGAGCTAACCCTATAGCCCTATCAGATACCAAAATATACTGTAAAATTACAGTAAATAAAAGAGGTGGTTACTGGCATATGCATTGATAGTAAAGTCAGCGAAAAGGAGTAGAGATCCCAGAAACAGACATCCTAAATATAATCAAGGAGTCATCAGAAATCAGTAGAAAATGAAGACATTCAGTAAATGTTTTTATTAGAGTGTTAAATAGTTAGATAAACAAAGTCAGTTTGAATCTTTATCTCATCTTACATACCAAAATAAATTCTGGGTAAAGTGAAGAGTTAAGTGAAAGAGAGTAAATATCCTTATGCTAGTCTCAAGAAAGATATTTACCTGGATGGGGAGGTACCTTACAAACATGAAAGAATTGGAAGGACTCATGAGGGGAAGGTTCTTTACATTTGACTTTTAAATAAAACATTGACATTTATTCTGTCTTTTTCTCCCCCCCCCCCCCCGTACAAATGAACAAATTAAAAGATGTGCAAGCCAGGATTAGAAATTTGCAAGAATGTAACATATTATTTAAGGTGTTCAGATACTTTCAGAAACACCAATATCCATGTAGATGAATGAACAAAGAACTTGAGAAAACAGGTTCATTTACTAAAGAGAAAATAAAAGTATATGGGAAAATGTTTTTCCCTAGCAGGTAATCAAAGAAATGAAACTTTAACATGCGGTGATTATGTTCTTACTTTTTGAGTTAGCAAGAAGTTTTTTCTAATGTGGTGGTGTGGTGAAGGTGCCATAAAATGGGCTTGCTCGTGTATTTCTACTGGCATCTAAGTTGATTTGACCCTTTTGGAAAGCAAGTCAGGAATCTTTTTGCCTTTAAATTAACATACCTTTTGGCCGCATAATTTCATTTGCAGCATTATATATAATGAAATTTTAAAACAGCTTGGGTATTCAACAAGTAAACTGTGCTATGTCTCCTATAGAAATAGGTAGTCATAGAAGACTATTGTTTATGAAGAATTTACAATAATTTCAGGAAATGTTTTTGAGGTGAAAAAAGCAAGATACAAAATTATTATACTATATGAGCACAATTATATAAACCAAAGAAATCAACTAAAAATACGCATAGAAAAAAAGCTGTAAGGGAATACATCAAAAAATGGTAATAATTGTTGTCTCAGGTGCATTTTCTGCTGTTTTGTTTTCCTCTTTCATCTGTGCACCAGCATGTTAGTAGACACTGCAGTCTGTTCAAGTGAATGAATTTCTCTAATAAGCATGAGTTACTTTTACTTTGAAAGAAATATGAATACAGTCTACATCTAAGTTAAGAAGTGTGGAAAGCACTCTGGAAAGGAACCTAGTTAATAATACGTTACACTTAGATTTCCAGTTTTGAAAATGTTTTCACATTTCTATTTTATGTGATCCTTTTCTGTTAACATCACTGCTAGCGTAAGTTAGAAATTTGTCTTAACCTTGAGTCTGTCATCTCTGACCTACCAAATCCGACTGATCACCAGACCTTGAGTATTCTTTCTTAGAAATGTCTCTTGAGGGCCGGCTCCGTGGCCGAGTGGTTAAGTTCACGCGCTCTGCTGCGGCGGCCCAGGGTTCAGATCCTGGCATGGACATGGCACTGCTCGTCAGGCCACGTTGAGGCAGCGTCCCACATCCCACAACTAGAAGGGCATGAAACTAAGATATACAACTGTGTACAGGGGGCTTTGGGGAGATAAAGCAGGGGGGTAAAAAAAAGGAAGATTGGCAACAGTTGTTAGCCCAGGTGCCAATCTTTAAAAAAAAAAAAAAAAAGAAAAGAAGTGTCTCTTGATTTCATCTCCATCTTTTCTCATAGTCACTGCCTTAGTTGATCCTTTCCTGTACTACTGAAGTATCCCAACTCGTCTCACCACTCTTCTTCTCCTTTTTTACTTTCCACGCTGCTGCCAGAATTATGAAACTTGTAAACAACTAGCAGGATTTCGTGTATGTGCTGTAATAAATAGGCTCTATGGAAGAAAGCAGGGGAGAGATTGACACTGTTCCACACTCCTGCCAAAATATCAGCCTAAAACACAAAATTGATCTGCTTAAAGCTTAGTAATTCCTTGTGACCTACATTGCTGCTTCTCAAGCTTTAGGTGTATGTGAGAATCCCCTGAGGAATCCCCTTTTGCCATGGCTGCTCCTACCCAGTAACTTGCTCACCTGGCACACTGTCTTCAGCTTCTCTGTAATCTGTGTAAAGTATTCCTGGACTCTCCTGGGCAGAGTTGCTCTCTGCCTCCTCTGTGTTCCACAGCCTCTATTTGTTACAATACATACATACTAACTTTTGCTTGCTTTTCTACATCTCTCTCTTCCTCAATAGACTATGAGCCTCTTGAGGTCAGCTATGCCATTTTATTTCTCATATACCTCTAGTATAAGTCTGGCACATAATATTTGCTTGATAAATGTTTGTCATATGATTAACAGTCCAGTAACGATGGCCGAGAAGGAGTGTTTAGTCCCAATTTTCTAGTGAGGAAGATGAGGTCTTAAGAAGTTAAGTATTTGCTTTCAGTTACCCAGCTTATTGAGTCTAGACTTGAGACTTCTATCCAAGACACCTGGCTTCTTTTCTGTTTTTGGTCTTTCCAGGAAAGGTAAACAGACTACCACAGTAAAAGTTCACACACATCCCTTTTTAAGACTTTTTTTTTTCCTGCTTACATATTAGTTGATCTTTTATCATGTTTGGGGGAAAAGGTGTTTTAATAAACTTTTTCATCATATTCACACTTTATGAAATACTATCCATTCCTCTTGGGCAAGAACTGAATATTATATATTAAGCTATTTGTCTCTGTTTCATATCTGACCGCCTATACTTTGCTTTGTGATGCTTACGTGTATCCCTTGCAGAAACCGTACTATATTACCTAATGGGGTGTCCACAAATACTTATTTAATTAAATTCAGCTGACATTTATGTAGGTAGCATTTTATTCTGCAACCATTAAGACAAAAAGCTATAAATATATATATGTGTTCAAGTGGGTTTCCATTGTATTTTTTAAAGCTCAATTTCCAAAGTTTAAATGTGTTTAGCTTTGCCGTAGACTTCAGTCTTAAGGTGTTGATGGAAATCAACCACCAGCTGCAGAGTTCAGATCCAGTATGCCATAGAATACATCTAGCTATGGCTTAAACCAAATGTTAGCTATGAAATATTTAGTAGCAACTGTTCTTTTAAAAGAAACATTTTAGATAATTAGAGTCATCTTGTAATATCCTTAAACCCAGCTGTCAGCTTTTTACTTTTTCTGCCAATATTTCTGGAACTGAAATCAAGAAAATGGAAATTAGGGTACCACACTTTGAAGTACACTAAACACTTGAAAAACTGTTCTGTGGAATAAGATTTCCAAATAGAGTTTCTCAGTCAGTGTCTCAAAAGAGTTTTATAAAAATCAAATATCTATAATAACCCTCTCTAATATTAAGCTGAAATACATACATTAATAAATAATAGGGGCATTTGAGAAATTGAAGAATTGCCTCTATTAATAGCATTGGACTTATCAAAGTAAATTTGAGCATTTAATACCATTTTTTTAAATTTTCTGCTACTCTCTCTTAATTTTGTTACTATGTTTAATCAGCATCACACTATCCTTCCATTTTCCCTTTCTTTTGCTTTCTTTTTGCTTTCTTCTAATATACTCAAATCTCTATTTTCTATCACATCAACTTTCAATAGTATTCCTGATTCCCCACTATGTTAGACAATGATAATAGTACCCTATTTTTCCTTTCAAGTCCTCTCCCACCCTTCCACAGCCCGTCATATATACAGTTACTTTTTACGTTATCAAGTAATGGTAACATTCACATTCTATTTTATAACCATACTTAAATCCTCTGATGTTTTGACTGTAGGTAGATTTTAATAATTGAAGCTAATAGTATTTACGTTAATATGATTATGTAAAAATGTTTCACTCCACAACTAAGTAGAGTACTAGGATTGGAGTTTTTTTCTGTATGTTCTGTACACACACACATGCAAACATGCACACGCCACAATCAAATGGCATTTATTCTAGAAATACAAGGGTCATTTTAATGTTAGGAAATCTGTAACACACGTATAAACACACATTTTCTCTCTCTCTCCCCCCCCATCTCCCTCTCTCGCTCTCTTTTTCTCTGTTTCTCTGTCTCACACACACACAACTATAGTAAAATAGGAATAGAAAGCTATTCCTTGACATATTAAATAATAGCTATCCCAAGCCAGAAGCTTCAGTCAGGTTTAATAATGAAAGATTCACTTTCCATTCACGTTATAAATAATGCAAGGAACAATCAGTTGCTATTTTCTCACCTTTTTTGTGTTGGTGTACCATACTTGTACAGTTAGATAAGGGAAAGAAAACAAGTATAATAAGAAAGGAGGAGACAGATTATTGTTTGCAAATTTTACTTTCCATATCCATTTCTCTTTCTCCTAACTGCCCACTCATATCCTGCCCCTCAAAGTGTAACCAATGTTAACAAAGTGATTAATTGTAAGGGAGAAAATGAGAGGTATATAAGAATACATGTTTATATATACTTGTTAATCCAGATTTTTAATTTTATTAGTATAGAATTGTAATTAACACTTTTTTGCTTTAATGTCTTCTGAGTCTATGATTATATTCCCCTTTTAAATTTTTATTTAATTTTCATCATCAAAATAAATACATCTTCCAGTACTCACAGTATGAGGAGGTTAGGTGATTCCTCCTCCATAGAAAAGAAGCATAAGAATGCTGGAGTAAGTATGTTAATATCAGCTAAAATATATTTTCTTTAAAAAAAAAGTACTAGAGACAAAGAAGGACATTTCAAAATTATAAAGGAATGAATACAGCAGGACAATATAAACACAAATATATACGCACTTAATAACAGAGGCAAAAAATACATGAAGCAAAAACTGATAGAATTGAAAGGAGAAATAGGCAGTTCAACATTTAGAGTTGGAGATTTCAGTACTCTTCTCTCAACAATTGGTGGAATAAGTAGACGGAAAAATAGGATATAGAAGACTTGAATAAGGCAATCAACCAAGTTGACCTAATTGACATCTACAGGATACCACACCCAGCAGCACACTCACAGTGCATTTGAAACATTCATCAGGATGAGCCGTATATTGGCCCACAAACATAAAATGTGTTAATAAATATGAAAGGATTGAAATTATGGACTGTGTTCTGCAACCACAAAGAAAGTCAATTAAAAATCAATACAGAAAAACTTAAAGTCCCCAAATATGAGGAAATTAAATGACATATTCTAAGTAACCCACGGATGAAACAACAATTAACAGGGGGAATTAGAAAATATTTTTAACTGAATGAAAATAAAAATACAACATATCACAAAATATTTGGTGTGTAGTTAAAGCAGTGCTAAGAAAAAAATGTATAGCTTTAAATGCTTATACTGGAAAAGAAGGAAGTTCTAAAATCAATTATGTAAGCTGCTACCTTAAGAAGTTAGAAAAGAAAGAGTAAATTAAACCCAAAGTAAATAGAAAAAAGGAAATAAGGTCACAACAGAAATCAAGGAAATAGAAAATAGAGAAAATTAATGAAATGAAAAGCTGATTCTTTAAAATGTTCAGTAAAACTGGTAAACTTTTAACTAGAATGATCAAGAAGAAAAGAGAGATGTAAATTAACAATATTAGGAATGAAAGAATGAGTATTATTACAGATACTATAGATACTTAAGATAATAAAGGAATATTATGGACAACTTTATACCAATCAATTTGACGACTTAGATGAAATGGACAAATTCCTTCAAAACTACAAATGACCAAAACTGACTCAAGAAGAAATAGAAAATCCAAGTAGACTTATATAGAATAAAGAAAGTCAATTAGTAATTAAAAACCTTCCAACAACAACAAGAATCCACCCCCAAGGGCATAGCTGGTAATTTTTTGAAACACTGAAGGAAGGAAAAATACCAGTCCTACGCAGATTTTCAGAAAATAGAGGAGTAAAGAGAATATCACAGCTTATTTTATGAGGCCAGTATTACCTGGACACCAAAGCCAAAGTCATCACAAGAAAAGAAAACTAGCAGCCAATATTTCTCATGAACATAGACACAAAAATCCTTAACAATATATTGGCATATTAAATCTAGCAATATATAAAATGGATAATATATCATGGCCATGTGAGCTTTATCCCAGCAATGAAAGGCTGGCTTAACTTCTAAATATCAGTTCCATGTAATACACCAGTGTATTAATGTTGAATGTAATAAAGTTGAAAAACCATATGATCATCTCAATAGGCGCAGAAAAGATATTTGACAAAATTCAACACAAACTTAATAAAAACATTCAGCAAACTAGGAATTGAAGGCAACTTCCTCAACTCGATAAAAGATGTCTATGAAAAAAAACTAAAAGCATACTTCATGGTGTATGATTTTATGCTTTTCCAGTTAGGATCAAGAACAAGGCAAAGATGTTTGCTCTCATCACTTTTATTCAGCATTATGCTGGGAAGTTCTAGCCAGTGCAGCATGACAAGAAAAAGAAAGGACATGTAGAATAGAAAGGAAGAAGTAAAACTGTTTTATTCATGAGTGGCATGTTTGTGGAAAGTTCTAAGGAATTTGCATTTAAAAACCTAATAGAACTAATATGTGAATTTAGCAGGGCTGAAGGATACAAAATAATAAATGAGAATTACTTGTATTTCTATATAATAGCAATGAACAATCCAAAATGAAATTGGAAAACAAAACCACAATAGTATTATATACTTAGAAATAAATTTAACAAAAGATATGCAAAATCTGTACACTGAAACTACAAGATATTGCTGACAGAAATTAAAGAAGACCTAAATTAATTGAGCGATACTGCATGTTCTTGAATTGGAAGACAATATTGTTAGGATGGCAATTCTCATGAAACTGATCTATGGAGTTAGTGTAATTCCAGTCAAACTCTTGTCAGTCTTCGTAGAAATTGACAAGCTGGTTCTAAAATTTATATGGAAATGCAAAGATACAAAATAGCAAAAAAGTTTTTTTAGGTACAAAATCTGAGGACTTACAGTACCTGACTTTTAGACTTGCTATAAAGCCACGCTAGTCAAAATAGTACACTATAAGCACAAGGATAGACATAGAGATGAATGAAAGAAATTTGAGAGTCTGTAAATAGAACCATACTTAATATGATAATTGACTTTTTACAAAGGCACCAAGGTAATTCAAGGGGGAAAGAATAGTCTTTTCAAAAAACGATGCTAGAATAACTAGGTATCCATATGGATGAATAAAAAAAAATCTTAATGTCTTCGCACTAAACCCCAAAATTCATTCAAAATGGATCCTAGGCCTAAACATAAATGCTAAAAACATCATGCTAAATAAAAGAAGCCAGACACAAAAGATTACAGGCTGTATCACTCCTTTGATACAAAATTCTAGAATAAGCAAAACTATAGTGACAGAAAGCAGATTAGTAGTTACCTAGGACCTGGGGTAGAAGTGGAGATTGACGATTTGACTGCAAAGGGAGAAAACTTTTGGGGGTGGGTAATTGAAGTGTTTTGAATTATCAAATTTGGTTTTATTGGTAGTCTTCACAACTGTATACATATACCAAGACTTATGAAACTGAATTTTAAATTATACCCCAAATAAAGCTGAAATAAAAATAATACAGTAATGTAGTTTTAAATTACTACTGAAAGGTTAATAAAAACAGCAGTGTACTACCCCCCTTTCTTCCCATCCTCTCCCCCTAACTTGTCGTGTGTCATTCTTCAGGAAAACCACTTCTGATTATTTTAGCTACTACTCGTATGTACCACCTTGTAATAATGGGGTAACTGCTGTTTCTTGGCCCACCAATATTTAACATCCATTAATTTCCTCCTATAACATGTGATTTTTAACTCTCTTAATACCCTCCTTCATTATCGCATCATCCTGGTATATTTAATTTTTACTGGTTAAATCTACACTTACTGTTTCCATTATTATGACCATATAAATATTGTTCAGTAATGAAGCAAATAGTGCATATGGTTATATCTTTTCTGGTAACAGCTTTTTTGTTTTAATTAAATAATTGCCTCATGTTAGAAATTTGCCTAGTTACCATTGCATCTGAGTTTGTCTTCCCACAGGCTTCAAGCCATCTTTGTAATAACTTTCACCTGTGAGATCATTGGTTTGGTTATTTTCCTAAGATATCCTTCCTAGAGCCTTCAGTTTTTCTTATTTAATGTTGACTGTTCCCTCAGTCTTTCACAGCTGTTGTCGTAAGACTCCTCTTTGCTCTCATCCTGGAAATTCCCTCCACCTGCTTCCTGTGTTGGAGCCTTGATTTCCTGTGCCCTATACCTTCATGGTTTACTGCCTCATTTACAGGAGCATATCCTCTAGTGGCTTCCTGAAAAGAGGTAACTGAGAGGTAAATTTTTTGAGATTTTGGATACCTAAATGTGTCATATTCTACTCCTACAATTATGTGGTATTTTATATGAGTGTGGAATTCTAGGTTGAAAATCACTTTTACTCAGAATTTTTGAAGTATTGCTGTATATCTTTTAGCTTCCAGTTTTGCTTTGAGTGGTCCAGTGCTGTCCTGGTACCTGATCTTTTATTTTTTTCTCTTTGGGAATGATGATCTTCTTTCATGCCTGGTATTCTGAAATTTTATGGAGCCGTACTTTGGTGTGGGTCTTTTTTCATTTATTGTGCTGCGCACTCAGTGAGTCCGTGCTTTCTACAGACTCACATCCTTCAATTCTTGGAAATTTTCTTGCCTTACCTTTTTGATATTTTTTCTTCTCTATTTTCATTGTTCTTTGTGGAATTCCTACAAGTCATATATTAGACTTCCTGGATTGCCTTTTCTAATTTTTTTACCTTTCCCTCCTACTACTCATCTCTTTCTTTTTATTCTGCCTTCTGGAAAATCGCCTTGACTTTAACTTCAAACCTTCACTAGTTTTTTTTTTTTCAGCTTTTATTCTCTGATTGTTCTTAAGGTTCCTCCTTTCGTCAATGATGCAGTATTTTCTCTTAGAATATTTTAATTAGTTTCTTTGACATTTTCTTCTGTTCTATCATTCTGTTTCTTAGCACTCCTGGTTTTTTTTTTTTTCGTTGGAGACTTTCCTCAAATGCATAAAGATCCTTGGCTGTCATTCATATTTAAAGGACATTAAAAGCTGATTAAAAGCTCTGAGTATGAAGGCACTGCTCTTGGTCTGTTGGTGGTCTACACTGTAGAAAGTTCGTAATTGTTACAGTCTTTCTCTAGGTTAGTCAGTTTGGGGTCCTTTTCTGGAGAAAATCTAGCATCTCCTGTATGAAGCTGCTGCTATTTCCAGAGTTTTACCAAAGAAAGGGGTTTTGGGTCTCCTTAGACTTTCACATAACCCTCCAGTTTTAGTTTTATCTACTTCTATGTCTAAGTCCAGAGTCTCTTGAGTTTAGATTTTTTCAGAAACAATGCCTTCTGATTTCTGAAGAATGGGAAGTCATTGACTACGCTAAGTGGAGTTGGAGACCTGGAATTCTGATAGTTCCAGGTATCTTCCAGTCCTGAATCTTTCTGAGGTTCTGTGAGAATTGGCTTGCTTCTTATCTGTAATGACTTAAATTTAATATTCCTCACCTCATTTATCATTCCTTTTTCCCCTCTCTTTATGTATTATGGTTTAGGATTACAGTTTTCTAACTTCATCAAAGAGGATGTTTGTTTTTCTTCTTATTTAGGAGTGATTGGAGGCACAAAGGTCTTTACTCTGATATTTTGATTTCAGGAGTTCCCCTCCCCCTTTAATAACCACACTGTTCTGTAGCTCTTCCGCTTCCTCCTCGCTGTGTCTGGTGATCTATTCATATTGGTGCCTGCAGATCTGCATCATTCACTTTAATAGCTGTATAGTATTCACAAAATGCTTACTATAATTTATGTAATCATTCCCCTTAATGAATATTTTGGTTGTTTCTAGGTTTTGCTTTCATGAACATTGCTGTAAGGAATATTCTTTAACCTACTTTATGGTAAATTTTTACAAACATATCTCTATAATAAATTCCTAATTGTGGGATTGCATAGTCTAAAAATATGTCATTTTAAATTTTGAATCAGATTGTCAGATTGTCTTCTGGAAAGTTTACATTCCCACCAATAACCTAAGAGTGCTATCTTTGCAATAGAGGGTTTCATCATGCTTAATTTTTTTTCAATCTGTTAAGTGAAAAATGGGAATGTATCATTGTTTTTATTTGCATTTTTAAATTATTTCCTCAAGCTTATTATCTATCTAAACTTTTTTTCTGCAGACTCTGTATTTGTAATGTTTTCCTATTCATCTTTTTCTTACTGATTTGTCTGAGCTATTTGTAAATCACACACACACACGACAATTAGTCCTCTGTCAAATGTGTTGCAAATATATCTTTCCAGTTTGCCAAATCTTACAATTTGGTTTATGGTACTTCTGCCGGACCAAAATCTTTGACTTTTTAGTCATATTTATTCATCTTTTTCTGTATGGCTTCTTGGTATCATTGCAGTAATAATATAAATGAACCATAGTTTTCCTTTATGTAAACAGTAATCAATTATATAATGGAAGAGAAGAACCCATTCACAAGATTAACAAAAAGATCACTTATCTAGAAATAAACTTAATGTAACCATGGCAGAACTTACATGAAAAAATCTTCCGAAACTCTACTGAGAAGGCAAAGATTTCTTGGAGAGGACGCAAAAGCACTAATCATAAAAGAAAATTAGATAAATAGGACTTTATCAAAATTAAAATTTTTGCTCATCAAAAGACATCAGGAAAATGAATAGACATGCCAGTATTCTCAGTAATTATAAGTGACAAAAAACTTATATCCAGAGTATATAAAGAACCTCTGAAATCAACATTAAAAAAATCAACTACCTAATATAAAAAGGGATAAGACTCAAACAGATATTTCACAGAAGATATACAAATGGCCAATAACCACATGAAAAGATTTTCAGCATTGTTAGTCATCATTAAATGCAAATTAAATGTTTGAATTTCTTTTTGCATATGCATTTTGCATAAAATGTATTAATTTGTAGAGCTCCTACTTCATACCCATTAGAACAGCTAAAATTAAAAAACTGATAGTGTTAAATAGTTATGCTAAAATTAAAAAACTGATAGTGTTAAATAGTTATGAGGATATAGAGCAACTGGAACTCTTGGTTATTGTTGGTAGGAATGCAAAATTGTCAACCACTTTGCAGAACTGGTAGGCAGTTTGTTATAGAGATAAACATAACACTTAGTGAATTCAGACCAGGTTTGATGGTTTGCTAGGAAGACTCAGAAGACTCAGCATGTAGTCATACTCATGGCTGTGGTTTATTACAACTAAAGGATACAAAGCACAGTCAGCAAAGGAGAGGGTGCCTGGGGAGAAATCCAGGGGAGACTAGGCACAAGCTTCCACGGCTCCTCCCTCTCCCAGTGGAGTCACACAAGGTACACTTAATTCCTCCAGCCAGGAGTTGTGAGAGCATGTGTGAAATGTAGCCAGCCAGGAAAGCTCGTTAAACATTCATTGCACAAGCATTGTAGTAGAGGCTGATCCTTGTGCCCAACGCATACCCAAATCCAGAAGGAAAACAGATATTCAACATGACCCATGTTGTTTTCGTAAACAGTTTAGGCACAGTGAGCCAGTCTTATCAGTTAGGGGGTAGGAGTCTGCTCAAAATTTAAGATCCAAGTTCCCAGACACTAATCTAGGGCCAGCTTTGCAAGCAGGTCTTTTTTTTTTTTTTTTTTTTTTGAGGAAGATTAGCCCTGAGCTAACTGCTGCCAATCGTCCTCTTTTTGCTGAGGAAGACTGGCCCTGAGCTAACATCCATGCCCATCTTCCTCTACTGTATATGTGGGACACCTACCACAGCATGGCCTTTGCCAAGCGGTGCCATGTCTGCACCTGGGATCCAAACTGGGGAACCCTGGACTGCTGAGAAGCGGACCGTGCGAACTTAACCACTGTGCCACCAGGCCGGCCCCAAAAGCAGACCTTTTTAAGGATAAGCAGTTAGTCTGCACAGCATACAACCCAGCATTTTACTCCTAAGTATTTACCAAGAGAAATAAAAGTGTATGTCCACTACAACAAAAGCAAAAAAAACTGATGTAAGAATGTTCCTAGCCAAAATTGGCAACATCCCATATATTCAACAACTGGAGAAGGGATAAACACGTTGTAATATATTTTGAAATACTACTTAGTAATTAAAAAGAACTAATTACTGATACATTAACAGCATAGATAAGTTTCAAAATAGTAAGTTAAGCAGAGAAAGCCAAACATAAAAGAGCATACGCTGTGTGATTTGATTTATATGAAGTCAAGAACCAGCAAAACGAATCTACAATTACAGAAATTAGAATGTGACTAGGGGCAGAGAAAGAAGTTCATTGGAAAAGAGCATGGGAAATGTTCTGGGATAATAGAAATGTTCTATATCTCATTTTGTGTGGTGGTTATATGGATGTAAAAAGTCAGAAGTCATCGCACTTAACACTTAAGATATGTGCAGTTCATTGTATGTTAATTATAGTTCAATTAAAAAGTAACTACTGAGGAACATTGGAAAATAGACTTAAATAAGTGGAAGTGCATACTTGGTTAGGAAGAATTTCTTGTAAAAATGTCAGTTCTCCCTAAATTAAAATACATCAAAGTGTTCTCAATCAAAATACCAACAAGTTTTGCTTTGATCTTTGTTTTTGAACTTAACAAAATGATTCTAAAGTTCATCTGGAATTATAAGCCAAGTTTAATGAGACTGAAGGTACTGTAGGGAAAGCATTTGGGCTGAATTTAAAGGAGAAGTATGATTGAAATGGCAACGAATGAGAATAGAGGTGGAAGATAGATCATGGACCCTATTTACAAAGGCAAAGAAAACTGTAAAGGGAAAAGATTGATCCAAAATAAGGTTAGAGCTTGGAGTGTGGAGGAAAAAAGAGTAAGGGCAGAGCATAGTTTTAATGGTGAGGCTTTGAGTTTGGCCTATGTTCTGTAGATAGTAGAGATTCACCATGTTATTTTAATTGAATAGGGGTGTAATTAGATGCATGTTTTAGGTAGCCATTTGTAGTGACACTGTGATAATGAATTGGGGAGGGGAGAAATGGAATAGGTGTGCTTTCAGGGCTTTTTGCCTTAGTTCATACTGCCCTTTTAACCTCCTGTGCCCTTCTCTTTATTCTGTACCTGTCAGAAATCCTTTTCATTCAGTAAGTGCCTCTCCCTTAAATACACACACACACACACACTTTCTCCTGTAATTACTACAGTCTACCTTGTAGATTGTAAAGTGATAGAGGTCGGAACTCTGTCATTCTCACCTTTGTTTATATATATATATATATATATATATATATATATATATGAATCATTTTTGTCCTCTTTTCCATCGCCTGTTCCTTCACTTTCATTGCCAGTGTGTTACAGATGGCAGTGCTTAACGAATGCTTGTTGAATTAAGAGACAAATCAGTGTCCCATATGAGAACTCATTAGGATCTAATGGTCGCAGAGAAGATGGCAAAAAAAAAAAGAAAAAAAGTGATGAATTTGAGGTGATTTAATGAATAGTGGTGACATCATGCAAGAGGAGTTGAGAACTCCACAGGTTCTAACCTTGGAGATTGAGAGAGTGATGATGTCATGAAAAATGCCCACGTTTGAGTAATAAGCAGAATAAGAGGTGCCGAGAAAAGAAGCAATAAAAAGAGGCCAGAAAAATGTCATAGAAAGATTATTCTTACTTTTTATTGGGGAAAAACTTTAAATCATTTGTAACATCAATAATTCCTTACCTTTGTAACTTTTAATTATGAAGATTTTTAAGATGAGATATAGCATATGAACCTGAGAACTTTCTAACATTTAACATTATGGAACCATCCACTTTTAGAAGGTTCTGTCTGTATATTCTAGTGATTTTGTAATAGATGCTCAAATAGTGAGGGAGAGGTAGGGGCGTATGAGCCCTTGTGTATGTGTCGATATTTTGTCCTGGGAAAATGACATCCTGACAGGACAAAAGAACAAAAGAGCAGTGCTGAAAATAGCTAGACTAAGGGTTGTTTTTCTGTCACCACATACCAGATATGGAGAGTAGTAAAAGCAGACAGATGGATGGTTCTACTAGTTTTGGAATGTTCGAATAAAGAAAAGAAACATTCTGTTCCTTTGATTCAGAAGAGGAATTTCTAGGCTAAATTACTGGTTTCAGTAATAAGTTTTATATTCTGACCAAAGAAACATTATTTTTTTACCCTGGGAGTAATGACTCATGCTTTTCTCAGAATTCTGCTTTTGTGGAAAGTAAAGTGCAGTCATAAATACAGCACTGTTATTTGAATCTTAGTGCTAATGATACTATTGCAAGTAGACTCGTGATGGGTAAGAACACTAGTATTGTTAAGCCAGTTGTAACAGAGGAACCAAGCACGTTTTAATTAGTCGATTCCTAGAGATATGAAAGCAGATTTTTAAGAAACTAGTAAGCTAATTATTGTGACTTAATTATGCTATAAAAATAGAACCCGTACTTCCATCTTTTTAAAAAAAAATACTTCATCATTTTGAGGGCTTTGTGACAGAATGTAAATTTCTGACTTCCAATATTGACAGTGGAGGTACTTTAAAGAATTTTTTCTGTGCCTTTTTTTCTTATACCCCTCAAAATTGGCATGAAACTGTCAAATTATTATCACATAGACCATAAAGCAACTATCAAATAATAGAGATTATTAGTATTGACTAGATGAAGTTTAAAGGTAAAACTAAAACTGAAACATAAACTTTTCTCTTGCAATTTAAGAAATAGAGATTTGAGTGTTCTCTTTATGTATCATACTAGACGCTCTCACTGGATTTTCACTACGTCAGGATTCTCCATCATGTATCCATCCCTGCGGTAACCTTTATTGGGCACATACGCAGAAGTCTCTGTTCATGTCTCTCTCCAACCTGGGAACTTTCCCTTATCTCTTCACTCTAGTCTTTGCATTTACTCCCTTTCTTGAGGTACTACTCCCTGGTGAAGGTTTAGCTTTTTAGCTCTTCAAGTTCCCTTTTTCAGACTTTCTTATAACTCCCTCTGTGCCTTTGTTTTAATTTCGGCAAAATTAGCTAATGCATCATAATGTGTGAAGCAGTGGGATAATAGTTTACTGACTTATGTTAAATAACCAGTTTAAAAGTTTCTTGTCAGTAGATACATTTTACAAGGAAGCACTTTAACTTATTAAATTATTATAGGGTAATTTATTGTTTAACAGTATGCCTCAGGTGGTCACTGGAGGACATTTTGAGCATCGATGAATAAAAATGGAAGTATTCTACTTACCACTTCTGTTGCTGTTTTTACACAATTGCACTCATTTCAGTTTGTCATTCTCATTGCTCTCATTTTAAGATATACTAATTATAATTTCCCAGATACTTAGTACATTGTACTATATCAAGTATAAGTGAACGGTAAATGTTTGAAAGGGCAAAGTAAAGACCAGCTACTAATACTTCTCTGCCATCATTAAATGGATTCTGAAGTACCTTTCACATATTGTATTGGCTAAAAAGATTGATTTTTTTTTTTTTTAAATATCTGTGCTTATGTAACTCCACATTGTTGTTGCTATCACTTGTAGGTCTGCTTCTCTTCCCATCTTGGCTAGGCGATGCTTATACTGAAATTCAGCCACCCTCTTGTGATTGCACTTGTGGGAAATCTGTGTTCCTTTGCTTACCAAACAGCTATCCTGCACTACTTCAAATTTTGCTTTGGTGAAATAGGCCTTTTACCAGAGGTCAAATACTGAAGTATTTTAAATCACTATTAAAGCTTGTCAATAATTACTTGCAGTGGAATATTACACCATTTAGTGTAATGCTAAAGTATTCTGTTATTGCCAGAAAATGGAGCAAATGGCAAGTGATTACATCAGAATATAATGTTACTGTTTGGTCTTTGTCACTGAAAAAGCAATTTTTTAAATCAGATTTCTGCTGTGTTTCATGTCTTTGATCCAGTGTTGTAACATCCCTCATGAAGTGTATTCTTACCTATGGATAGACTTGGCTATTAGTCACTGAACAAATAATACAATATCTTACATTCTTACAGTTTGAAGAAAATGGAACACATTTGCAGGTAGCTCTGTATGGGTTTATCTGATTAAAACTGGAGAATACTTGTTTTGGCCAATAAATTTGACATATGAAATGAGCAGATAAAGAATAGACATTAAGTTGGGGCCAGCCTGGTGGTGCAGCGGTTAGGTTCACATGTTCTGCTGCGGTGGCCTGTGGTCCACCAGTTTGGGTCCCAGGTGCAGACCTACACACCACTTGGCAAGCCATGCTTTGGCAGGCATCCCACATATAAAGTAGAGGAACATGGGCACAGATGTTAGCTCACAGCCAGTCTTCTTCAGCAAAAAGAGGAGGATTGGCGGCAGATGTTAGCTCAGGGCTAATTCCCCCCCCCCCAAAAAAATAGACATTAAGTGATCAGCTTAAGTGAAATTTAGTGAAATAACATTTTAATGTACTGTACGTTCTATGCTTTCTATCTATTTGTAAGAATACCACTAATATATCAATAGATACGGAGTAAGAGGAAGTACTTGAAATGATTACAATAAGGGCCTCTAAGAAAGAAAATCAGTTCAAGGACAAAGGGTGAGGTTGTGATATTACGGCAAAAGGATAAAAATGGCGAAGGTAGATAAATAACTAGACAAAAATGTCAGGGCCCTAAGTATTGATATGACAACCAAGAATACTCAACACATCTGGAGCCAGATTTTCCCAGTCTAATCTAATCCTGGTTGTATATTACTTTGTAAACTAAAATATGTTTTCTTGACACTGTATTACACTGGTGCTTAATTATGTAATGCATCCATTAGGGGCTTTCCCTTGGGATGAATGAAGCTAAAAGCAAAGTCTTCCTAGTATTTTTGCTAAAAGTTCCTTGGGTAGTACCTGTTCCCACAGAACATACTACTAAAATTGGAGTGACAACAGATAACATGACCCCTGTGCAAGGTTGATACACACAGTCAGAAAGTACTCCGTATTTTTAAGCTAATGTTTTTATTTGATTCACTTACCAGCAGGCTGTTTTCCTGCTACAGAGCAAATTGGTAGAGTTCATTTTTACTTCCTCCTTAGCCTGTCAGTACTGGCAGAATCACCACCACGATCACTGCAGCACAGTCTAGACCTTGTCATTCGATTTTGAAAATACTGTCCTTGCAGCGGCCAGTTACAGCAATGATATATGAATATCTGCATTGTTCATTATTTGTGCATGGTAGTATGTAATCATAGGCACAGACACTATAGCTGCAGTTTTATGACACCTGGCGTCAGGAAATAGGGAAACCTGTCGGAGACTATAGACCATAATGGAGCTTTATGATTGGCCTGCTTCCCCCAGATCAGTTTGGCCTTTTGGCAGATAACACAAATCTGTTAAGTTTGGAATGTTGAGTTGGCCAAAAATGAAAAGAATACTCCAAAGCAAAGAGACCTTCTATGAAATATATCTGCATGCAGTTAGGTGAGTATATTGTGTCTGCTAGTGCCCTCAAAGATGCTAGCTCTATCTTTATTAGACTCGACTAGATGGAAAGGTTACTATTTTGGCATTGGGGTTTTTTTTTTCTTTCTCTCTGGACACAAACTACCTGTTCTGTGCAAGGAAGATAGAACTACTGGTTCCACTGAGAAACCTGTAGCTGACCCAGCTTTTGCTTTGTTTATAATGGCAGTATAAAGTTGGTATGTGAAGGTATATTTTCATCATTGTCAAGAAAGACCATAACGTTAATCAGTGATGTACAGACAAGTTCTAATGCATCTAGACACTAGAGGGGTACCACCAGAAGGAGTAATACTTGACTGAGAGTCCCAATAATAACTAAATTATGTCTTCATCCTATGACATAAAGATTAAGGTAGCTGTTCATTCTTGATGAAGAGAGAAAAAGACAAAGGGGAACAGTGTGAAGCAGGTGTTTTCCAAAAGGCCATCCGCTCTCACCCATAGATGCAGGAAACCTTGAAAGAAGACTGTGAGGTATTCAAAGCCATGGAAAGGCTTATGAAGGCATTACACTATACCAGGAAGAAACAAAAATAACAGAGGGAAAGCCATCTGATAAACTTCAGGGAGATGTTGTCATTCCTCGTAGCTTATGGAAACATGTTGCCTTCTGCTTATTTATTACATATCTTCAAAAGAACCAAATCAAGTGAGCTGGAAGACACATGCTAGTGTTACCTTTTTCTAGATGTTCTCAATTTAATTAAGATGTTCAATCTAGATGTTCTTAAGCTCTTTAATAAATTTATCTAGCTCTCGTCCCTGGGTGATATAACATAGTCTTTTGTCTCTTCTTTCTCCTTAGATCATTAACAGCCAGGAAATAACTATTTTAGAAATCAGCTAAGTCCAGCATGGTGTTAGCTTCATTAGGGCAAGAAGTTGTTTTTGGTGAAACCCCTAAGCTTTTGAAAGAAGAAGAGTTTTAATACTGACTTTAAGCGGAAAAGGAGAGTGCTTATATAATTTTTTTCTTAAGTGAACCCATCAATCGAGAAAGGGACAATCAATGGTTGACATCATCTGTGTAATTCCAAGTAATAAATGGATTTTCATGAATTTCATTTGTAAAAGGGAATTACAAGGGACTGTGAGCCCTATTTTTTAGTTATCAGCAGTACTGAGTTTAATGATAAACTTTTACTTGTAAAACGTTAAGCTTTCAGGAGCTTTTCTCTTTATGTTCCATGGGAGCTAAAATTCTTGCTTAGCAGGAAATTGGAATAACATTTCATGATCCCCTCTATATTTTGCATTTCTTTTATAGCAGGCCATGCTTTCTTGCTGGGATGGTCTTTTCATCGATCTCATATTGATTAAATTTTCATGGAGGCAATCAGGTATATAATTAGGCTTCTACTTTCACTGTATTGTTGAAGTATACTCTTGGTCCTTAAATGTAGATACAGCTGCCAAACTTAAATACCTTAGGGTTTTTTCTCTCTTTATATAAAAGATACTACTTTGTTACCATTTTATGGGGAAATTTATCTCTTTTCTCCTTAAAAAATTACCCTCCACATTATACCAAATTTACTTTAAGTATTGCTTCAGTATCTTACTAAATAAATAATGTAGTGGGGCCAACCCGATGGCGCAGCGGTTAAGTACGCATGTCCCGCTTCTCGGCGGCCTGGGATTCGTCGGTTCGGATCCCCGGTGCAGACATGGCACCGCTTGGCAAGCCATGCTGTGGTAGGCGTCCCACATGTAAAGTGGAGGAAGATGGGCACGGATGTTAGCTCAGGACCAGGCTTCCTCTGCAAAAAAATGAGGACTGGCAGTAGTTAGCTCAGGGCTACTCTTCCTCAAAAAAAAATAAATAAATAAACAAACAAATAAATAATGTAGTATCTAAATAGTATCTTAGTAAATGTAGGAGATGAGCCGTGTCATTGGTTTTTAGCCCAAAAAGATCATTCCTGCTTATTTCCAATCAATCCAAATATGATTAAAAGGCTTTTTTTTTTTTTTTAATATGTAGAGAAAAATCACTAGTATGGTCTGTTTCGTTTCCCTTCACTTCTAGCTTTTTCTCACTGGTCATTATTGTTTTCAGTGCAAGAGCCAAAAATATTTGTAACCATGACTTTCCATGTTTAGTTCTGTTACTCACTGCAATTTCCCCCCTTTTTTTTTGAATAAGAAAACCAATGTAATCCCATGTGTAAACTTAAAGAAGTAGATTTTACAAATTATATATGGCATAATTCTAAAATAAGAATTTTTCTATGTATTTCTGTCTGCTTTTTTCTTATGTCTCTTGTTGACCTATGTTTGGTTGTTTTCTCTTGTGTTTTATCATTATTGATATATGGCAGATGTCCATTTGATGCTTACGCTCTGCTGGGAATCCACACACTGAGTCAAACGGATATAGGCCTCATTCTTTAGGAATTTTGTGGTTCAGTAAGAATACAGAGGCAAATATAAAGATGAGGACAGAGACATCTGTACAGATATCAAATATGTAAATAAAATATTCTGCATCAAAAATATGCATAAATATTTTTAAAATAATTTCAAAATAGTAATATCTACCATCTCCTTACAACAAGCCTGAAACAGTAAAGTTCTGGCACCTTTCTGGACACATGGATTTAGAGAGCATTGATCCAATAGATAAAGAGAGAGGGACCCTTTATTGAATTTCCATGCTCCAAGCACTATGCTAAGGATTTTACATGTGTATCTCATTTAATTCTTATAACCTCGCTATGAGGTAGTAACGACATTTATTCACCTTGTGCAAATAGGGAATCTGCCTGAAAATTCCCCTCCTGAGGAAGTCTTGGGAATTGCAGAGTTCTCCCTAGGGTCATTAGAACTGAGGATGAGGGAACCATGATCTGAAGGAAAGCAAAAATACTGGTTAGACAATTTCTGCTCCACGCTTAGAACTAGACTAGCTTTGTAGATGTTGTTCTCTTTGCTACTAAATACTGAATAATACCATAGCTGAAAAGATTTGGAGGTTTCCAAAATTTTCCAGGTCACTTGCTTATTCATTTGCTACAAGTATTAAGATGTTAAAGCTCAAGTCACTGGTTAGATTCTCTTTATGAATGTTTAGCTTTGTCCTTTTCTTTGGCCAGAAGGAGAGACCCTTAATCCCATCCACATGTATTACCAATGCTTGCCATTAGTCACAAGGTGGACCGATTAATAAAGAGGAATCGAACAATTAGAGCTACTACTCTTTTCTACTACTAGAAAAACAAGGCAAAATATTAATGTATTTTTCATTTGAAGTATTAGTCATTCTTTTAGTTCTGTATTTTGAAATCTTAATTTATCAAATACTGCCACCTTGATCTGAAAAAGTAAATGGGGTTTCTAGAGTTGCCTGATTTACAATTTACTTCTGACTGCCTGCTGCTTGTTTTATGTGAAGGTATGATAATCTGCCTTGACTCCCTCACAAACAAGAGAAAAGAAGTATTTCCTGGAAAACTGTGTGTCACTGTGGAAGCATTTCTCTTGTTAAACTGTATGATATTATGAAATACCTCTTGTTGTATTTTCCATATTAACTACATTTACCTTTCTTCATAATCCTATTTCTTTAACCTGCACCTCTACCTATTAATATTTAGTTTCCTTTTGAGCTTAAATTTTAAGAAATTTAATTTATCCTATCACACACTAAAATTTGAATTTTTAAAATTCAAATTGGGAAAATTAGTGATTACATATTTTGAGATTTGGTACAATTTACATACCCATGTAAAATAGAAAATTTAAATTCATAATTTATCTAACAATCTAAGACCAAATATTTGTTAATCTATACTTCATTAATGGCTCTTGTGTTTGTTTACCACATTTCTGCTACTCATACTAGATTCTTTTAGCCCACCTTAATAAAGTCCGTGTTCATATTTATGGATAAACAAAAGTCTACACTGGTATAGACATTACTGAGCTAGACTTTACTTGTCATTATTTCATTATTTTTAAAACTCCGTTAGCACAGACCCTTTCTAAACCCATCTATGGACATCATATTAGGGAACCCTTGTCTTAAATAATGCATTAAATCTCTGAAATGTATTTTGATAACACCTTTCATAGCACTGTGAATTTAATAGTGAAAATGAATTGCATCCCCTACTAAAGGAATTTGAATTTTCTACATACTGATCATGAGAACTTGATTTTCCACCCTGGAGTTAGGGTCTGTCTGAATCACTAAAGGAATGAGTTAAATCTCTTTTCTCATGGTCAGCTTGTAAAGGTCAGTGAAGGACAGCACTTTGAAAAATAGATAATATGCATCCTTCCAGAGCTAGTGTATATTACAGCTGTCCCTTTGGACTCACTCCAACAGCTCAGTGACTCTTAGAGGAAGAAAGTTTGAGAGGCCCTAACTGGGGCTCAGGAAAATTGTACTGGAAGGCACTTGCTTCCCATGCATAGCCACTGCTGTGCAGTTTGTTTAAAATGATGCTTCTCATACCTCAAGTTCATTTGGTCTCTCAGGGCTTTTGATTTTCCTTTGTAAGATGTCTTCATCCATCTCTTTCTTGCTGTTACTGTTGCTGCGTTTCTTTGTTCAGGCCTTTGTTGCATTTTCCCTGGGATAATTTCAACAATTTAGTTTTCCTACTTACACCACTATGCTCTAGGACTATAGTGACCCAGAAAAAGGCCCTATCCTAGAAAAGTTCAGTCTAGCAGGAAGTCAACTATGGATGTAGATAATTTTAATGAGTGTATTAAGGTAGAATTGTAGAAATCCATCCTTTTTTGTTTACTTCCTTGTTCTGGTATTAAAATTACAGTTGAAATTTACTGTGTTTGGGCAGGAGGCACTGAAAGTCTTGTGGTTCTTAGAAAGCCTGAACCTGCATTTATTTCTTGGTGAGGGTTGGTCTGCATTAGCACTCCAAGTGGGGAATATATTGCTCAGCAGGAGTAAAGACACCTTTCAGGATGAAATAAGCAGCAGAAATGAACAGTAGAAAATAGCCTCAGCCTCTCCATTGTCGCTTGACTTATTAGTGGAAAGTTTCTTAATTCATTGGGCAGTTCAATATTTTGAAAATTTTACGTGCACTCTTTCAGTCCAAGAAGACAATGACATTTTGAGAATTTGTTTTTCAACTCTTGAATTGAAAGCCTTTCTCCACTTCTGTTAATTACACTGGTATTTCCAGATTTCATCATTTAGGGCAAGGGTATGGCCCAAACTATGGCCCAAAGAAGATGACGGTAAACTCTCTCTCTTGAATTATGGTTAAAGGAATTTGGGGTAAAAAGACCTAGGGAAAATTCCAGTAGCTGTCGAGTATGTGGAGAGATGGAGAAGGCAAAACGAATGGAATGAAGAAGTTTAGGAAAAACAATGTTTAGGGATAAATTTACAAGTGCTCCACAAAAACTTCTGTGTTAGGTAGTGAGCTCCCAACAGTGAAAATATCCGAGTAAGTGACTTCTGAGATACTTTCCTATTCATGATTTTAACTTAACTGGCTTAAAATTAATGCTTTTTTCTTTTTAAAGGACTTAAAAGTGTAAGATTCTGATTACAAAGACAGGGTTGGGGATGACTTATTAACCAATGTGCATTTAGAAAATTCTCCAGTTGATATCAGATAATTCTGATACCATATCAGAGGTCAGCAAACTTTTTCTGCAAAGGGCAAGATAGTAAATATTTTAGGTTTTGCAGGCCACGTGGTCTCCATAGCACCTTCTCAGTGCTGCTGCTATAGTACGAAAGCAGCATTAACAATATGTAAACAGTTTATTGGCTGTGTTCCAATTAAATTTTATTTATGAAAGAAAGTGGTGAGCTGGATTTGGCCTGTGGGTGGGCCGTAGTTTGACTACCCTTGCCTTAAATGATGAAATCTGGAAATACCATTCTAATTAATGGAAGTGGAAAAAGGCTTTCAATTCAAGAGTTGAAAAACAAATTCTCAAAATGTCATTGTCTTCTTGGACTGAAAGAGTGCACATAAAATATTCAAAATATTGAATTGCCCAATGAATTAAGAAAACTTCCACTATAAAGTCAAGTGACAATGGAGAGGCTGAGGCTATTTCCTACTGTTCATTTCTGCTGCTTATTTCATCCTGAAAGGTGTCTTTACTCCTGATGAGCAGACCATCCCCCCTCCTTGGGCTGCTAATGCAGACCAACCCTCATCAAGAAATAAATGCAGGTTCAGGCCTTCTAAGAACCAAAAGACTTTCAGTGCCTACTGCCCAAACACAGTAAATTTTAACAATTTTAATACCAGAACAAGGAAGTAAACAAAAATCTCTGATGAACAAGGCATCTGTTTACATATTTTGTGCTCCTAAGCTCATACGGCAGAGGTTCTCATAATATCATTGGTCTCTTGGCCCTTAGTTTACAGACTGTTATAAAATGGTGGTCAAGTGTTGTTGCTGACTACTAGAAATGAATAACAGAAGAAGAGAAGGCTGCTGTCATCAGGCAGGCTGGCCACAGCTGAGAAGTGACCACTGACTGCTAGAAAACAAGGGATGGAGCATTTTAAAAAGCACTATCTCCACCCTGGGGTCGTTGGTTTAGGGCCAGAAATACCCTCAGACTCCTCAATAATACTCAAGAGACTTCTACATTGTGTTTTAGTATAGCACAGGATTTGGTTTTATAATGAGGATGTAGCTCCTCAAGAAAAGGGTAAATTATGAATTATATAGACTCTTTTAAGAAAACAGCACCACCCAATTGAAATAACTTATCATTAAATATATAAAAAATTAGGGTAGGCAAAACCAACTTATTTCCTAAGACTTCTGAATAGTTGTGATTTGTCAGTATATGAATATTTAGTCCTCCCATTCTGAACTCAGAAACACAATAGAGTAGTTCCTTGACTCTTCAAGTGTTTTATTTTTGGCAAATATATTTTTGTGACCTCAAACCTGTAAATTGCAGAGATTTGTATTTTAAATATTAACTTTATAGTGATTTATTCCCCTGTATTGCTTTTCAAATAACTTCTTTTTCTTTGTAAATAGATTATGCACTTAAGATTGGGTAATTCCCCCTTCTTTATCAACATTTAATTTTTTCTCTAGTGTAAAGGCACTTTTATTTAAGATGTTATGTACTCTGATTTCTTACCTTTGGGGATTTCTCCAAATTGGGGGAATTAAGAAGATATAGTTTTTATACCTTTGTTTAATGTTTGATTATATCCTGTATTTGGAAAGCAAATTTTTAAAGAAATCTGAATTTTAAAATTGAGAAAAAATGTCATGTTATTCTTTTGCTCACAATAGTTCAGACTCCCTTTTACTTACAGTGTACTACATAAAATTTAAACTCCCTAGCATGGAGTCTGTCCACCTCTCTGGCCCCAGCCTGCCTCTCACCCTCCTTCCTTATCACACACCCTGCCTGTTCCCATGTACTTCAGACTCAAGTAATAAAAGACAACTTGTGTTGCTGGTAACAGGCTGCGTTCTTTCATGGTCTGTGACTTTACACACACATTCTTGTGGCAGTCTAAACCACCCTTCTCATCTAGCTCTCCCCTGTCTAAGCTACCCCTTCTCTCTGAAATCCTGACTAATCCATAATATTCTACTTAAACTTTACCTCTCTGATGCCTTCCTTAACCTCTTCAGGCAGTTGGATATTTCCTGTGACTTTTCTAGGTTTATATTCTGTCTTATAACAATTTTCCATTGTTAAAGTTGTTCCTGCATCTTCTCTTTCCCCAGTTAGCTGTGAGTCCCTCAACAACTGAAGGGAAAGCATCTTATTTACCTTGTTTTCACAGCATATTCAATCTAGGGCCTGGCAGAAGCAGATATTTCTCCAAAACAAAGGATAGCAGGGGATTCTTCACACCTAAGCTGTAGATACCTTACCATTGAAATAGGAATATTAGGAGTCTGGAGAACTAGAAGCAGCTGCAAGAGTACCAACATCCTAGCCGCTCAGTACAGTTCTAGAGTTGGTGAGCCTTGCATTACCAAGGCTACCTTCAAGTTTCAGCACTTGAAACTGGCACTTCTTTATGAAGCTCCTTATTTACTTAGCTCCCTCTATAAAAGAACCTAAACCCCTTTTTCCCATCCCTCTCTGGTGCCCGTCCTGGATAATTCATAATAGCTTGAAAAGATAATATGGGTATAATTTACAGGTTTATTATTAAAATTTAACATTTATTGAGCACTTCTGTATGCCCGTTTCTTGGCTTACCTGTTTTTCATGTATTACCTCATCTAATACTACAATCTGATGAAGTGTGTATATGCCATTATCTCAACTTAACAAGTGGGGGTAAAAAATGAGCTTCCCTGAGATGAATTAAACTGCTCAAGGCCACACAACTTTATGGCAGCCAGAATTTGAATCCATTCTCTTATTCACCACCAATGGATATTACCTGGCCAGATCTGAAACCCAAATAGCGACATGACTGTAATGTGCACTTTGAAATCCTCTAGGCCTGGATTCAAAATCCATATCTAACATTTACTGGTAGTGAATAACTTTACTTCTCTGACCTTCAGTTTCCTCATATGTAAAATTGTAATACCTACCCCAGAAGGGTTATTGCCTGCCTAAGCGCATGGTGTATGCTAAATAGCAAATGTTAGCGTCATTCGCCTCTTCTACACTTCTGTCCGTGTGAGCTCTGAAGTAGTGGTTTGTACAGAATAAGGCCTGGCATAAGGTGACAAAGAAGAAAAGGTAGCATCCTTTCTCTTTTGTATAGTACTACCATGAATGTCAACCAGTGCCTGCCTTCCAGGATCTCCAAGTATTTATGGCTATGATCATATTTAGTCTCTTAATGAGAAGGGTATATCTTGAGTGGTTGATAGTTGTTAATTGCCCATAAATATACTATAGTAGAATAAGGATTGGGATCAGTGATCTGTCTACTGTACTAGACTTCTCTTTTGCTAATTCTTTGGGAACATATGAGACTCTGTGGGTTGTTATTTATTATATAAAATAGTTGCCCCCATGATTCTATAAAATAGACCTGTTAGCGCCATTCAACAAAGAAAACTGTAAACACAGCTGCTGTTTTGGTGTGGCTTGTGGTTTGGTTTTGTTTTCATTTGAACTTTTTTATGCAGGCAGATCATCATTTAAGAGTCATCATTTGGCATTTTCCCTTGCATTCTTTAAATTTTTTTTGTATTTTTTTTAAAGCTTAGCTCAAGTCACTTCTATAATTATGCACACAGATTGATCCATCTGGTCTTTTTACCAGCCAATGAATTTTCTTTTAAAAGTATAGGAAATAGGATAATTATATTTTAAATCCTATAACTTCAGTAGGTCTCTTTTAGAAATTTGAAGACAAATATTTTCAACTATTAAAAAATAATTTTATATACTTTATTATCTTCCATTTGATTTCTGTATTTTCAGAGTAGAGGGAGGGCTTGAAATTTTTGCTCTTTCTACTTCTCACCTTCTTCCTATAACTCCGAAAGCATACACTTGTTTGCAACTGAGATTTGGTACAGCAGAAATGTCTCATCAAACTAGGCCCTATTGTTCTCTGTAGGTCACACTGGCTGTGAGGTTAAAGATGAATTGCAGGGGGAAAACATAGATGCAGGGGGACCATTCAGGCCTTTGCAGTGGTCCTGACAAGAAATACCAGTGGCCTGAGCTACGGTAATGAGAATGGTAGTGAAGGAGTGTAGACAGATTCAAGAGATGGAGTTAACAAAATTTGTTGATAAATTAGATGTTGATAGGTATGACATAGGGGAGGCAGACATGGCAGGTTTCTGGATTAGATACATCGTGCTCCTTGCCTCTTTCTCATTATGTTTGTTCAACTCCTGCTTAACCTTAAAGAATTCAGTGTATATGTTAACCCCGTGTATATGTGGAAGACCTTCCCACTCCACCTTCCACTGACTTAGGTGACCACACTATGTGCTTTTATAGCACCTGGCACTTCTCCATGAGAGCATTTTTTCTGTTTTGTACCTGTGAATATAATTACCTCACATCCATCGTACACATAATCTTCACATTCTTGACTTTGTCTTGTGAGGGCAAGGGCCACGTCTGTCTTATTCATCATTATATTCCCAGCACCTAACATGGTCCTGGGAACAGCAATACACTTTTGGTGAATAAACAAAGTGTTATTTATTGCTGTTGTCCATGGTGCCTGTTAGAGTAATCAAATATAGTAAGTTATCTGGGCTTTTTTGATTCATTTCTCTAGCTTAACTTTCATTTATTTTTTATTTCCTTAATATCTTTCACTTTACCTTTTCTTATACCTTTACAGTTTAGCTTACTGAATAAAAGAAAATTTAAACATAAACAGCAAGAAATAGATTTGTGTGTTGTGGGTTTTGACAGTATCTTCTAAAAGAACCCCTAGATGGTTGACATCTAAAAAAATGAGGGCTTCAAATCATAATAGTACTTAATATATTTTAAAATATCACAAGTGCTTAACACAGTTGGTTGGAACATTGTACTGACAAAGAGAGTCAATGGGTGTGTGTTCAATTTATTTTAATCAGAAGTATTAGGACTGGGTTATTTGATGAAGTAGATGAATCATTGCAAATTCATCATACCTCAAGGAAAATGTATTGATAACACTTTATATTATAGTGAATATATACCTAAATTATATTTAAAAACAGAATGGTCTAAGATATCACTTAGTAATCAATACAAAAAAGGAAATTGCAAAGATTGATTTAAGAAGAAAAAAAGTCTAAGCCATGTAATTTCTCATTAGCACAGGGTGGAGGTAGGGGGTGAAAAAGGAAAAGGCTCTGACTTCTCTACCCTCTACTCATCTTTAAAATGAAAGCAATAGATCCGTGATCTAAAAGATCCTTTCCAGCCCAAATTCAATTGCTGCATAAAATATAAGAGAATATATGATGGGAATTTTGCTTTCAGTTACAACTTACTGTTTATTCTTCCCAAAGCCTCAGCTGTGCCTTGGTAAGACCTGACTTAAAAAATCCACTCGAATAAAATGTTTTTTTGTTCAATGACTTTATTAAACATAATTAAACACAAATGGTTTTTCTGATTTCTGCTTTGGAATCAATTCTTTCAGCCTAATTTGGAACAACAGTCTCTTTCAAAATGTTTAAGATGGATTACTATTACCTACCTTAATCAATTCAAGCTACAGAAAATGAATTTTTACACTTAGTCGTGCCATAAATTTATTCTTCTATGGTTGTTTCTGTTTTAACATGTGTTTTCTTTCTTTGGTTTAGATTTCTGCTTTGGGACAGCCACGCAACTAATTCCTTAAAGCAGTTTTATATGTAAAACTTGTAAAGGATCAGAACAATGCCTCCAAGACCATCATCAGGTGAACTGTGGGGCATCCACTTGATGCCCCCGAGAATCCTAGTAGAATGTTTACTACCAAATGGAATGATAGTGACTTTAGAATGCCTCCGTGAGGCCACATTAATAACTATAAAGCATGAACTATTTAAAGAAGCGAGAAAATACCCTCTCCATCAACTTCTTCAAGATGAATCTTCTTACATTTTCGTAAGTGTTACCCAAGAAGCAGAAAGGGAAGAATTTTTTGATGAAACAAGAAGACTTTGTGACCTTCGGCTTTTTCAACCCTTTTTAAAAGTTATTGAACCAGTAGGCAACCGTGAAGAAAAGATCCTCAATCGAGAAATTGGTATGATACAATTTTCAACTAAATGGCATTGTCATCCTATTCTAAATGCACATAACTATGAAACGTAACTATTTTCTTTTTACTAAAGTATTTCTCTCTGAATCAGTTAATTACTTTTGTAATCTTAAATAAATAGATTTCAAAATAAACATCATTACAAATTGAAGTATTTTTTGACTCTTGGACCAAGGAGCTATTTTTAACACCTTGATATTATTCTATAAAGCTTTCTTTAAGAAGTGTCATTTGTAGAGATGACTTAGATTTGTTATATCCCAGTTTTTTTATTATTAAAAAATTAATTGGTATGGATAGTGTTTGGTGCCTTTGCTCCAAATTGCTATGTTTTATATATTAAAAATATTTGAGTCCTTGGCAACTCTTACTATATGTATTCATCAAAAATTTTTTTAACCTGGAAAAACTTATCTACTCTGTTGTGATCTTTCAAATCTACCAAGTTCCCTATTTGTAAGAAACATGTTTGTACTGTGTTTAATATAATGTTCTGTATATAATTTTTTTAAGGCTTTGCTATTGGTATGCCAGTGTGTGAATTTGATATGGTTAAAGATCCAGAAGTGCAGGACTTCCGAAGAAATATTCTCAATGTTTGTAAAGAAGCTGTGGATCTTAGGGATCTTAATTCACCTCATAGTAGAGCAATGTATGTCTACCCTCCAAATGTAGAATCTTCACCAGAACTGCCAAAGCACATATATAATAAATTAGATAAAGGTAAGAAAATTGTCCGTCTACCATAATTGGTCACTGTACTGAAAACTACTATCTGTGCTATATTTTTGTACAGTCTTTTTATCCCAGCTAGATGATAAAGCTTCTTGGAGGCAGGAACTGCTTATACTGACAAGATATAGTTGAGTGCCAAGTACACAACTTGTGTGCAATCAGTATTTATTGATTGAATGAATTGTGTACATATGGTGCTGATCTCTTGGTGAATTGTTTATCTCAGAATAAAACTAAAGAACTTTGAGTTTGAAATTCAATATTACAGAATTACAGCTGATTATCTTTATATAAATAAAAACAAATATAAATAAAAACATTTTATGAAGTTTTGGAAAAATTTTACACATTCTTGTTATATACAAAGAAAAAATAAATTTCTTTATCTTAATGTTAAATGCAATAATCAAATCTGGTCATAATGAGTGATATAGGTTGACTTTTGACAATGTATCAATTTCTAGAATTAAGTGGACATGAAAATAAAAAACTATACTGTTTTGGAAATGAAAACATCATTGTATCAGATAAATATCTGTATTTCTCAGAATAACAGTGAAGGTTTCAATTCAAAGTTATAGAATATTATTAACTCTTACACACTATTAAATATAAAATTCCATTAGTAGAACAAGTTAAGCCATCTTACTACTATTTCACTCGTATTATTCAAAGTAGTTTGATGCAGTGTAACAAAGATCTTTATTTGAAATTCTTTTCTATTCTAGCAAATTTTTAAAAGTGGAATGTTCTTTGCATTTTCTCCCAACATTCTTTATGAAAATTTTCTAGCATGTAGAAAAGTTAAAAGAATTGTACTGTGAACATCAAGACCACAGTAACATAGTTTTAATCTTTTCATTTTCATCACATTTTTTATTGTCCTCTGGCTTAATTAATCTTAAAAGGGAAAAATTGGAAAATTCGTCTTCTTCCTCTTCCTCCCCCATCTCCTCTCTCATTCTGAGTCAGCATCTTTCTTTAAGTCTCCGTGATTCTTTCCCATAGTTACCAAAAACTCTTCTACTTTGGTGCTGTTGAAGCTTTGATACCATCATGAATCTCTCTTCACAAGGGTTGTATCCATGAAGTATGTCATGCATTTTAGAATGGAAACTAGCTTGTCTCAGGTCCTTGTGACCCACTAGTCACAGTTTTGCGTGCTTGCCGTAAAACATGAGATTTGAGCATAGTCTGGCAGCCCTATCAGATCTGAAGATTTGCTATTTCTACCTGATACTTACCTCTATTTAATTGGATTGATTATAAACCATTTCTGATTATGGTTAGAGTAATGGTAGTGCATACTTTTTGAAATATGTCTCTTAAAAAATGAAATATATGTGATGATGGCATCTTTTATTGTTTTCCTGTTATAGGGCAAATAATAGTGGTGATTTGGGTAATAGTTTCTCCAAATAATGACAAGCAAAAGTATACTCTGAAAATCAACCATGACTGTGTGCCAGAACAAGTAATTGCTGAAGCAATCAGGAAAAAAACTCGAAGTATGTTGCTATCATCTGAACAACTAAAACTCTGTGTTTTAGAATATCAGGGCAAGTATATTTTAAAAGTGTGTGGATGTGATGAATACTTCTTAGAAAAATATCCTCTCAGTCAATATAAGGTGAGTAAAAGTTTCAAAAATATTAATTTTAAATTTAAAAAGTAATTACATTGGGGACTAGTATCTGTATTTTTAGGACATACTTTCTGAAAATTAAATAATATTAGTAATTAGCGTTCGTAAGTTTATTTTTTATACTATATTTAATGAGAGATTGATGATGAATTTAATTTGAGAGAACAGATGCTGTTCTTCCTTGAGATTTTATGTAGTTAATATTTGAGGATCTAACTGTACATATGTGGATAAGCTGATTAATGTTTTTGTAATTGTAATAATAGTTATATCATTATTCAGATACAAACATTTGATATGATGACTGTTTAATTGTGCCATGAGGTAAGAGATGATTATGTTTCAGGTATTCTGCATGCAAAAAATGCATCACATGCTTTTCTGGATAGCTCCAGTTCTATAGTGGAAACACTTTTATTAGCCCATAGGAATTTTAAATAATATAGAACTTGCACAGAAGACTTCTCATGTGCCTAACTTTTTTAAAAGGGGATTTTTGTATTCATTTGAATATGCAACATGCGAAATAAAGTCATTGTGCCCCTTGTCAAAAAAAAATGTTAGCAGTTACACTAACCCCAAAATATGGGGTATTTCATAATTTTTATTCCGTCTCAAGCATTGGCACTAGAAGGAATTAAAATAGACATTTCAAACAATCCATGATGTACTGTTAATTAATATGTACTGTTAATACTTCCTACTGTCTATTGCTATCATTAAATAAATACTATAAGAAGTAGCTATATTTGTAGCAAGCATATGCCGAGTACTGATTTTACAATACCAAGCAAGACACGGTTCTGGCCTTTGGGTTGCTTACAGTCTAGTGGGGCTTTGGGGTAGGAAGATATGCTATTATAATATGTATACAGTAGAACTTATATTAAAAATCTCTATCCTAACTACCATTTCTAAGTTGAAACCAAGGCAGTTTAATATATTTTTTTAAATATATCATATAATTTTATGAGTCTCCTCTGTGTGTTTTGTTTTGTTTTTTAACAAAACAAATATTTCTCAAAAATCTTGGAACAGAAGAGCAAGTGGGCAGCAACCCTTGGATTTGACATCAATATGATTTAATAGATTGAATGACTTAAATGCTCTTGCTTTTCCTTTAACAAGTACAGTGTTTCCATGAGTATCCTCTGATCTTTGTTTTTAATTTCCTTTTTTTTCTTTGCTTCTAGTTAAAGGTACAACTGTAGTATCAGAAGCCAGACCTTTTTTTTTCTTTCATGCAGTTTCTATTCCATGAGGTGCTTGGTTGAGCCTGTGCTGTAACTAACTCCCAAATGTTAGTATTTTAAATGTTATAAATATAACAACTGCTAAGAAATGTGGTCTATAATGTTTGATTGTTTTTATCACGTTTGCAAATTAGTGTGTAAATTCTCTCATCATACTCATATGTTGCTTTTAAAATGAAAAACTTTACAAGAAACGGCTTCTCCCCTGCCCCCTTAATCTCTTACAGTATATAAGAAGCTGTATAATGCTTGGGAGGATGCCCAATTTGATGTTGATGGCTAAAGAAAGCCTTTACTCTCAACTGCCAATGGACTGTTTTACAATGCCATCTTATTCCAGACGCATCTCCACAGCTACACCATATATGAATGGAGAAACATCTACAAAATCCCTTTGGGTTATAAATAGTGCACTCAGAATAAAAATTCTTTGTGCAACCTATGTGAATGTAAATATTCGAGACATTGACAAGGTAAGGTCAAGTGTTGACACTCATTATTTTATATAAATTATTTTATATAAACCTTTTTTCATTGGACTATATAATAATTTGTTGACCTGTAGTATATTTTCAGATGGCTAGAAAACCACTCATCTACGTTAGCTGTTACACAGCTTACAGTCCTTTGTAATTCTAGTATCCCTAATCTAATATTCTCATAATTCTAATATCTATAATTCTAAGCTCTTAAAATCAGAAGTTTTACAGAATTCATTTGGCAGCAAAGCCTGACCCAACCCGTAGCAAAGTTTTTTATAATCTTTATTTATCCCACTTAGTGTAAATCTTCATGTGTTTTGTTGCAGAAATTTTAACGTCTCTATGGAGTGCTACTCCAACTGCTAAGAGTATTAAGTAATATTTAGTATATGTACCAATTTTTCTTTCTAAAATATGAAAAACTCTGAATTACACACCTAGCTTAAAGGGATTGTAGAACTATATTGATCTTTATAGTCTGATGTCCCCTTGAAGGCAACAACAAATCGTAGTGAAGAATCTGCGTCAGTGTTAACTTACTATATATGTGAAGAAAAGAACAGAAAAGCTACATCTGAACAAAAACTTTTAATTGATTCTCTCATTCATGTCAGTTCATTATTTTGATATTGTTTAATATTGGTTCTATCTAGTATGTGTGTCTGCATGTGTGTATGTATGTATATATTTTTATACACATACTTTTTTTTTTTTAGATCTATGTTCGAACAGGTATCTACCATGGAGGAGAACCCTTATGCGATAATGTGAACACTCAAAGAGTACCTTGTTCCAATCCCAGGTAAAGAAGTATATGGATTTATATTCTAAAAGTTATATTAGTGTTTAGCAATGTAATCAATAAAAGTAGTATATTTTACATCATTAGTTTTATACAAGTCATATAGATTACTAGGCATTTACATATAGAACATAAAGACTTCCTGTCAAATGAGTATCAATCACAGGATGACTTTATTGATTCTCTCTAAAATTTTATTGGAAGGGTTTTTCTGATTCTCTCTTCCCATTGTATCAAGGAGAGAACAGAATGTGGTTACAGTTTTGTGCCATTGATTCCCCACATTCCATAAAATTGACTTTTTATTCTTTTATCTCCATTTTCATTTACATTTAGAAGTGAGAGTTGGCAATCAACTGCAGAGCCGGACTACTCTGAGGCAGTTTCCTTCACATCACTCCCGAGAATAGATGTTTATGGCATTCAAATGAAGAGTCTTTGGGAACAAATCAATTTCTTAGGGGGAGGGGGATTATGGGGAGCATTTAAAATTATTACTGTCTAGATATAATGAAGAAATAAAAGGTAGTATAATCCAAGAAACTTGCCATCCTGCCATTTCTTTGCCTCTCTCTGTAGGATCATTTGGGAATGAGAGTCTACCCCTGAATATAATAGCGATATTTTAAGAGAATTTAAATTGGTATCAAAGACTAAAGATAGACTTCGTAGTCTAGAAATAGAGCTAACTAGTGAATCCTCCAGAAGAAAATTTCATAATGAATTTAGACTGAGTTCTAGAAGAGTCAAGAAAAAGTTCTGGTGTTGTAAGTAAGTTACTTGAGGTGGCCACCCTTCTAGAGCCTGGGTGAAATTCAAAGAGAGGGTAGCCTTCTCTCCCAAGAGGAAGGGAAAGAATAGTTCCTCACCCACCTGAACTATTGTAGGTCAGAAAGTCCATCATTCAGGTTAGAAGTTATGCTGTGGCAACATACAGCCCCAGGATGTTTTGAAATTTTTGTTAGAACAAGTTTCTTTTGCACTCGTACTGCATATCTGTCACAGGTTGACTGGGTGGTTGTGGAAGGAACAGAAACACAATATTTGAGGAAATAATGACCAGAAATCTTCCAGAGTTGGTGAAAACTATAAAACCAACAATCTAAGGAGTTCAACAAACCCCAAGGAAAGACCTCCAAATAATATTGGGTAGATTTATCCTAGTTGTTTCAAGTACTAAAAGTAGACTAGCTTTATAAAAGTAAAAGGTAAATTTATTTAATAATATGAGATTAAAATGTCAAAATTTTAGTAAATTAAGCCAGCTATTTAGAAAGGACTTATATTTGATTGTCTTTTCAAGAATTCTCTAGTCTAAATCCCTATGGTAGTAGTGTGAAGATTTAAGTAAATTTTTGACTTTTCTGTATTTACCCCAAAAAATGAGATAAAAGAATATGAAGTTCTTAGAAAGATAAAGAAGTATTTATTTTAAAAATTCTTACTGAGATGGATTGTTCTAAATCTGTGCTTTCCATATGCTAGATAAATTAGATACATTATGATTTCTTCATAAAAATGTTGGCAGTTATTTTCCAAAATCAGAATCAATTTGGACTATATATATATACACACACACACACAAAACCATTGCCTAAAAATAAAGAACTTAATTGTGTGTGTGTGAGTGCACATGCACTTGTATAGACTTTACAAGAGAGAAACATGTTTTATTCAGTTTGCATAGTACTGAACAACTACAGTCATAGGACATAGCTTTCTCAGAAAGTGTGTAGAAAATTTCCCACCAATTAGAGCAATTCTAAAGATTTTGAACTAATAAAAAGTCCTAGGTACATTTAAATACATTTAAGTACATGTATCTTTAATTTTTCTTAAATTACTGTGGACTTATCTAGTCCAACAGTATTTCTTCTCCCTGCATTTATTATTTCTTTCCCCTTTAGAATTCCTTCTTGCTAATAAGTTCCTCCATTTTAAATATGTCTTCGCTGTATAATTGGACCATATATTTCTGTTTATCTTTGTCTGTAATCAAGCAAAGATACTAGAATAAGTATAACTTGTTTTACTGATAAAGTTTTATACCTTAGTTTAGCTAATTAAAAATAGAATTTTTTTACCATTTTATTGTTGTCTTGTTTTATTTATTATCGAAAAATAGAATTATGAAGAAGCCATTTGAAAAGTTTTCAAAGTTAGTATCTAGCACTTGAGCTTTTACTGTGGACCAATTACTTCTCTAATTACTTTACTTATTTTATCTCATTTAATCTTCACATCAACTTTATGAGAGTAAGTACTATTAGTAGTCCCATTTCACAGATAAGAAAACAGACAAAGCCAAGGTCACATATCTAGTAAAATAATAGAAACAAGATTCTACTCCAGGTAGTCTGACTTCTGAGTCCATATTGTTAACCATTGCTGTAATTTTTTTAAAAAACTATTTAGTGTACTTGGCTCTTTGAAAATATATCCACTGAATATAGACATAATTTCACATGTAATATGGAGTAAATTGAAGCAATTTATCATAAAAATTTTTTTATCATCACTTTTGATAGCAACTTTTTATTCTTATTATGAATGTCAAGTTTTATTACCTCTTGTGAAGTAGTTATTCTGAAATTTAAGTACTTTCTCCTTACATATCCTTCATTTTATTTACATACTGACATTTAAATTAATGGATTCTTCTGAATAAAACTGCATCATATTTAAAAGTAATTAAATATAATTGTAATCATAATAGGAAGTCTTATTTTATCTCATTTAGTTTCCCTTTTCTGTTTGCCTTTTCTATAAGCTAATTTGTTTTAAATGTTTTTTTTACTGAAGTATAGCACAAATGCATAAAAGTATACAAATCGTAATTGTACAGTTTAGTGAATTATCACACAGTGAATACCCGTGCAACCACTATGCTGGTCGAGAACATTTTTCAGCATTCCAAAAACCCCTCCTCATGCCCCCTCCCAATCCATTATCCTTCTGTCCTGCCCAAAGAAGTCAGCTACCATCCTGACTTCTAACACTATTGGATAGTTTTGGCTGCTTTTGAATTTTATATAAACGGACTCAAGGAGTAGATATTATTTTGTGTCTAGCTTCTTTCATTCAATATTATGTTTGTAAGATTTCATCCATATTGTAAGTAACTAGTGTCCATTCCCATTGCTGTATAGTATTCCATTATATGAATATACGATAGTTTATCTGTTCTCCTGTTGGACGTTTGGGTTATTTGAAGTTTGGGGATAATGTAAATAATTCTATTAGCATTCTGTGCACAAATGTGCAAATATTTGTGGTTTTATACCTAGAGGTGGAACTGAGTCATGGGTCAGTTTTAGTAGATTATGCTTTCCAAATTGGTTGTACAAATTACACCTCCACTAGCAGTGTATGAGATTTCCTGTTACTACACATCCTTACCACTCCTGGGTATCATCAGTCTTTATAGTTTTAGCCATTCTCTTGTATAGTGATATCTCTATAAGATTTTATTTTGTGTTTTCTGGATGACAAATGATATTGACTAGTTTTTCATGTCTATTGGTCATTTGGATATGATCTTGTGAAGTATCTGTTCCATCAATCTCTGCCCTGTTTTTCATTTGATTTATCTTTTTCTTGATGATTTATAGGAGTCATTTATATCTCTAGATAAAGCTTTTTCTTTTGGTAAATTCTTTTTTTCTTTAAAATTTTACATAGATGGAATGAATGGCTGAATTACGATATATACATTCCTGATCTTCCTCGTGCTGCTCGACTTTGCCTTTCCATTTGTTCTGTTAAAGGCAGAAAGGGTGCTAAAGAGGTAAAGTATTTCAGAAGTAATTATATTTACCTCTAAAAACTCCCAGTTATACTGCTGATTGAATTTTTATCAAGGAAGGGATATTATTTTTCTTTTTATTTAAACAAAATTAATAGGGCCATCTCTGGTGGCCTAGTGGTTAAGTTCAGCAAGCTCCGCTTTGGTGGTGCACATTTGGTTTCCCAGGTGCAGAGTTACACCACTCCTCTGTTAGCGCCCACGCTGTGGTGGCAGCTCACATACAAAAAGAGGAAGATTGGCAGCATATGTTAGCTCAGGGCAAATCTTCCTCAGCAAAAAAAATTATTGAAACGTTTTTAAATATTTAATAAATACCATAGAACAATACTTTGGGAGAGCTTACGGAATTTATTTCTGATGGGTGAGTAAGTATGGTCCTGAGTTCGTATTGATACAATTGATACATGCAAAGTGACTACACACAAATATCTGTTCAGTGCCTCCATGCACATATCTGCCTTGCTTGATTCGGTTCATATTTCCTACTTATAATTAAAGAAAATACATGTAATTTCACATGAGAAAAAAAGAAAGTACTTTTACTTTGAAAAAATTAATGTGGTTTGTTATGGACATCATTATAGAGACACTTGTTGAATTCTTTCTGGGAAAGAAAAGTGTTTTGAAATGCATTTTATAATCCATAGAGTGGTGAGTATTTTTCTGTTTGTTTTTTAAGGAACATTGTCCATTGGCCTGGGGAAATATAAACTTGTTTGATTACACAGATACTCTAGTATCTGGAAAAATGGCTTTGAATCTTTGGCCAGTACCTCATGGACTAGAAGATTTGCTGAACCCTATTGGTGTTACTGGGTCAAATCCAAATAAAGTAAGCTTTTTATTATCATAAGTTAGATTTTTTTTTTATGACAGTCAAGCACAATATATATAATCACTTTTATTCCATCTCTTAGGAAACTCCATGCTTAGAGTTGGAGTTTGACTGGTTCAGCAGTGTGGTAAAGTTTCCAGATATGTCAGTGATTGAAGAGCATGCCAATTGGTCTGTATCCCGAGAAGCAGGATTTAGTTATTCCCATGCAGGACTGGTAAGGCAAATCACTGAGTTTTCTTAAGTATTAGTCATAATCAGTGGATTTGGGTACATGCTCTTTGTTTGGAAAAGGTTTCATGTGTTTTAGTTAGACTGGCATAGATACTGTAGACTCTACAACAGTATTGCCATATTATAAAATTCTCTACGTGCTGACATTTTTACTGCAGCTCTGCTTCTTTTTAGTCTATTCAGAGCCCTAGCCTGCCTTCATCTAACAAATATTTATTGAATGCTGACTATACATATGTATTTATTGTATGATAGGTACTAGGAAATAGAGTTTTGACCTAACGAGACCCCCATGAAATATACAATCTAATGATGAAAATAGATATTAAAATGGTAAAAAGCAGAAGTATAAGATTATAAATCATGATAAGTGCCATGAAGGAAAAAACAATAGTGTGCCAAGAATGACTACCTGAGGGTTGGGGGGAAAGGCTAATATATTAGGTTCTGGAAAGACCTCTCCAAGCTGGTAACCTTGAAGTTGAAACCAAAGTATAAATATGTTGTTAGTTGAGCTTGGAAGCAGAGGAAATAGGTTTACCACCATAGTCTCGATCCACTAGAAAAGAATATATATGAAATGGAGTTTAAATATTGATCTAGTTATCTGAGCTTGACCATAACTTTGGAAGCACAATGTAACTGGGTTCAGGGACCATTAACTCTCGGTTATTTCTCAAGAGCAAAGGTGTCAATGCTAAGAGAAGAGGATATTTTTCTTCTTTGGTGTCTTTTCCCCAATTTCCAAATTTACCACTTTTTCTTTGGCCTGGTTGTAGGTTATACATAGACCATCCAATGAATGTGGGCCCAAGAGGTCCTGGAATAAGCTTACCCCAGTAACAGTAGCACCCAGGGGCATCTGGAATCCTGCATTAAGGAACTTTATTTACAGCTCAGTTTAGAGCTGTGTGCTCCGTAAGGAGTTTACCAGTCCCTTTTGTAAACTGAGTACTAATAACCTTGTTTATTTACTTTCAAAGATATATAGAAGGTATTTTTATAAGTAAAAATTAATTTAAAATCATTACCAAATTCTATCAGATACTAAAAGTAGAATTAACTTTTTTGACGTTAAAAAGGGATTCTCATTCTTGAAAAATGTAGCCACTGTTCTTTAAGTTTAATTCCTTGTTGATGATATTGTTAACATTTATCAAGTGCTTACTGTGTACCAAATGCCATGCCAATCACTTTTCACATTATTATCTCATTTAATCTTAAAAGCAGTCTCTATGAAGGTAGGTACTATTATGATCCCTATTTTATCGGTAAGGAAACAGGCTTAAGGAGTTTAAATAACTTATCTGGTGTCACTGTTTAATAAGTTTGAGCCTCTTACTTTTTACCATTCTGTTATGACTGAAGAGGAATTCCTTAATTTTGAAATCGGGATTAAAATACTGGTGAGCATTCCCATGAAATGTTCATAACCCTATCCAATTAGTTATACCTGTGAACTGAGTTACCAGACTCAAGTCACTTGAAAATTCATTTATCTCCTATTTTATTCATACATTCACATGGAACTCAGTTTGCCATCAGAGTCTGTTGAAGCCAGTTTTAGCTTTTGAGTTTCTTTTTTGAGCTGTTCTAAATCGTTATAAGGATTGATATTTTACAACTTTTTTCTTCTTTTTCTTCCAAAATAAAAGGAAAATTTGTTTACTTTTATAATAGAATAAAACTAATTATTTCAATTACCATTGGGTCTGTTGAAAACTTTCATAAATCTAAGATACATTAAGGGATCATAGTTTTCCTGTATCTTAAAGCATTTCACTATTTTATCATTATTTATTAATTACTTCCAACTATGCTAAAAAAAAGACTAAAATAATATGAAAATATAAAAGGGTAGATTTATTTTATGAAATAAATCATCATTATTACATCATCCTTAAGTCTTCTTATTCCATTGCCCAGTGTCTTGCATCATCTTTCCAGAGGTATAAAGAAGCCTGCAAACAGTGTCTTTGTAGTTTTTTGTTGTTGTTATTTTTTAGGCTTCTCAACTTCAACACTGTTGCCATTTTGGGCCAAATAATTCTTTGTTTGTAGGGGCTATCCTGTGCATTACAGGATGTTTAGCAGCATCCCTGGCCTCTACCCACTAGATTCCAGTAGGGCCACCACCCAAGTTGTGACAATCAAAAATGTGTCCAAAAAATATCAAAGGTCCCTGGGAGGTAGAGAAGACACACTCACCCTAGTTGAGAACCACTACTCCAGACTCTAATGATGATGGTGAAATTGATCATATAAGTGAAATGTCAGATGAAAATATCCTAAGTGAATTTCCTTAAACTCAAAAAACAATGAGTGGACAATATATTTCCAAGGACAAAAAGGAAATATGGTATTCACATTCAGTTAGTCATTCAACAGGGATGACTTCATCACACAATATATTTTATAAGAATCTGGACCACACCTTATCTTTTGCCATATTCTTTCCATCTTGTATGATGTTGTGCACCAAAACTTACTTGATACACTTTCTAAGTGGATAAATGCTGCAGGCAGGTGTGTATAAAAGATAACTGGAAGGAAAAAGGTGATGTAGAAATTTTAAAGATCCTTGGATTGATTATTCTGATTGATATCTATAAGTATAAAAATAGAAATGTTTTACAGTTATGAAGCAAAGAAGATGGCTATCCTCTCTTCAACAAAATTATGAGCATGAAAGTTTTCAAAAGCATTGCATTTTGACAATGCAAGTATGAGAACAAAAACCAGAAGTAATGATAAGCTAAAACTTATTAGATATGCATTTGAAATCTGGAATCAGTATTTACAAGGTGGATGTGTTTTTTGCTGATAAATGATGGTTGGTGAGCAAGCAGTTAGTTTCAGTCAAAGAATATTGCCCGTTTTGGATTATAAATTTGGTTTTACTATGTTTAAATTCTTTATTAAGATGTCTAATGAAATTGTTTTTTACCGTCACTTTATTCTCTAGATTATTTTATATTACTAATATGAACAGATAAAAATAAGGAAATAATATAAAAGAATGGAGTCCATTGGACCCAGATGGTAAATGGTCATGACTACTTTTTCTGGTGAATTAAGGATTATTTATTATCTCTTAGGTGAACTATAGCAGTAGTCTCCTCACTAACTGGTCTCTCTCCTTCCACAGAGGAGCCAGAATAATCTTTATGAAACAAATTACATCATGGTATTCGTCCTTTAAATACTTTTCACAAAAAATAAAATCCAAACCTTTTACCTCGACCTGCAGATTTTACATGCCCTGCACATGACCTCCTGTCACGCACTTCTCTCCCTCATCTGCTGGGCTTCAGACTCACTGGCCTTCCTCCTGTTCCTCCTTCCCACCAGACTGGTTCTCTCCTTGGGGCACTTTCACTGTTTCCTCCATCTCCAACAGTCTTTTCTCTGATCTTAGTGTGGAAGGTTCTTTTTGTCATTTGGGTCACAAATTAAATATTACCTTCTCAGAGGCCATTTCTGGACAGCCAGTCTAAATTAGCCACTGAGTCATTCTCTGTCACATCACCCAGAGTATTTCTGTCAGCTCTCCCATATTTTTCTTATTTGTTCATTTAATTTTCCACTATAATGGAGGCCCTGTTAGTGCAAGATATTTTACTGTTTTATGACCCCAACAGTAAGAACAGGACAAGGCACCCAGTACATGTTTTAATAAATATTTGAATGAATATGTGCCAGTAATATTTCTTTATGCTGTTGGATAAATTAACTGTTTAAATGTATAAACAGCAAGTAGCATGGATGTCTGCTTTTAGCCATTAGGGATATGTGTAACCAATTCTGAGGAGTGTGTATTTGTTTTGCATAATACATTAATATGCATTCATAATTATTCATTATACAATTAATATACCTATATTTAAAGGGAATAAATACATTACTTGGAATCTTGAATTATACTAAAAGTTATGGTGTTTGCTTTTTTAGTTTCCTAACATTCAGTCTACAGTGTTTTAATGGGGCTGTTTCCTTTCCTTTTTTCCCTTAATTTTACTTTTTAAATTTGAAAGCCTTGCAGTGATTATAAGGATATATTCAGGCAAGGATTATGAAAGAATTTACATGTTTATTTTATTATTTTACTATTTCTTATTCCAGAAACATTAGCAGATTAGTTAATAGTATACTAGGAAGGGGCCTCATCGGGAAGAAAAGTAAATTATTCTCTACTACTCCCTAGTATCCCAATCTGGTCTTATCCCTGACTAACTTTGGCAGTTTCTGTTCTGTGGTTGGTGGTAATGTTAACCAAGTAAGTTACTGGATTTGTCTTAAGTTGGTTCTTCCCCATCCTGAAAATAAAGTCTTGCAGTAAGATAAACTGTTGAGTAACAGTTAAGCAATGTAAGGTTTATCGACAATTAATTTTCTTTTTTTGTAGATCACTCATGAATCCAAGGGGGAAAATATGGCAAAGAAAATCATATAAGATGTTACTTTATTTTACAGAGTAACAGACTAGCTAGAGACAATGAATTAAGAGAAAATGATAAAGAACAACTACGAGCAATTTGTACGCGAGATCCTCTATCTGAAATCACTGAGCAAGAGAAAGATTTTCTGTGGAGCCACAGGTGAGTTTTAAGGTGGAGACTCTTTCTTTCCTCTATTACAGAAGAAAGAAGTGACTTCGGCTGATCTTGCCATGTTTCTACCATACTATTAGAGTAAAGAACGCATAATTTACATGACTTTTTTTATTATTATAAACATTATCCTTGTCAAAACTGGCTATATAGATCAATATTTCTAGAAAATCATGCTTCATTGGTACTAACCTTGCACATTGAAGGCTTTTTTAAAATTCTAAATCCCTGATACAACTTTTTTTAGGATTTGGGGGTTTTTTGTTTGTTTTTTAAACACAAGATCCAAAAAAAGTACCCAGTAGCTTTAGATAGATTTGATTGGTCTAGATATTTCAATTTTTAGGCATTCCTTTCATTTTTCCTTTTTTTAATACTTCCTCAAAGTAGTAGTGTAATACCTTATTTTCACTTATGAAGAAATTATCCTACAACTTGTAGGTGTATACTAGTTTATTTAAATAAAGCAGTTGCAGTACATTTCTGCAGAAAGTTCATTAAAACAAATTTTTCCCAGTGACCACGGTAGAAGTGGTGACTGTCTTCGTGGTTCATGGTGAATAAGTAGGTGAATAATAGGAGGTATATACCATTATAACATAAATTCGTAAATTTTCCTATCTGACCTTCATTTGGATTTTCCTTTGGTCTTTCATGCCATTATAACTGTGTCAAAGTATATATATACATATGTATGCACCTGTAGTGTTAAATGCTGATTTCTTTTGATTTTAAAGAAGGCTGGTAATGGTAAGACGTTTTAAAAGTGTTTGGAACCTCTTAAAGATTGCATAGTTGGAATTTTAGATATCCAGGCCTTTTGATAACACACAAGAATGTTTTTTATTTTGTTTTGTCTTTTCCACACAGACACTATTGTGTAACTATCCCTGAAATTCTGCCCAAATTGCTTCTGTCCGTTAAGTGGAATTCTAGAGATGAAGTAGCTCAGGTAAATGCGTGTTTGAGATTACTGAGTGGCTGTTGCACAAATTTGGTATGTCGCTCAAATTGTTTTCTCTCAGAAAGTCTGCATAAGTATAAGAGATGAAATAGACTGTGTTTTAAATTAATTAATAATGGTAATATAGTAGAGAAGAATATTGTTCACACCACTTCCATTGATAAAATTAATTAGTTCACCCCGCCATTTTGCTCCGCCCCCTCCTGATAAAATTAATTAGAACTGAACATGTTAAGTAGTAAATTCATAAGGGGGGCTTTTATCGAAACCAATTTTAAAATAAGAAATTAAAGCAGTTTCTTAGAGGGTTCATTCACAACTCTCTTTCCTTTTTAAATATGATTTATTATCTTTTTCGAACACAGATGTACTGCTTGGTAAAAGATTGGCCTCCAATCAAACCTGAACAGGCTATGGAGCTTCTGGACTGCAATTACCCAGACCCTATGGTTCGCGGTTTTGCTGTTCGATGCTTGGAAAAATATTTAACAGATGACAAACTTTCTCAGTACTTAATTCAGCTAGTGCAGGTAAAATAATGTCAAGTAAAAAAAATAGTGGTTTATTTTAAATCCTGCAACTTCCAAAGCCTAGTGTATTGACTGGTTTTATGCTTTTTTAACAATCAGTCTTATTACCAGTAGTATCTTTCTTTCTAAAAAATTTCTTTAAATCCAACCATGCAGAAACTGACCCCAATTGATGTGGAGTTGTTTTTATGTTTGTTTTTGATCACATAGGTCCTAAAATATGAACAGTATTTGGATAACCTGCTTGTGAGATTTTTACTCAAGAAAGCATTGACTAATCAAAGGATTGGGCACTTTTTCTTTTGGCATTTAAAGTAAGTCAAATTATTTTCCCACTTAACTCTTTAAATATATATTACTCATTTTCTTTATAGATGTATAAATATGTTTACTTATAAGCTGTTGTTTTTATTTGGGAGTTTCCCATACTGAAAGTATGTTGTACCGGTGATGTTTCCCTCAGCTTTTTTCTTTAACATTAAATAAGCAGTAAAATTCAAAACTGAATTTTATACAGGAATGAGAGCTGGAATACTTTTAAAGATTTTGAATCTACTTTAAGCAAAGTAAAATTTCTTAGGTCCAGATTAATGTTGCAGTTGATTTCACTGTGTGTGTGGATTAAAATATCCCAAAATAAAAAAAATGTCACCTTGGAATTCAGAACAGTAATGACAAAATCCCAAGTTTCCTACTAGAAAACTATTGGGGCCGGCCCCGTGGCCAGGTGGTTAAGTTCACGCACTCCGCTTCAGCGGCCCAGGGTTTCGCCGGTTCGAATCCTGGGTGCAGACATGGCACCGCTCATCAAGCCATGCTGAGGCAGCATCCCATATGCCACAACTAGAAGGACCCACAACTGAAAATACACAACTATGTACCAGGGGGCTTTGGGGAGAAAAAGGAGAAATAAAATCTTTTAAAAAAAGAAAAGAATAAAAAGTATTTTTACAGAATTTGATATATATGTATTACAGTTGGAGTCATAAACCATACATTTTTTCTAAATTTAGAAACAGATCTGTAATATGATTTTTTAAATGCTAAAAGAAGTCCAAAGTGGAAACTAGAAGCTAGGTTTAAATTAACTTGAATTCAGAGACAGCATAGAAAAGGGACAGGTATGCCAGGAGAGTCAAATAGTACTCACTGAGCTCTTTGCTCCCTCCCTATTCATTTTATTATTTTTTGTACATAATTTCCTTTTTTTCATGTTCCTGTATCTTGTGCTGAGATTAGTGAATGAAAAGTAGTTGAAATAAACCTAAAAGCTAGTTTATTAAATTTACATTTCCAAGAATTACCTGAAATGTTTGATTGTTTTACTTCTAAATGATAGGTTTTAAATCATTTTGTTGTTAGTGTGATTATAACATTTATTGGATTTAGAAAATGGATTTTCTTAAAAAAGAGTGTCTGTATAACTCATTTAAGACTATTTATTTTTTAATCTTGCATTATTCTTTTAGGTCTGAGATGCACAATAAAACAGTCAGTCAGAGGTTTGGCCTGCTTTTGGAGTCCTATTGTCGTGCATGTGGAATGTATTTAAAGCACCTGAATCGGCAAGTTGAGGCTATGGAAAAGCTCATTAACTTAACTGACATTCTCAAACAAGAGAAGAAGGATGAAACACAAAAGGTATGTAACTCTAGTTTGTTTTTGAGACTCTCTCCATTGCAGTGGGGCAGGATTTATTTGAGAGCTCAATATATTTGCTGATTATGGGCCTTAGAATCAAGCAGATTAGGATTTGAATCCAAGCTCCACTGCCTCTGAACTTTGTAATGTTAGACACATTATTTAGTCTCTTGAGATTTGTTTTCCTTACGTATAAAGTGAGAATAATACTTTCTTCGTAGGGTTACTGTGAGAATCAAATGACATGAGATACGCAGAGCGCCTGTCACAGTCCCTAGAACACAGAGGAGCCCAATCAATGTTAGCTCCCTCCTCTTTCCCTTCCTTTCTCTTTTATATAGCCCTAAGTTTTAAAAATGATTTTTCCTTATTGTGTGTCATTTATTCTTTTAGTAATGACTCTGAAATTGAGTGGAAAGAAATCAGTTTTTACATCCTAAGTTTGAATGGACTCTTAGTCACACAGTGAATATATCACGTGCTCTGGTCATCTGCAGTCTGGCTTGGTGTAACTGAGGAAGATCAGATGGAAAGGTTTCTCATGACCTTTTCCTGCTCCTGATCCTTTATTCAATCCACCACATCCAACAGTAAAAAGTGAGATCACTCCTCACCTCTAGTGAGACGAAAAAACAAAATCCTAGTTTATTAGTCCCCAAAGGAGGGAGAATGTAAATTAGCAGTACTGAATACATTTTTCCAACATCTTATTAATACTGCTTGAAGAAAAGAAAAACATTTAAAAGAAAGTTACTATATTAATCTAAATGTCATACAGTATGTGAGTGAGTTGATTTTATTGAAGTTGTGATATATAAGTTCAAATATAGGTTATTAATCTGTATTTGAAAATAATCGTACTGTTTCTGATGCTGGAATTGTGAGCAAGAGGGAGCTAGATCACTTTGAAAGAATAAAATTTATTGTATTTGTATTGTAACTGAGGTAAGAAACAAGAAAGTAGATGTTAGTTCAATTTGTAAATATAGGCATTTCTTCTAAGCTGGAATTTTCATATCACGGATTGGCTATGATACAGTGGATGAATTAGAAACATGAAATTCATTACTCAGATCACTGTTGGCTTAAATAGGATTGTGATAGAGAACTAAACTTGCAGTCCTAGGAACAAATGTAGTCACTTTGTGTGGTTTCATGTTTTATCATAACAATGATAAAGTGCAGGAAGCCCTGTGCTAACACCAGGGTTGATAGCGATAGAAAAAGAAATGCCTTTATGTGAGCAAGAGCTGCCCTAGTCAGTGAGGACTAGATTGTCTAGCTAGTCACTTAGACATAGTAGGAAAAAAAAATTTCATTACTCAGATTGTAGCATGAAAATTAATTCATTATGAATTCCTAGTCCCTAACCTCTTTTATTTCTCCACTCGCATTTTATGTTTTCCATAGACGGAGGTTTGCTAAAATAAAATGGCAGTTATTACATGATAGCTCAGCAGTCTGGGCTCTGGCTTGAATTGATTTAAAAAGGATGTTTTTTTACTATATAGTAAAACCTGAGTATAATGTGAGACTCAGTGTATCAAATGTTTTTACAAGTCCTTTTCCCAGCAGTTTCTTTTAGCCTCACCAGATCTTAAAAAAGGTAAAAACCCAACAGAGGAAGAGTGAATGTGGTGTTTTCTGAAAAGCTTAAAAGTAAGGTTATTAAACTAAGCTAACATGATGTCTCCACAGTTTTTCCTCTACAACAAAGGTCAGCAAACTTTTTCTTGAAAGGCCAGATAGTAAATATTTTAGACTTTGCAGGTTATGCAATCTCTGTTGTAACTACTCAACTCCACTATTCTAGTGTGAAAACAACCAGTATCTAAATGAGTGGGCGTGGTGGTATTCCAGTACAATTTGATTTACGAAAACTGGCAGCTGGCCTGCAGGCCATAGTTGACCAAGCCTTGCTCTGCAGCCAAAACATTGCCACTGTCAGCATGCAGTTCTTCTCACAGGAAGGTGCACAGTGCTGTCCCTCTTGCCTCTCTGCCTGAGTGGTGCTGCTCTGTGTTACAGGAATCCTTCTGATTAGAATATAGCCAATCCAGAATATGGATTCCAAGACTGCCCAACACTAAGCTTCCAGTGTGTAAGAGAGATTAGCAGTTAGTTTTACCTTTTATGAAATCAGTTTCTAATCACGATTCTGCTTATTTATCAGGTACAGATGAAGTTTTTAGTTGAGCAGATGCGGCGACCAGACTTCATGGATGCTCTGCAGGGCTTTCTGTCTCCTCTAAACCCTGCTCATCAACTAGGAAATCTCAGGTAAGGTACTTTATTGGAAGTTTTATTATTTAAACAAGTACTCTTTCTGGAGAAAATCTGGAGAAAAGTCAAAATGTCTATTATAATTAGAATGTCCAATCATATATGCTTCCCTCTCCCATTCTCCTACATGCAAAATTAGAGTATTGAAGTGTTCGTAAGTTCGGAACTACATTTATTCAGAATGAGTTTTTACTACTTTAATAATAGAGTTTAAAATTTTCTTTAAAGATTGTATTTTTTTCCTTTTTCTCCCCAAAGCCCCCTGGTATATAGTTGTGTATTTTTAGTTGTGGGTCCTTCTAGTTGTGGCATGTGGGATGCCACCTCAGTGTGGCTTGATGAACGGTGCCATGTCTGCATCCAGGATTCAAACCAGTGAAACCCTGGGCCACCAAAGCTAACCACTCTGCCATGGGGCTGGCCCCTAGAGTTTAAAATTTTCTATGGCCAAAACTTTTGGTATCATACGATAAGAAATGGAGCGTATTATCTGTAAAACTAATGATATGTCCCAATATTTATTGAAAATTCATATGCTGTTATGTAAAAAATTTTTAAGCTTAATGTTTATTTTTTATTTATACTCCCTTGGAGAAATGAATTCATAAATAAAACTGAGGAGAAAGTTTAAAATTTTTATAACACTTCAAAAAGCTATACTGTATATGTATATATAAAAGAAATTTGAAGGCAAAAAGAACAACAAAGCTAAGATGCCTAGTGAAGTTTTTAACTATTTTAAAGGCTTGAAGAGTGTCGAATTATGTCCTCTGCCAAGAGGCCGCTGTGGTTGAATTGGGAGAACCCAGACATCATGTCAGAGTTACTCTTTCAGAACAATGAGATCATCTTTAAAAATGGTGATGGTAAGGAAGAGTATTAATGAACTTATGATGCATGAATTTAGCTATCTTTTTATACACAGGATATTTATGAACCACGAAGACTATTGAAAGCCATTTAAGGAATACGCATGTGGTAAAATATACAATATTAGGCAGATGTCTTAACCTTTAGAATATGTATGTATAATTATTGAAAAGAAAAGAAGTACTAGGTTTAGAATCAGGTCTGAAATCACTTTCTAACTATTATTTGCTTAGCTGTGTGAGTATCCATAAATATTTGATGTGCTAGGCCCTGGGGTTGTAAGAATACACAAAGCAGAATCCCTGCCCTCTTAGAGCTTACAGTCTAGCAGGGAGAAGGGAGACATTAAACAAATAATTAGAAAAGTAAAATTAGAACCGTGGTACAAAGGAAAAGTGTAGTCTGCTAAGGAATCACATAAACGAAGGTCCTAATTCACTTGGAGAACAGGCTGGGGGGGAATACGTTTTTATATACTAAAAAATGTATCATTGATGGTTTTCCATTGGAAAATGACATTTTAGCACTGAATTCTGTTAATCCCAATATTTTAACATAAACATGTTCAAATGTAAGGATTCAGAAAACTGAGTACTTTAAAATTTTTAATTTAAAATTTTTGTGAAATACATGCTGGCTTATCCTACATTGTTATACGAATGTGTTTATGCAGATACTTCAGAAATGGATTGAAGAATCAGAATATTGCTTCCTTATAGATTATTTTGAAGAGTAACTATAGCTCTATTTATTTTCTGTTTAAGAACAATGTGATGACATGATAACCCAAATTTGTATTTGTGGCATTAAGTGGTGGTATATATTATTTGATTTTCAGATTTACGGCAAGATATGCTAACACTTCAGATTATTCGCATTATGGAAAATATCTGGCAAAATCAAGGTCTTGATCTTCGGTAGGTAACCTGTAAAGCAACATGTATGTTGAAAGTTATCCTGAAAATAAACTCTTAATAAATATTCATTATAAAGCATATAGAGGCATATATCTATAAAGAATGTATGGAGTAGTAATTGACACTAGTTGATTACACTGTGGTACTTTCATTTGTCCTCCTCTTCCTTGGCTGACGAGATTGAGCCAGGTCAGAAGAGCTCTCTGATAAACTGGTAACAGGGACTCTCCTGCTGCCTCCAGAGTGCCACTGTTTAGGAAGAGGACCGAGGAGACACAAAAGGCTCCTGTGTTCATTTAGAAGTTGAGAGTTTAAAAGGAAAGTTTCATAATATAAACTTTCTAATTCTAAAACTTCATAAATACTCTCATCGTGAATCAATTTTGCAGCAAAATTTATGAAAGCAGCTAATCTTAAAGTTTTTGCCATTCTGTTGGTTTCTGCCCACCCTCCACAATTATCAGTATTATCTCCAAGTGTCCAAGTCATTTTTGTTTCTAATAGTTTTTCCCTCTCTTACTGTCTCCTTGCAAATCCAGAATTATTCAGACAAAGGCCCCTCCCTCCTAAGGTATTTTTGTTTGTAAGTGAGCATAGGAATCGACTCTAGCTGCAGCAGCAGAGTGGATTAGGGTTTATTCGTATGCCTTTTAGAGATTAATAGCAGCTAGTATATAAAAATATATTGGTGACAAATGTTGTTGAATCCTTTTATTACAAGGAAGAAAAATGAACATCTCAAGTAACTACTAAAGCACAAAATTAAGTCATCAACTTCAAACTCTTAACTCCTAATTCTTTGCTTAATTCCTGCTGCTTTTCGAAAACAATTAAGGTTACTACAAATTGTTTTCTTTTTTGGTATAATTTCCTGTGTCATGAGAGATCATGTGCCACTACTACCACCACCCCTAGGAGAGTAGAGTACAAAAGAGAAGGCAGAACTAGGCAGAGTAGAGAAAATGACTTAACTATATAACTCTGGTAATTACAATATTTAATTGTAAATCAGTGGCTGTGCAAAAAACCATCTAAAGTTTAGCTAGGTCATTGGAAAGTAAGTTGGATCTTTGGAAAGTTTTTTAAGTCTTATGATATTATCTAAATATTTTTTCTTTTAAATTTAAATAAAAAGCTTTAAAGTTTAAATAAAAAGCTAATTTAAGTAAAATCATAGCATTTTTATTTGTACTTGGCAAAACTTAGATTCAGGTTTATTATAACTCTGCTTGGTTTTTTTTTAATAACAAGCCTTATAGGACTATATGACTCTTTAAACTATGAGCATGTTCAACAGTAATAAAATTAAAATGTAAAATAAGAGAGAATGGGCAGGAATATAACCTTAAGAAATTCCTGTATTTACCAGGGCAGGTAGAAGAAAAGATTCCGTTAAGAGAAATGGTCAAAGGGTAGGAGGACCAGAGTAAGTGATGCACAGGACCCAAGAGGGGAGAGATTCACAAACAATTTATAGTGTCTGGTGCTTCAGGGGGTTTAAGAGCATAAGGACTGTGGAAAAGCCCTTGGGTTTGATGATTCATGATTAGCTTTAAGAACTGAGTCAGTAGAGTGGTAGACATAGAAGTTAGGCTACAAGGAATTAAGTGAGGAAATGAAACCAAGTGTAGGCTATCACTCTTAGGAATTTAAGAAGTAAAGGAAAGGTGGAAAGAATGTACAGTAGCTTTTGAGAACAACAGACCGTGACAGACCATACCTTAGTACTTCCGTGCCAGTTGGAGTGTTAGGTTCTTTTTTTATTGTCTCTCTAAATCCTCACATCTCCACCAGTGACTACATCATTTTTAATATTCTGTGATGAATAGAAAGTACCCATAAAGCACTTCTGCTGTTTATCAAAGTATGGTTGTGTCAAGGAAGAACATTTGTGTGTTATTTGAGTTGTGAGATGAACTAACTGCTTTTTTCAGAGAACACCCTTTTTTACTTAATAAATAATAGACAAGCTCTAGTTAACCAGACATGGGTATTTGGCAGCATTTTCTTGAAAATGAACAATATGAGCTTCTCTCTTCAAGTAGAATAACTGGCAATATTTGTTTTCAGTGATAAAATTTGACCTTTCACGCAAAAATTAGAATTTTGCAAAACTTGTATCCACTGCTGTGAGCATAACAGCTTCCCCCCAAAGGAAAGACTTTTCTGATGAGATCAGTGGTAATATTAATAATTGTGATTTTTTCATTGGTATAATGAAAAGTATCAACATTTGAAACATCTCCATAACTCAGTGAACTAATACCATCTGGATGACCAATACAAGATATTATAAAGTCATAGAGAGGTAAAAGTTCTATTCAGAGGCAAGATAGACAAATCTATTTTAATGTAACAGAGTATGAAAAGTTTATTGATATGGTTTCATATTTGATATTGCAACTTGAGAAATTCTGTCATCAACTTTTGGAATAGTATCAAGGAAAATATCTACAATTAACTGAAAAGGCTGTTACAATACTCCTCCTTTTTCAACTACGGATTTGTGTGGGGCCAGATTTTCTTCATATGCTTCAATTAAAACATTGCATTAGTATGAATATAGAAGCATATATGAGAATCCAGCTCAGTACTATTAAGCCAGACATCTATGTTTTTTTTAATATAGAGTTTTTTGTTTCATAAAAGATGTTATTTATTTACTATATGAGTTTATCTTTAAATGAATTAATAAATATTTTAATTTTTTATTTTCTCCATTTTAATTTCTAATATCAATAGATGTGACTCACATAAATAAAAGCTCTTTGGTGTCTTCAGTAATTTTTAAAAGAGCAAAAGGAGTCCTGAGACCAGAAATTTGAGAACTGCTGCCCTAAAGCATTAGTTAAATGTCAGTTAAACATCTTTAAATTCACCTGTATTTTTAAAGTCATAAATGTTTATAAAATTTTAATTGCCACAATAATTTTCATAATGCTTTCTGATACATAAATAGTTTTTCAATTGAAGGTTATAATAAATGATGGCAGATAATTTTGAGGATTTTTCTAGGAATGTTTGTCATTATAATAAGAGGAAATTAAAATTAGGTTAAGGGGGTAAATGTCACGCATGGCAGATTTGCAAATAGAATATTCCTGTATTAGCCTATTAAAATATTTGCTATTTCAAAGTTCCATCATTTAATTGCAAATATCTTGATCCTTTTTTAGAATGTTACCTTACGGTTGTCTGTCAATTGGTGACTGCGTGGGACTTATTGAGGTGGTGAGAAATTCTCACACTATTATGCAAATTCAGTGCAAAGGCGGCTTGAAGGGTGCACTTCAGTTCAACAGCCACACGCTACACCAGTGGCTCAAAGACAAGAACAAAGGAGAAATGTGAGTTTTCTGCCTATGTTAATCTAAGTTTTTGTTAGTGTTTTAGTGGTTGTGTATATTTCTCTGAGTTAAACCAGAGAAGACAATTGTACCTACTTTGGAAAAAAATACGTTCAACCTTTGAAATATTTGAGATTATTGTGTTTAAATGATCAGAATTGCTTATAATTTGGTGAAATCATGTATATTCAACTTAGGTATTCAAATGTGTTTTTCTTATTGCTTATTCTTTTTTAAAATAACATTGCACGTTCAAAATTTTACTTCACAATTAGAAAAAATTTAATGACATGTTAAGTATTTTTTCACTATATTAAGAATTATGCTTTTGTCAGAGAATATCTAGAAATTTCCTTAGAAACCCTTGAAAAGTTTACAATCTCAAAATTCCTCAGATCTTTGACAAAATTACTTCTTCCTCTTAATGTCAGTGATTGTTTTCATTGTTTTGATACAGTCTGTGACCATCTTTTCCCAGTTTGGACTGGATCACTCTTTATTTCCACACTACTTATGAGGTGTTTATTTCTTCTTTGTAGATATGATGCAGCCATTGATCTGTTTACACGTTCGTGTGCTGGATATTGTGTCGCTACCTTCATTTTGGGAATTGGAGATCGTCACAATAGTAACATCATGGTGAAAGATGATGGACAAGTAATAGCTTTCTCTTTTTAAAATGTTTTGGCGTTCTTAAATGTATTAATTCAGGATATTGTATTTCTGCATTTGTCAGATTATAACATAATTTCTTATTTCTGAAAGCTGTTTCATATAGACTTTGGACACTTTTTGGATCACAAGAAGAAAAAATTTGGTTATAAACGAGAACGTGTGCCATTTGTTTTGACACAAGATTTCTTAATAGTGATTAGTAAAGGAGCCCAGGAATGCACAAAGACAAGAGAATTTGAGAGGTAAGCTCAAGAAATTGAAAGTACAAATAGAGTTCTTGCTGCTCTATCAAAAACAATTGATATTTTCAAGCAATTTAAAATAATAGATGTTATATTAACATTGTAGCATAAACTGAATGTTTCAGTATATTTATTTTTACTTACTTATTGTATAATGCTGCAAAGGAAATGGAAAGAAAAACCAATTTAATTTATGTAGTCAAGTAAGGCCTAAAAACAAAGTGATCCTTAAACTTCATAATACATTAAAAGTTTTTATTTAGTGCTTTTGCTGTTTGAATAGTTGGGCTCCACCTTCTCTGTAATGACAAATAATGTATAGTGCTTAAGACAACATTTTTTAATTTCAGGAATTCAGTCAACTATAATTACCATGTTTATTTGTAATTTTTCTTGCTACCTCATGGTATGTCACTAGTCTATCTTAAACTGTAGAGTACTTTTAAAAAGCTTTTATAAAATTCTGTTTTATCTGTAACTCAGTCCTGGCCCTGCCTAAACCCTAAAGGCTTTAGTATGGACCAATTCATACATTTAATAAATCCTTATTAAACTCCTAAGGTACCAGGTATTAATTTAGGTGCCGGTGATAAAGCAGTAAACAAAGTCCTCATGGACTCACGGAGTTCACATCCTAGTGTGGGGTAAAGGAAAGAGAAAGTGTTGGTAAGGGGAATGGGGAGAGGATGCGATTTTTTTCTAGGTTTGTCCAGGAAGCCCTCTGTAATCGTGTGACATTTGAGCAGAGACTCAGTATGAATGCATTTGCTCCATACTGACCAAACTATTCTCATTACTTGTAGGTTTCAGGAGATGTGTTACAAGGCTTATCTAGCTATTCGGCAGCATGCCAATCTCTTCATAAATCTTTTCTCAATGATGCTTGGCTCTGGAATGCCAGAACTACAATCTTTTGATGATATTGCATACATTCGAAAGACCTTAGCTTTAGATAAAACTGAGCAAGAGGCTTTGGAATATTTCATGAAACAAATGAATGATGCACACCATGGTGGATGGACAACAAAAATGGATTGGATCTTCCACACAATTAAGCAGCATGCTTTGAACTGAAATGATAACTACGAAACGGAAAGCTCAATATCTGGATTCTCTACTGCACTGTTAATAACTGTCAACAGGCACAGACTGATTGCATAGGAATTGCACAATCCATGAACAGCATTAGAATTTACAGCAAGAACAGAAATAAAATACTATATAATTTAAATAATGTAAACGCAAACAGGGTTTGATAGCACTAAACTAGTTCATTTCAAAATTAAGCTTTAGAATAATGCGCAATTTCATGTTATGCCTTAAGTCCAAAAAGGTAAACTTTGAAGATTGTTTGTATCTTTTTTTAAAAAATGAAACAAAAAACCCCCAAAATATATAGAAATGATGGAGAAGGAAAAAGAATGATGTTCTTTTTTTGTCTTGCAAATGTTCCGTTTTGAAATGTGGACACAACAAAGTCTATTATTGCATTAGGTCCAAGTAAACTGGAGTTTACTGTTAAATTTACGTTAAGATTGGAAAAGAATGAAAATTTCTTATTTTTCCATTGCTGTTCAATTTATAGTTTGAAGTGGGTTTTTTGACTCCTTGTTTAATGAAGAAACATGCTTGGGGTGGAAGGGACTCTTAAGATTTCACCAGAGACTTTTCCTTTTAATAAATCAAACCTTTTGACAATTTGGGATCTTATCTGCAAAGTTTTGGAAGCAGTCACAAATGAGACCTGTTATAAGGTGGCGTTTTTGGGGTTTTTTTCTGGACAGTATTTACAAGAATCTGATTCTTATTTCCCAGGGAAATTCTGGGCTCCCACAAAGTAAAATAATCATCATAGAGAAAGAATGAGCAGGAATAGTTCTTGCTCCAGAATTGTACAGTATTCACCTTAGGTTGATTTTTTTTTCTCCTTTTGCAATTGAATTGAATACATTTTTCATGCATGTTTTCCAGAAAATAGAAGTGAGTATTAATGTTATTAAAAAGATTATTTTTTTTATTAAAGGCTATTTATATTACAGAACCTATCATTAATATATATTCTTTATTTACCTGATCTGTCCCATAGTCATGCATTGTTTTGCACCCCAAACTTTTTATTGTTTGTAGCAGCATGGTCAGCTTTTCTCTTGGTCTGTGGGTGAGGCTCAGGCACTATCCCGTTTATACCAATAACTAGTGTATAGTTATTTATGGAAAACAGATGAAAGTTTATCCTCTTTCCTTTCATTTCTTTCTGTTTCCACATGAATCCCCCATCTTCCATCCTCTTTTATAGTTGAGAATGCCTCCATCATATGAAATAGTTACCCAATTAACACAACTTAGAGTATCTTCCTGATTGCTCAAGCGCTCTACCGAGGTATGCTCATGAATGCTACTTTATAATATGGGGGATAGAAACCAGGAACTTGTTACCTTGTAGGCTATTTATCCAATATCTCAATAAGAAAAAGAGGACCTTAAACCATTTTAAGATCATGTCCAATTTCCAAGTGGTCAGGGCTCACTGTCCAACTTTATTAAATTGCATTTGAGCAAAGGGTACATTCTTAAACATTTTGAAAAACATTAACCCAAGCTGTAGGGGCTAATGCTAGTCATCAGTCTAGAATCAGGTATTTTACTCAGTATTTGAAATGAATCATTAATGCCCTAGGAAATAGCTTTAGCAAATGTCCAGGTGCCACACCAGGAGAAGTGCAATAATTTAATGACAGTTTTCTAGATTAGGCATATTATTGGAATTCAACTTTATAAAGAGTGCACATTGTATACTCTAGAAAAACAGCATCACTTAAAAACTCTTCATTTATGAAATCAGTTACCTATAGTAGAAGTCTTGAATAGTGAACAAGGGACTCTAATACAAATACTCTTAATATTTGGTTATTTTAGAACCCTTAAAGGGCATAATTATTGAAGATTTAGGTACTTCACTAAAGCATGTATATAATATTGCCAACAAGAAAAATAAATTTGAGGATTAGGGGAACTTCTCTAAACTGTCTTGGGGGATAGTTAAGAAGAATTTAATCTCTGTCTTAAGCAGAAAACCAGATAGATTCTTTTGCAGATATAGAAGATTTCATAACTTATTAAAAATTCATGATTAACATTTTGTGTCTTTTAGATATATTTAGTTAATACATACTAACATCCCAGTCTTTTCTATGTCAGGGATTGATTACAGAAAAACTCAGTGAAATGGTACAAATCTGAAACTTTGATGGTGGAAACTGATAAGTTTTAACAGAGACCCGTGTTTTACCCAAGTGCCAAAAAAGCTTTGAGCTTCCTTGCACAAAATTTACACAATTCTTTGCATTTTTCGCATCAGTCCAGATAGTCCCCTTCCCCTGGGACCTCTCCACCATTAAAACACAAGCCAAATAGCTTATTTCATCATTTATATTTATTTTCAAGAGTTACAACCAGATTAATTCTGTTTGAAGTATAGACAAGTTTTATAAAGAATATGTATTAAATGATCTAGCTAAAAGCAAATTTTAAATAAATCCAAGCAGAGTGTAAGCAAACAACATTAAAAATAAGAAAAAAGGGACAGGTAGTGTTCAGAAGGTAAAGAATCAAAACTTGAATTAAATGCTACATGGGGTGACTAGGATATGCTTCAACTCAGTGACAATATAGCTGCTTCCAAGTATTTCCGGATCAGAGGTCAATTCCGATTGGTCAGTTTCTATGGAAGACCATCCTTGTCGTTGAATATGGTATAACTGACCATTGGCTCTACAATTTCATTTGGTCATTTGAGCAATATTTCCTTCAATGACTATTTTAGAGAAAAAAAGAAAAGCAGGTTTAAAAGAAATAAAAAAATTTTAAACACATTCCAGCAAGAAATAATCAACTGTTTGAAAATCATGGTTTTAAGTTTTGATCATATTCTCAGCTATACAAAATCATTTATTTTGAAGACTTTTAGACTGCTGTTAATTTGAAATCTGTTAATCATATTGTGGAATTTGGTTTTTTAAAAAAGATGTTTCTAATTGGATTTTTTAAAGAAGAATGGAATTTGATTGCTATTTTATGATAGAACCTCAGCTTTTGGTGGTTCTTAGTGTCCTGTGTAAAACTTACTGTCAAAGTAATCAACTTTGAGGTTTTCCCTTCTACTCTGCTTTATATTACAAGCCCTTTAGGAAATGAGAACCTGGTGAATATACAATGAATTGTAAAATATTTTAATGTGTAACTTTTTCAACTGTGAAACTATGACTATTGGTTTTTTGATGAAAACAGCTGCTGATAAAGTATTTTGTGTAAAGTGTAGTTCTTATTAACCAGGAAAATAATCAATGACTTGATTAGAATGTATATACCATCTTGGATTTTATTTTAAATTTATTGGTGATTTTCACATAGGTAAAACACAGTCCATCTGTATTCTTTTTTCCATCAAAAATTGAGTGATGTGGCATTATAAAAAAATTATGAGGAGTCTGTTTTAAAGGCACCATAGATATTTCACAGCACATAAACTGGGATTTCTTTCTTAATGATTTTGTAATCTGTTTAATTCATATTCTGACCAATAGCCCATGCTTGCCAACTCTTTGAAGGCATTTAATTTCCAGCATTATTTTAAAGCCAGCAGGTTAACTTTTTCTGAATAAGTTCCTTTTGTTTCTATGTCTGCATAAACTGCAGACCTGGGCTGGACCCACACACTCAGAATCCACCTTAGAAAAATTGATTTTGATGTCCAAGACATCACTAAAATATTTCAGTTTAAAGACCATTTGTGGCATTGATGGATTGTGGTGCTTCTACTATTTAAAAACAACTTTCATACTTAAGATGTTTTTGAGAAGAGGGGAATGTGGAGGGAGGGGGCAGAACAGGGAGGAGTTGCTTGAACAAATTACATTCTTCATATCCATCCTGCTCACATGGGGCACTAAGAGAAGACAAAGTTGTGAGAGTATATTGTGCATACCATGGGAGAATTCACTCTTCACCAAGAATGGGATTGTGAAGGCTGAACTATAAGATTCAGCATTGACAGGGTCCTCAGATATTAATTCTTGGTGACAGAGAGTAATACAGCTGGGCTGTTTTGTAAAATATAAACACAAACCATTTTTATTTTTTATTCCATTAAAAATCGTAAATGTATCTTATATGCTATGGCCTGGGAAGCCTTTTTTCTTTTCTCTTAAAAGTTATTTTTACTTTCTGAAAAGATATATAGGGTTTAGCTCAAGGTAACTATGGTCCTGATAGAATTGGATTGGTAACTCTACCTCAGAAGGTTAGTACGGAAAAAAAGAGATGTCACAATTCAATGCTTCAGGCTCTGATATTACAGAAATTTGCAGAGCACTGTATTTTAGATTTATAAAGTCAGAGTTGGCATGCCTTGTTTTTAATGGCAGTGGAGACATTAAGAAAATTCTTTGGTTAAAATTTAATCATTGCTCCAGCCATTTGGAAAAGGCTATAGTGCCAGGAGGTTCATGGTACTAGATTCTTGAATTCGGCATTTGAAATGAATTTCGTTCTCTCTTCTTCCTAATTGGTAAAACAGATGTGTGTGTATTTGCACACATTTCTACCTGTATACATGCTGCTTGCTAGCCCTAGTCAAGAGGCATATTTCACAAAAGGTGTAAACATCAAGGTTCTAAAATTCACAAGAGTTTAGAATTGATTAGGAGTTTCCCAAATTGGGCTGTTAGTTTTTAAATAAGCCTCTTTCATTCAAGTATCCCACTTGATTAGGGGTCCGCACTTCCCTTTCTTGCAGCACTCTTCCTTTTGCTTGGTTTTAGAGATGTTAATATTACAGCCGCACTAGTTGGCATAAAGTGACAGGAGCCAGAAGGACATTTTCTGACTTAATTTTACACAACTACATATAGAGTTTTAGCAGGAAGAAAAAAAGTAGAATCAGTCCGTTGTACGTTTAGTATAGTTGGGTAACTAATTTTGACTACCAACAGTAGACTCCATTCCTCGTGTTGGTAAGTATGGAATGACTTTTTTAGTGCATTTTGTAAGCCAATTAAGTCCATTTAATCTGTCACTACACTAATTTTGTGGTTATGCTAAGAACCATGTATGTTTTTAGGTGATTCTTATTTTTGTTAATCCTAGGTTAGCAAGGAGGCAGAAAACCATTGTTTTATATTTTCTCAAAATAATAAGACTAAACTCCTTAATTCTAGTATGAATTTCCAAATGTAGTCATAATCTACTGATTTTATAAGAAAAAGCCCCTTATCAGATTTAATTTATGTTCCTAAGAGTGGTTGGAGAGCTTGGCCTTTGTCTGATTTCTAGAAATGTTTTTGGCTATGGAACCTAAGTTTCAAATGCAACTAATGATTTCAATGTGATTCAGTCATCGGACTTAATTAGGTTCAATAAAATCTACAAGAATATATCCTTCTGGAACATAACATAACACTGTAATCCCTTGGGGGATGTGGCACAACCAAAAGAAGATTCCTAACACATCAAATGTTGACCTTGGAAGCTTCGAAAAGGAGCTCCCACCACCCTTTTTAGCCCCATTTATTATTGTAGCAGATCTATTTCTCTCTATTTTGTCATTCAGTGAATTGAAGTCCTGTGGTATACTGCATTAGTTAGGAGGAAAATGTCTTTCAATGTTCATTTAATGATGGCCCAAAAAAGTATTTGACACAGCAAGATGCATGTGTTACTGTAATGAGAATATAGAATAATATAGTGTCACTCAATTTAAGACCTCTTCCCAGTCTTGCTGTTCCTAGCAAGAAGTTTGGCCTGTGACTGCACTTACTGTTTGTGCTCATCAGAAACTGTCAATGTCTGCTTTTCTTTAACTTTGCAGTCTGTAACATCATGCTCTTTATTAAAAAAAAAAAAAAAATTACTTTGACTTGTGTCCAAACAATCCTTAGTGTACTATATTTTTTTTTAAAACTGTGATAATTATATTTTGTCATGAATACTTAAAAGCAAACCAGTGTTGCTAATAATCAAAATTTAGCTTAATTTGAGTACTTACCAATAATGATTAAGAATAGTTGATGGAAAATCTGAAAGTATTATGCCTTAAAAGTCAATTTTTCTGCCCCGGTAGAGTGATGAATATTAGAGAAATATCTTTAAATATTAACTTCCTTTAAGCATAGAGAATTATATGCTTGCATTTTAAGTAGAAATATATTTATACACTACTTGTATGAATGTGTATGTGTAGATGGCCTTTTATTCAAGTCTCTTGAAGACCAGAACCTAAAAGCAAAGTTAGGCTAGAAGCAAACTGGTTTTGCTTTCAGCTTTGTAATCCTTGCAGAAGGTGAGGATTTTATTGGTAGGGTTCTTATTGGACCTGTAATGCACATGGGCAATAACATGTAGTACTTCTAAGCAATTGACAGCAAATAATTACTGAAATTTCTGCCAAATGCTTTGAGTGCCTTTGAATTAACATTGTTCTCAACTGACTTTGTTCTTCAAGCATAACGTTGCCCTTTCCTGAGAGGAACCAAGTAGCCACTCTCTGAATGGAAACCTGTAGTAATTGAAACACTTTGGGTTTCACACTTTCACACACTTTAGGTTTCCAATTAATCGTTTTGAATTTGTTAGGAGAAAACCCCCAAGAGTTGCATATTGTTAGACGGGTGTCAAACTTAATAAGAAATGGAATAGAGATGTGCTCTCTAACTTTAAGAAATCTATAGAATCTCAGTTTGTAGAATGATTTAAAATGTGTATGCATACATATATTTTATTACAGGGAAGTCTTTGCTATACAAAATAATTTACCACAACCTTTTAAACGGCACATTCTGGACCGATGCATATCATATTTAGCCAAGAAAAGGTGAGAAATCCTCTCCTGCAGCTGCCTTCCCAGCCCTGAACCAGCTGTCCAGTAAAGGTGCGAAGCTGCCAAGGCTGACTGAATTTTTTTTAATTTTCTTAAGCATTGTATATATTTAAGGTTTACAATGTGATGATTTGATATACATAGTGAAACGAATACTACAGTCAAGCTAATTAACACATCCTTTCCTCACAGTTACTGTGTGTGTGTGTGTGTGTGTGTGTGTGTGTGTGATGAAAGCACCTGAAATCTACTCTTAGCAAATTTCCAGTATTCGGCACAGTAGTCAACATGCTGTACAGTAGTATTTGTTTTGTAACTGAAAGTTTGTACCCTTTAACCAACAACTCTCCATTTCCCCTACTTTCCCACTCCTGGGAACCCCCATTTTACTCTCTGCTTCTACGTATTTGACATTTTTAGATTCCACATATAAGTGAAATGCAGTTATTTCCTTTCTGTGTCTGGCTTATTTTACTTACCTAATGCCTCCAGGTTCATCCATGTTGTTGCAAATGGCAGGATCTCCTCTTTTTTTTTTTTGCTGAGGAAGATTTTCTCTGAGCTAATGTCCGTGCCAATCTTCCTCTATTTTGTATGTGGGTCACCACCACAGTGTGGCCACTGACGAGTGGTGTAGGTCTACTGCCCGGGAACCAAACCTAGGCCATTGAAGCCAAGAGCCAAACTTAACCACTAGGCCATGGGGCCAGCCCCCAGGACCTCCTTTTTTAAGGCTGAATAATATTCCATTGTATGTATAGATATACACATTATATGTATATATACCACAATTTCTTTATTCATCTGTCGATGGCCACTTAGGTTGTTTCCATGTCTTGGCTGTTGTGAATAATGCTGCAGTGAATGTGGGAGTGTGGATATCTCTAGGAGGTACTCATTTCATTTCCTTCAGGTATACATCCAGAAGAGCCATGAGGCTGACTGAATATTAAAACTTAGAAGATTTTTTCATCTACTAACATTTTAGGGCACCTCTACTAGGTGCCAGAAACGAAGGCGTTTCACATACTCTACCTTGTTCATTCTGTAAAATAACCCATGAAAGAAGAGATTATCCCCGTTTTCTGGATGAGAGAGGCTTGAACAGCTAGCTGAACTGCCCAAGGATACATAGCTGAAAAGTTAATTATGGCCTACAAATTCAAATAAATATTACTCTAAGACACATGTTCTCTCCACTATTTCACACTAGAAACAGAAAAAAACACCAAAATTGTTCATTACTACTTGAGTCAATATCGCTCTGTTTAATTATTCAGTTTAAGTAATTTGTGATAAAATTAATTGCTAAAGGCATTAAATTGACTTGGAATCAAAGTTTCTGTTTTGATTACATATAAAAGTTGCTTCAAAAGTCTGTCTATTGCCCACGATGTACGATTTTTTAGTACAATTTTAAACATACTTTGAGGCACATTGGTTTTCAGAACAAACTCTGTTTTCACCTCATATGTTCAGCTTAATCTGGAAATCATTTGTTGGAAAAGTCTTGTGACGTTCATTATTTCATAACCTTGGCTGATTCATTGATTACAGATAATTGCTGACGATCCTTGTGGGACTTCTCTGCGATGTGGATTATCTGAGATGCAGGTTAAATTCCATCCACTACAGCTTCTCCCTACTTCGCACATTTCTAGCCATCTCTCCCACTCCCACCAGAACGTGCACAAAGAATAAAATGAGCTTACGGAAAGCATAATTAACTAGAAAAATGTTGCTGAAAGAAAAATTACTGGTACATGACAAGGTTAAGTACAAATAACTCTAAGCTTAGTGAATTTTCTAGGCAGTGGCTTCCTTCCTTTATCATGAATGAAGGAGAATGGTAGGTCCACATTTCTGAAATTACCAGATTATTATCTTCCTTTGGTGAATGAACTGTTCTTCACTAAGAATGTTTTGGAGAAATGCCTTCATGTGAACTACATTGCATAGAACTAGGCTAGTTGTTCAGGGCTCCATAGGTTAGATACCCTCAACGTTCATTTCCACAGTGACACGTTCTAGCTAGAGCTGAAATTAGACAAAGCGCAACTATCTTGAGTTCATTTTGCCACAAAGGAACAAAAAAAATGCTTCCTTGGTTCCTGTAGAAAGAGCTTTGGAGTAGAAAAGACAGTGAATTTGTATTTATTTATAGAATAAATAGAATACACAATAAGGGGGTTTTTAAAAATTTCTTTCCCACATGAAATATCATACTTAACTTTAATTGCCTCTACGTGGTCAGTTTGCAAGCAGCTGTAACTATGTGCTCAAGTGCAGAAACTGCAGGTATGTGAAGGCCAGGACTTTAATTTGGTCCCCATCTTAAGACTTCTCTGCTCCTTCCCTTGCTCCTCCCCGCACTCCACAGTTTGAATGGATGCTGTCCCATATGAGGTACTTGGCCACCTGCCTCATCTCTGAGCGCAGCGCTGTATTTTTCACAGAGTAGGGACAGGTGCTGTGTTAACCTCACCATGCCAACAATCAGGGCGCCACCTAGTAGAGTCAGTGAAGGCCAAAATAAACAGTGGAAGATAACCATTTGGTCGTACTTTTTTATGAGAATGACATCTTTGGATTGGCTGGCTGGAATGTAGAAGCACGAAAAGGGGGTCCCATTTTTGTGATCGAAGAATTCCTTTATGTCCAGAGCCCTGCTGAGCAAATCATTCCTCTCCCAGTGGCACTTAGGTGTATGAAAGCACTAGGAATACGGAGGAGGAAGAAAGGTGAGGGCACTGTTCCCAACAGGGATCACTTAAACAACAGTTTTATTTCTGAAATACAGCTTCAAGCTATTAGGGGTTTCCATTTCAGAAGGTGATGAAACCTATGACATAGCTTAAGGGGAAAGGATGGTAGGAGGGCACAGAGTGAGATGGCCATTTCCAGGCACTAAGCAAGGATGTGGGGAGGAATTTTTAGAATAAATACAGAAGAGGCGGGGACCAACTTCATAGAGACCATGCTCTTCCCCACATGCAGGTCCTCAGTCTCTTCCTGGACAGTAAATCAATGAATCCATCTGTCCATTCAACAAATATTTATTGAGTTCTCTACGTGCTTTCAATACTTATTAATGCCTCCATTGTCTCTGTCGTGACTTCCTGTAGTAAGATCTTACCCTAAAGGATGGCATATTGAGGCTTTTGCCCTAGGCCCACAGAGAGGGGCCCTACCTGGGCTCTGGTTCCTGGGAGGCAGAAACAGTGAAAAGGAGGGAGCTCTAGCAGTTGGTGACTTTCTCAAAAAAGCTTGCAGTTTATTATCATATCCACTAGACAACGCATTGTAAAAGCACCTCCAAAAACGCTGAAGGCCTTAAAAATTATTCCATCCAAAGGAGAAAACAAGTCATCAGATTGAAATTAGTGTTTAAGTAAAGATAACAAAATGTAACGTGTCAACTAATGTAATACAGCTCAACTTTTATAGTTAGATGTAAATGTACACTTTAAATCAAATGAACCAGTTGAGTAACTTACAAAAAATCAAAATTATAATTCTTTAAATTTCTTTGATAAGGAAAATTACTTGCTTGATTTAAGCTGGACTGCGAGTACATTTTAACATTTTTGATAGGATGGGGGGGTGGGACCCTCAAAAGCAAGACTGCCCACAAATACTGTTTCATCGGCTCAGGCTAGAAAGTCCAGACACCCAACTGTGAAATTGGAATAATTCCTCTTTCTGTGTACCCCACTTTTCCTCCAAGAATGCTTTTAGCTTCATTTATCCTGATTTGACCTCTGTCAAATCATTCACGGGAAGGAAACATTTATCCCTAGAGATGGCCCTGAGTCCTGCCCCCTGCTAGGGACAGACTGGCAAGGAAGGGTTGCTGTAATTAGAACTCTTTAATTGCATGAACTTTACATTACCTTGGAATTTATCTGGACAGCCTCTTCGTTATAATGTAGGAGAGCTTTCTGGCCTGAATGGGTGAGGTTCACCAACACCTGGAGACACGGGTACTTGCCCTGGCCTCGGCGGTCCACACCGCAGGGGAATCCACAGTCCATCCAGTCATCTGTGATATGCGTGTGGATGATGGTGCAGTTTGATTCTTCTCTCTGAGTGCTTCAATTTGAAAAAAAAATTATTTTCACCCTGTAGAAAATTTAGTTCTATAGCTCTAGTGTGGTAACCTGGGGCATTTGTCTTTTCAAGGTAATGTAGGACCGTTACAGAAGGCACAGAACGATTAGGGAGCATGGAGGACATTGAAAGGGGAGGAACAGCAGCAAACCATGAAGTTCCAGCTCAATTATGACCCTCCTGACATATTTCTGAACTACACCAGCCTTAGAACAATGGTTTTCAAACTTGAGAATCACCTGAGTGTGTTAGAATAAAGAATTTATTAAAATGCGTTATTCTATACCTTCACGCCCAGAGATTCGGGTTCGGTTGATCTGAACTGAGGCCCAGGAATCTACATTTAATAGTATTTAAGATGCAGGTATTTGGAGAACCATACTTTGAGCAATATTACCCTAAATACTATAACCACCAAGATTCACACACACTCAGAAATCTTACCATCTCTCATGCATCATCATCTCAAGATGCACCATTGGCTTGTCCTGATGTCCTTTGCAAGGAGTCCACCCTTCCACAGCGCTCTTCGTCAACATAGCCTCCCAAAGCTCTGGTAACAAGGTGCAATTCCATTCACCCACTCTACTTCCCTTTAAAGAGGCAAATGCAAACCATACAAGGACAGTCTCATTAAAAAACTTACCGTGTTTTGCTATTAGTAAGTTCCTCGAGGTCAAGAGCTACATCCAGTTCATCTTTATGTTCCTCAAAGCACAAGGCCCCTCACATAGTAGAGGCTCCAGAAGTGTTGTACTGAATTCAATTTTACTTGGAAAACGTTCCTGGAGAACTTGCACATGTACCACATACACAGAAAGTCATAGATGCAATGAGAAGTGGTGGACAAATTTCCTGCCCCGAAGGCTTCGTGGTGATGTAGATAAAGGACGCACACGTATAAAGTAATTAGAGGACAAGTCCGACGTCGTCAGTGAGGGTGAGAGGAAACGCTCTGACTGAATATGCAGCCCAGCTCCTCATGTGCCCTCACGCGTACATGTAGGTGGGTCCCTGTGTTTATTCCCTGGTGCCCTAAACACAAGTTAGATTAGCAAACTCTAAAGTTAGAATGTTTGAAGGCATCATACTGCACTCTCATTAAGATCTTTGACCATAAGTAATCATTTTTCTTTATTAATGTAACAAACCTGAGACACGCAGTTGACTTTATGATGATCTCAAGGCCCAGGATATAAAAAAATCACTGGATATGGCCTTAGAAGAATAAATGTTGGGCAAGTAAAAATACAAAAGTGGGAAGGCCAGCCCCATGGAGTAGTGGTTGAGTTCAGCATGCTCCACTTTGGAGTTCACAGGTTCAGATCCTGGGTACAGACCTAAACGTCGCTCATCAAGCCATGCTGTGGAGGCAGCCCACATACAAAATAGAGGAAGACGGGCAACAGATGTTAGCTCAGGACCAATTTTCCTCAGCCAAAAAAAAAAAGTGGAAAATAAGGTTTTTCACAGGTTTAGCATTGGCCTGCTTTTTTACAAAATTAATTTCTATACTTATTTAGACTAGGCATCTTAATATATTTAGAGCTGTCTGCTTATCTCAGTTAGAACGTAAGCTCTCTAAATCCTAACCAAGTGCCACAATGAGTATGACTTGAACCTTGAAGATTTCCAGAAGCTCCCAAGTAGAGGGTGGGGCATTCTGTCCTATGCACAAGGGCCAGGCCAGAGCCTTTCAGGTGGAACCAGGGACGTATTTAGGGCTGAAAAAATGAGCACGTTCTTTCAATACCACTGCGTGTCAATTTGTCTATGAATAGACAAAATGCACCATTTGATCGTGAGATGGGGGTTTATGGGAGTGGAGATAGGTACGCACTACCCAAGCCTCTTCACTGTCATCTTCCGTGGAGCAAAACTACTCTCTGATGGCACAAGATCGCAAGGCAAGAGAGAGATGAGAACTCACCACGTCTAAGCATTCAATTACTTTAAGCAAATAATTCCCAGAAATGCCTAGAAAAGTAAATTTTAAATATGAACAAGTTTGGTGCCAGCTTGCAGAAGGTATCCTCAAAGAATATCCCACATATACCACAGTTTTTAAAACTAAACTGACCTGCACACAAACGCACACACACAGTCACATATTTATTCAACTTATGTAGATAAGTGTAATGCAGATATATAGATATAGATATATAGATATATATGAAAATGGAGTAACAGGAAAAGGAAGATAGAAAGCTAGGATAAAGTCAAGAATGAGATACAAACATGTAACCTGTAGACCATAAGATCCCTTATAGTTATGAGAACTGGGCCACAAATTTGGCTCTGAGCTTCCTAGCAGCCAAAGCAACAAAGGAAACACAACCAGATACAAGAGTCTTGGTGTCCATTGAATAAAAGTAAGCTGGTTGATCAGGAGCAGAACAGGTTCTCCTGGTACTAGTACCCAAGAGAAAATTCCCCTGGGAGCCTTCTAATTAGTGGCACTATGTGCTGTAGTGGATGATGACCCCCCCCCCCCCCATTATTGCCCTTACAATGGTAACCCAGGAATCGTGGGAGATGAATCTGATACATAACAAAAGCAGAGCACCCACTTCCTTTTCTATGACCCCTTTTATTCCCTGAACTCCTAGGCCTCCCTCTTTCCATTCCCCCCGGGCCTCCTGGTGCTCTTTGGCTAACCAAAGGTAAAGTGTCCCTTGCTTTCCCCCTACCCAGCCCTGCCCTCCCCCAAACTACCCCACGTTGTGTGAGCCGTCCTCCCAATTAAACAGCTCCTCCTCGCTGTAACCAAAACCCAGCCTCCTCATTGCAGCAAATTTCACCAAAGTATTAGGAGGCAAAGAGTCTTATGTCAGACTCTTTACTGGCTATGTGACCTTGGACAAGTTACTTGGCCTCTCTGAGCTTTCTCATTTATAAAATGAAAATTAGAATAATAAAATAATGCTTCCATCATGGGTTTGCTGTAGGTTTAAATATGATAAAATATAGTATATATTTGCAATATACTATATATTTAATAAATGTTAACTGTTTTACATGTCTTTAATAAGGAAACTAATTAAAAGAAAAGGAAGGAAACTAATACTTATTGAGCAACTACTATGTGCCAGGTAGGTGTTGTCAAGCTCAAAAAACTCAGACTTAAAATACTTTTACTGGGCCAGCCTTGGTGGCCTAGTGGTTAAGTTTGATGCACTCTACTTTGGCAGCCCAGGTTCAGTTCCCAGGCAGGACCTACACCACTCGTCTGTTAGCAGCCATGCTGTGGGAGAGGTTTGCATACAAAAAGAGGAAGATTGGCAGCAGATGTTAGCTCAAGGCAAATGTTACTCAGCAAAAAAAACTTTTATTATGCCCCTATAGAAGGTTTAAATTAACCCTTCTCTGGAATATCTGCTGTTAAAGAAGAATTTATTACCTACATGAATATTGAATTTGTGGATTAGTTGTTGGAAGTATTTTTGAGATTGGAGGGGAGGAGCAGCAAGGGACCATCTTCCACTTTCTTCCCACCTCCTCCTGCCCACCCAGCTGCCTCCCAGCACTGAGAGAGGAACAGGTGAGTCTATCGTGCGTGTCCTGGATAATGGTAAGGAAGGCCGGAGAAACCAAAGCCAGCCTCCCCCTCTCCGACCGTGCCTGTGTCTGATCTGCACTGGAAATTCTGGGTCTCCTTTCTCTGTTTCTTACCTGAGCATGAAAGGCTTTAGGATGGTTATCCCAAGCAAGAAGAACATGAGGACTGAGAAGCCCATCATTGTAAACCCCAGCAGCATGGCTCGGTCCTCTCCCGCACTGGACGGCAGCTTCTTGTGCACATCTGGTGGGTCTCCATCATTGTGTATCTTTCTCTTCCTCTCTGAGGCAGAAGAGGCTGTCCTTTGGGGTAAATGGGAGGGAGATATTTCAATAAGCTCATAAGCAAGTGGGGACATTTACGAACCCATGTGGGGTGGAGGCCTGATCCTATTAACCTGAGGGTTTGGGGCAGGTTCAATGCAACACAATGAGATCCCACGTTCAGGGCTTGGTGACAAGTCCCTCTAAACAAGCTAAAACAATGTATTATAACATTTTTTTTAAAAAGTAACCAACAATATTAAGGAATGTTGCCCAAAGGAAGTCATTAATCAATGACTAGAAAAGAATTACCTATAAGTAGTTTTCATTTGTTTTATATGAATACGTGTTATGAACTCACTTATCTGTCAGAGATACTGCACATTCCTCCTGAAAATATTTTCTACATTTTTTTAATGAATTCCATATAGAAAGAATGACTCAAAAAGTTCACATATGGAATTAACAGCATCCTGAAATAGTAGGTTTCACGTGTTCTTTCACATCCAGCTGTTGGAAGGCAGCATGTCTACCATGGGGCTTTCTGGCCCATGGCCCAGTCCACTCAGAATAAAGGAGGCTGCCCTGCCCTCTCCCCTTCCCGCACGCCACTTCTCCTCCCCTCTGTCCACTCACAGCTCTGCAAGAACGGCCCTCCGTTTCTTCTCCCTCTTTCTGCTCTGCTCCAGCCAAGGAGGTGATACATTCTTTCACAATGGGGTGTCCAGTGCACAGCAAAGTCCAACACAAAGGTTGCTAACTGGTGACCCATGGACAGCATCCAGCCCACAGATATGTTTTGTTTGGCCTTCTCTGTAGTTTTTTTAAAATGTGGGATTAGTTGCTAACACTTTAAAAATCATGAAGTTTCTCATTAAAATGCTGATTGCTGACTTCTGAAAAAGTCACAAGGCCCACATTCCTGTGTACGAACAGCTGGCCAAGCCAAGGAGAGGCTGCCTCTGTGGACAGGGCTGTCTTCTCCAACTTGCCACAGTCCCACCGCTTCCTATGGTCAATGTCACTGATTGGCTCTTCCCTGCTTAGTAGGCATTTGAGTCCCAGAGGGATTTCTATTTTAAGAGGCTTAAGAAAATCTTAAGCCAAACAAATGTAGTTGTAATGGTAGAAACTCAGGGTCCATCAAGCTGTGTGAAAAGCTTACTAAATTTTGAAGCCGAGCAAAAATCCTGTCAAGAGAATTACTAGCTGTTTTCTTCCAAAAGCATGTTTTATACTTTATCCCACATCCTTCCCCCTTCCTCTCCCTGGCTCCCTGGCAATCTCTTCGCACTCCAAAAAGAGTGAGGGGAATGTCAGGCAATCCAGGATGTTCCAGGAGTCCGCACTGGGAGGCACTGACCTCAGAAGATGGCAGCACTCCTTGGCTAATAATACTTGGGGAATTGAGGACCCGGTTTGGCAATTTTTAGTCTCCTTTGGTATTTTACTCACCCTCTATCATCCCACCCTCAGAGAATGCCAGGGAAAAAAAAATTAAGGAAATTTGAACCAGTACGTTTTGTAATTTCTCAACAAATATGATAGATTAATCAAGAACAGAATTTTAGCCCTAAAGTAAGGTCTGGATATTGTGTAGGTTTCCAAGAGTCTATACCTGTAGTTTCCCTCATGTTCTGAAACTGAACTTCAGCCGCTTCATACCGTCAGGTGTCCTGGAGTTTTATCATGAGGTATCCAGGGAGGCCATGCCTGCAGAGGCTGATTAGGAGGCATCTCTGGCATTTCCAATGTATCGATTTAACATACCCAATTATAACTCTATGATATACAAAACTAGCATAACTGGATTCTGATCTAATTTAGGATTAAGACAGACCTGGTAGTCTACTAGACTACATTTTCTCTTTCTAATTTTTTTTTTTTTTTTTTGAGGAAGATTAGCCCTGAGCTAACTACTGCCCGTCCTCCGCCTTTTGCTGAGGAAGCCTGGCCCTGAGCTAACATCCGTGCCCACCTTCCTCTGCTTTATATGTGGGACGCCTACCACAGCATGGTGTGCCAAGTGGTGCCATGTCCGCACTCGGGATCCGAACCGGTGAACCCAGGGCCGCTGAGAAGCGGAACGTGTGAACTTAACCGCTGCGCCACCCGGCCGGCCCTCTTTCCAATATTTCTGTCCACTTTGTTCCAGGGCTTTATGAAAAGTTGAAAACCTCAAAGATCCCTTCTGAAGAAGCTATTTCACGTTTGGGGGGAAGGATAAGATAAAATAATCGCTAAAAATGAATACACAGGTATATTTTTATTATTGTGAAAGGAATAGGCTTCTGTCTCAACCACACGGTGGACTGGACACCCACTCTAACTGCAGATAATTAAAAGTTCCGGTCAAAGCTTAGGAAAAAGTTGGAAATGCTCAAAGCACAAAGAGTCTGTGAAAGTAGAAAGCCAGAGGGGACAGTGGACTGACGCAAACTTTACTTGGAGGGCATTTGCAGAACTTGGTGACCTTGAGCACGTCTAGAGGGGAGGGCACAGGAACAGGAGACAGTGCCCAGGGCCTATCCACGGTATAGGATTTACTATATCACTCAGCTAGAACCGGGACCACAGAGGACCTCACACTCAGCAGAAGGATGAGCTAGAAATAAGCACCTCCCACACACAGCTCCACAGGAGACCGCAAGGAAAATGCCTTCCCCAAACCTCAACACTGAGGAGAGGAGGAAAATTACAATCTCCCATGAGATTTTGTACCCTTAAGGTGATCCTCAAGAGAGTTTTAGCCTGAATTCACATGACCTGGAAAATCCAAAAACCTTAACCTAAGAATCCATTTACTGTTGTCTCAGGTACGTGGTGCTCTTGCGCAGCTGGCAGAAGCAGATGCGTATCTTCTCTGGAGGGGCTCCCTTGCAACCTCGGCCTCAAAGGAACCCTATAAAGTTTCAAGCAGTGTGTGTCTTACTCAAAAGTCATGAAATACACAATAAGGGCCTTTGAGTGAGAAAAAATAGACAACAGAATCAGAGCCACAAAAAATTTCAGATATTGGACAGTATATAAAAATGTATCTATAATATGTTTGAAGACATAAAGAAAGGATTGGAAATATCAGAAAGAGCAAAAGACTCTAAAATATGACCAAGCCGATATTAAAAAGAATCAAATAGAATTTCTAGAAATTAAAAATAAAATAATTGAGATAAAAACTCAATGGACAGATTTAACAGTAGATTAGCTACATCTGAAAAGATCATTAGGAAACAGAGAGCTGGACCTGGAGAATCATCAGAGTGTAATACAGAGAGATTTCTTTAATGGAAAATACTGAAGAGAGGTTAAGAAACACGGAAGATAAATTGAAAAGGTCTAACATGAAGTCTCTTCATAGTTCCAGTAAAAGAGAAGAGAAATAAGTCAGAAGCAATAGTATTTTAAAAAGATGATAAAATTTCAGAATTGAGGAGGACCCAGTCTGCAGATTCCAGAAGCCCAGTGGGATAAAATAAAAAGAAACCCACACCTAGACACACCACAGAGATACTGCACAGACAGCAAGACAAGAGAATCTTAAAAGCAGCAAAAGAAAAAGATAGATTAATTTCAAAGGAATGACAGGCTGAGAGCTTACTTCTTTATAAGAAGAATGGAAGCCAGAAGACAGGAATAGTGTCAATAAGCTGAGAGAAAGTAATCACAGAACTCTATACCTTGCAAAGATCTCTCAAGAATAAGGATGAAATAAAGACACTTCAGACACACACAAAACTGAGTTTGCCATCAACAGACCCTCAGTAAAGGAAAAGGTCAAGTATTTGCGTCAGGCAGAGGCAAAACAATCCAGATGAAAGAGCTGAGATTTAACCGGAAATGAAGAGCAATTACAGGGGTAAATAGGTAAGTAAAGATATCTACCTTATAAAATAATAATAATAATTAAATTTAAATAATTGAATATTTAAATATAAATTAATTTTAATTTTTAAATAATTAAAATTATTATGGATTTAAAAGAAAAGATAAATACATGACAAGAGCACATAACTTAAAGAGGGTGACAGTGTTAACGTGTTCTAAAGGCCTGATATTTTTCAAGGGGAAAATAAAGACACTGATTTCTCTTTGATAAGTTCAGGTCTGCATGCTCAAATTTCTGGAGTATCCACTAAAAGAGTACAAATAGGTGATATAACTTCCAAACTAGTAGAGGGAGACAGAATGCAAGGAAAAAAAAGTCAAGCAAGAAAGAAGAGGGAAAAAACTCAGAGAAGACAGGATAAACAGAAAGCACAAAAACATAACAGAATAAACCCAAGTACATCAGTAATTACAATAAATCTAAATGGATTAAATGATCCAGTTATAAGATAAAGATTGTCAGACTAGATTTAAACATATATGTTTTTACAAAAGATACATCTAAACACACAGATATAGAAAGGCTGAAATTTGTCAGGCAAAGTCTAACAAAAAGCAAGCTGATGTGAACCTTAAGGTTAAAAAGCTTTATTAGAAGTAAAGAAGGTAATAACATTGATCAAAGGTTCAATTCAACTGTGTGATCTAACAGTACTAATTTGTATGTACCTAACAGCATTGCCCTATAGGGAGAAACAGACAAAATTCACTATCAGATTATGAAATGTTTTTACACACTCCCTCCATAATTGATAGCTCAACCAAACGAATCAGTAAGGAAATAAATTTGAGCAAACCAATTGACAAGCTTTATCTAAAATTAAAATATAGAATACCATCCCCTGAAGAATATATATTCTTCTCAAATATATATGGAAGATTTGTGAGACCTACCCACAAACTGAGCCACCAAGAAAGCCTCAAAAAATGTCACAGAATTTGTGAAAGTAATATACTTTTTGTTTGCTCATTTTATGAAACTTGGAAAATATGTTAACAGTTGAGAGACGAGAACAAAAATCACCCACAATTCTACTACTTACAGATAATTACGGTTCACTTACTGGGTTAGTCCCCTCCTCTATATTCTTTTAAATAGAATGAGATCACACCGGATATAGTTTTTTTTTAGTCTTGTCTCTTTCACTTAACTTAATAAGCACTTTCCCATGTCATTAACAATTCTTTGTAACCCTTCTATTGGCTACATAATATTCCAGAAATTGGATGTGCCATAATTTCTTTAACCGTTTCCTTATTGTTGAATATTAAGTTGCTTCCAGTTTTCTGAGACCATAAACATCCCTGTAATTAACTTTGTGGTACTGTATTTAAGAGCACCTTTCATCCAAGAACCTCAAAGCACTTAAGAATGATCTAATTTTGCTCTCTAGCCAGTGAGATGGGTGAACAGCATTTTTATTCTTTTTTGCCAGCAATAAATCTCCACTTCTAACTAATGTCTTACCTGGAGATGTTTTATTCATAGTCAGGCAATACCCACCCCCTTCTTTTGCTCCCCTGCAGACACAACTGACTTTCCCACCAGCTCTGACTACCACGCATTGCTACAGGCGCCTTCTGGCTTAGCCTGAGGCAAGCTCAGTTTCAAAGAGCCTGAACACGCTCCTCTGGGTGTGTTCCTGCAGAAGCCAGCAGCCTCTCCCTCCAACACTGTACCTTGTGCAAGAAGTGTTCCTTAGAAAGATTCTGCTGCTCATCAAAGCTTGATAATTCATCTGACACTCATTTCACGTGTATGTAACTTCTAAGCATTGGGATGTTAAATTAATATTTCCCTGTAATTTGTTTGTGTTGTGGAGGAGATTTGGGTAATTATTTTTACCCTTCTATTTTTTAATTACAAAATTATTTAACAACTTCTTTTGAAACAGCAAATGTGGTTGAGTAAAGTCAACCTGGTTCATCGAGTTCGGCAAGAGGAAAGAGCAAAAATCCAATTGTGCATTTCAGAACTGAAAATGGGATACTGTGTTGCTTTGGGGAGAACACGACCGTCTCTTTACATCCAGCTAATTATGTTTTGAACGGGGCAATGAAACTCGTTCCCCAGCATGTTCGTCATTTGATCTTTTGCCATACAGTGATTCACTTTAATTGTCTTTTCACAAAAGCATTAGTTCATTTCCAGGAGAGAAGTGTTTTTGCCTCTCTTTCCTCTTTAGTCTGTCTGTTCCTTCCTCCTCCAACCCCGACCTCTGTCCAAACCCCTCTCTCTCACTCTCCATTCTTTATCTTGAACACCCATGATTGTAGTTAAAGGAGGATGGAAGTGGGTGATGTGATGACAGCTGCGATCTTTACTGTTTCCGCTTTCTCAGCTCCCAAGTCCACCTGAGCCACTACCAATCACCAAGGTTTCCAGACCGACTGTGGAACCTGGCTGTGAAATGTCCCGGTTCTAGGAGCAAGCTGGGAGCTTTTAATATCCCATTGCTCAAACACCCTCAGGCGTTGCTCTTCTCTCAGTTTCAGCGGCCACTTCTGATTGCTCCACTGCTCAAATGGCGGGTGAAGGGGGATTAGGCAGGAGTGCACTTCACTTAAGGTTCTCAGCCCCTCTGCTTTGCATTCCCCTGGGGAGAAAAGCTGTCCTCAAGATAGCCTAACTATCTCACTTCCCCTCTTAAGGAGTAGAGGTGGGTGGTTAGCAACAATAGCTAAAATGTGTAGAGTATAATGGACTAGTATAGAGAGTAGTACACAGTGAGTATGCTAAGGCATGCAGAGACTATTACAATCCCCATTTCACCAACAAAGGGATGAGGCAGAGAAAGGTTAAGTAACTCGCCCACAGTCCTACAGCTAGTTAAGTGGTGGAGCTGGGATTTGAACCTACGCCTGTGACTCCAAGGCCCAGGCAGGCTTCACCAGTGGGACCAAATGCTGGTGGTAATTTCCTCATTCCTTCATTCACCCAAGAGATGCTTATTGAGCACCAGCTGTATGTTGGGCCATGTTCTAGTGCTGGGAAACCAGAGGTGAGTTTAAAAAGGTCCCTTGCCTCCAAGAACTTGCAACCTGGAGGAGGAAGCCAATAGAAAAGGATGCAACCCCCTGATCTGATGTCAGCGTTGCTGGGAAAGCTTCCAGGGGCCCCTAGGAGGCATGCCAGGTGGGCACCCTCAGAGGATGAAGACCAGACTCAACCCCAAATGCGTTATGGCCACTCTTCTTCTAGCCACCTGTTCAGCGAGATGCCCATGACAGGCTGCGAGATTCTGGTGGTGACTTACCTCCCCTGGCGGCGCCGGACATCCTGGAGTGTAATTTGAACGGGGATGCTGAATGGCTGCATGAGACCAGGGGGCTGGACAAAATGGACTCCTTTCACCTGTCATGGCCTCTGAGGGCTTGAGAAGAGTGAAGCTCAAGCATCAACGGAAGTGGCCTCCCAGAGGAAGCCACCAGTCCCCGGTACAGGCAGCCATCAAAAGCACCTGCGCCTGCAGAGCTGCCACCTGGTGGCATGCAGCGCCCGCTTTCCTGGAGAGGTGAAAAGTTGGGGCAGGCTGGGCTGGTGGCTCTGCAGATCCCTGGCAAGGCGGAGCAGTTGGTCCTAGATGCTCAAGAAGACCCTGCTTGGTTTTCTGCAGCCAGAACTTCTCCCCATGCTCGCCCAATACCTGCTGCCACCCCATCACCTGTGTTCCGCTTCAGCAACTTGGTGTATCGCCATAGAGACCTAAACCCTGGCGTAAAGTTCTAAGGCCCAAGAGACCCTGCGTAATTGGTAAGGGACGTCCTCAGTTCGAGGTTTAGAAAAAGAGGAAATGTTTTGCACTGGCCACATTTCCTTTTTCACAAATTGTCAGTTAGAGTGCAAGCTTAGAGAATGGGTTTTTCTGGTTAATTGCACGTTCCAGTTGAGAGATTTAGTTTTCAAACGCCACAAAATAACTCACCATTAAAACTATATCAAAAAATTTTTTTAAAACTATCAAATATCATTTTATCTCTCTTTCATAACCTAGAAGACATTTGGGGATCTTTCTAAACCCCCAAATCACAAACATCAATTACCAGTATATCACAGTTTACTGAAATGTGAATGACAGGATGTCAGATGGACCACTTTTGCTGTTTGTTTTTAACAAAGGTATTAACATTTTCCAAAACGTTGGTGTGAGCAAGAATGTAAGCATAATGTCATCTATAAACATCCGTGAATATATAACTACATTAATGGTTACTTGCAGCTATTTTAATATTGTTTAATAAAAAATATATACTTATATACTTTTGATTTGTACTATTTTTCTATTAGAGTTATGGATTAGATCCTTTGTAAATGATTCGGTTTTTATGAACTGATGCAATTTGGAATAAAAACTGTTAGCAACCAGAATTTTTTTCCTTCTGCCTTCTATTTATAACTTAGCCTCATAAATATATAATAATTTTTTTTTTCAGATTTAGATGTGCTAATAAATTCCCCTGCAACTTGGGATGTAACTCTCTTTGAAGAAGTGAATAATTTGCTATTTTTATGCCTTTGATTCAGTCTCAGAAATATGGGAATTTTTGAGCCTGTGAAATCCCTGCTTGGCACCCAGGATTTGCACCTGCCTCCATTGGGGCTTCCTTCATTCCCCTCTTCTAATTCTAGTTCCATTTAAGTGAAAATGCTCATGCACAATCTTTAAGAATTCATCTTAAGAGGGTATGAAAAGAGAAAGTGAGTTATTTCAGATTCCTTTTAGTCTGAATTCAAGAGTTCTGATAAACTTAGACAGATTTATTTTGGGTCCTGGACAAGCCTGGGACCGGTTATGTCTTAGGTGTAGCTGTCACCATTGGCCATCTGAGATTGATCTCAGACCCAGCCTGTGCTTTGTTTCTTCCTCCTTTTTAAATGGGGCCAAGATGACAAGGGAGAAGGAGTGACATAACCTGTTGCCCTTTGATTTTCCTCCTGGTGCCCCTTCACTTGGTAACTGACTGGCCTCTCTGCCCACCAATACCAGACGACTCTCCTCTACACCCACATACCCCACTCACAGCTCACAGACTGCCTCTCAGGAACCTAGAGGGTTGATGTGAATTGCAATCCCAATGTGTCCATTCAGGAACACAGCAGGCTGAGAGAGAAGGAGTGTGGTGGTGAGAGATGCCAGGTTCACGTGTCTTCACTGTGCAGCAGGATCTCTGGTCCCCTAGAGCCTCCCTGAGCTCCTAGCTTACTCCTTCCTCTCAGGGTTGCTGAAGACCACTTCCTGCCCCACAAAACATCAGCCATGCGTCAACTGTCAAGCCCACCATGGGCCAGAGGCTTTGGGTACTGAATTCAAATCTGAGCTTTGTAACTTCTTGTAACCTTTTAAACATTCCTTGCCCTGGTTTTCCTCAGTAAAAAGGGAGGAAATAAAACTCAGTGTGAGTTGTATGAGTATGGTGAAACTTAATTAGTGCCCATAAACTGTTGTGAGATCTGTAGATGAAAGGAGATGTTATTGCAAAATGCTGGCATCATGGATTCCTGGCTCCAGAGTCCACATTCATTTTCTTTTCCATTTAACAGATGCTTTACTCAAGGGAAAAAGAACCGTCTCTCCCTGTCACCAGATTGGAAAAACTACTTCCTCATTCTTTTTCACATTCTCTCAATCACTCACCACCTATTACAGCTAAGAATTCTTTTGTAGCTAAAATTCTCCATGTTCATAAGAACTATATCTCTCTTTTCAGATTTAGAGACACACAAATCACTTATAACAATCTAAAAACTATACAACAGCCTACGTTTTTTGTATGTCTCTGTGTATTTGTATGTAGGAGAATAAATAAAGCCCTAACTGAACCATTATCCCAGTATGAGTAGCCTTTGCTGATGCAAGCAACAATTTAAACTGTCAAAAGTAAAGCTATATCTGATCTTACATTCTCTTTGCAAGAAAAAAAACAAACAAGGGAGTATGACCTGTGCCACACACTTACAGAGTCTTAGCTTCTTTTTCCTTCAGTGTGATGACTCTCTCCAGCCATCTTTGCTAAGCAAATGGGCACTGACCCTGTGGTCCAGGTTCACGTCAGAGAAACCAGCATCACCTCTCTGCAGATGTTCCTCCTGCTCTGATGAGTAATAAAATGAATGACTAATATTTATCGAGCACTTACCGTGAGACGGGCACTGTTCTAAGGCTTTGCATGTATTAATTCATTCCTAGGGCTTTTGCAAGAGCAGAGAGCTACACTGAGTTATACAAATTCACAGGAGCTACAGAACTGGGGTATCCCGGCAGAGAGACAATTCATTGGATAATTGAAGCAGGAATTAATAGAAATGATAGCTGAAATTGTTAGATAGTTCAACAGCCCTTGACTTATGGTCCTATTTGAAATCCGCTGTGACCAAGTCTTCACAGGTGGCACTGGTTTCGGACACATTTTACAATGTTGTAAGTCAAGGTCATTGATCACTACCTGAGTGGTACTTGATTTCAAGTGTGACCTTCCATAAAATACAGAATCCCAGGCCCCACCTCTAGAGATTCTGATAGAATATTTCAGGTGTAGGACTTAGGAACCTGCATTTTAAAAAGCTCCTCAGGGGGTCAGCCCCACGGCCAAGTGGTTGAGTTCACACACTCTGCTTTGGCAGCCCGGGGTTTTGCCAGTTGGGATCCTGGGCACGGACCTAGCACGGCTCATTAAGCCATGCTGAGGCAGCGTCCCACATGCCATAACTAGAAGGACCCACAACTAAGGTATACAACTATGTACTGGGGGGCGGGGGGGTTGGGAAGAAGAAGGCAAAATAAAATCTTAAAAAAAAAAAAGCCCCCATATGATTCTAATACAGGTGGTCCTACAGCCATACTGTGGAAAACCCCGGGTCACCTTATGGGTTAACTAGGTCTTGGAGGCCTGGCCTTGGGAACCTAACCACTGTTTCTAGTCCCACATCACATGACACCCCTGGAACTCAGCTTATTCCTCTGTGCAATGCAGGGGCTGGAGCAGATGATTTAATGTACTTTCCACCTTTAAGATCCAATAAAGCATATGAAACCAGAAGTTTGTTTGCAAGGAAAAGTTAGCTCCTCTCCTGAGTCACAGAATGAAAGAACTCCCCGTCTCAGCTGCCGAGTGGTGGTGCTCACCTCGAAAGAAGAGAACGCAGCCACTCGCCGTCATCGCGCTTCTCCTGGACAAGTAATAATAGCTTAGGCACCCTGAGCGACCCTGCACCAGGCAGCGTGCTCAGTGCTTTGGGAACATTGCTTCCCTCAGTCACATACCCCGAGGAGGTAGGTACTTCACTCATTCTGCAGAGGAGGCCATGGAGGCCCAGAGCGACTGAGCAACTTGCCGTACGTAAATCACAAAACCACAGCAGTAAGGGGAAGGTCCAGGACTCCAAACAGATCAGATTCAAAACCCATGCACTTACTGACAATAATACTCTGCCCCCTCACTCAGCGGCTTGGGATATGTGTCTTATTCTCAAGATTTGCCCAGGAACACTGGTGGCCAAGTCTTCACAGAGACAGGATGTTCACAGGTTTTGATACATCTGGATGTCTTAATTCCTTTTAGATCACTTCTTGTTCCTGACTTGACCAAGTCTCCATTTCTTGGCCAGTGATATCCGGTCACTAATTTTCACGCAACCTCACAAATTATAGAATAACTCTGTTCACAAGAACTCAAATTATCAGAATTCTCATTTAATCAGAAGTTGTTTGGTTATTTTGTTTTGGTTTGTTTTTTGCTGTTTCTCTTTCTGAGGAGAAGAAGACAAAGGATAGGAAGATGAACGGATACCAGAAACAACTTTTCAAATAAAATTCCAGGAGAGTTCCTGGGTTAGTAGAGAGTCAGATAACTCTCCTGTTTCAGATAAGACAAATTTGTAGTCAGCAGTTTCCCAATGACATGGCAGACACCTTTAAGGTCAGCTCCTCCTGAGCTCAAATTTTAGCTCCATGAGGTCCCAAATCCGCATCTGTTTTATTCATTACTGGATTGCCAGCTCCTAGAACAGCGCCTCGCATAGATGCTCAGTAACTAGTACCTGAATGATTGAATCAGCTGGACGTTACCTCGAAAATTATTCTGTATATGGCATTAAGGGCAGCCACTTCCAACAAATTGAGGTAGGCTTGAAAGATAAAAACATTTGACTGTCTCTGTCTAGATCTTCCATTTCTATCTACAGCCTCTCCCCAGTGTGAATTAAAGTTCAAAATGATGGTTGTGAGAACCTGCAAGATTCTTAATCATTCTATTCAACAAGCATTTAGTGAACTTCTCCTAATGTAGAGTTCAATTTCACTCACATATGTCACTACAGTGGTTCTCAAAGGGGACGGTGCCACCCCCTGGTGGGCATTTTGGAAATCAATGGGACGTTTCTTCATTGTCACCATGATTGGCATGGACAGCCAGATACGGCAGTAAGTCCCACACAACAAAGAATTGCCTTGAGGGCCATGGAAGTTTCCATGTCCCGCTGGACATTCATGTAGATGGAAGCCTTATAATGATCTGAGCTAAAAACCTAACTCTATTTTACACATAAACAGGAAATAACCTGTATTTGAGTGTCTTTTGCAGTTTTTCAATATCCATTGAACTTTCCAAAAATGCATCTACTGTGTAAATTGAGAGAAATGTCGTCTTGTTTTGTTCGGAACTTTATCAAAAGTTCTTCACATTTTAGAAAATCACATTATTATCAGCAAAGTTGTTCATGGCATTTGAGTTGCCAGTATAATAAAACACTCAAATTGGCGTATGTTTTCAGCTGTCACATCCACAGTGATTGTCCATAGAGATGTCAGCATTTGTGAACTTCATTGTACTACCGATATAGCCAGGCTCAAGAATTCACATGGAGAATTATATATGTAATGGTGACTTTAATCTTTCCTATATAATAGAGTTTGGCCATTATACTATTTTTTAAATGTGGGTAGGTAAGTTCTATCATCTATGAATCTCATTTCAGGATAGTAAAGTATTTGCTCAGAAAGGGGCATTGAGTCCAAACAGACAGAACACTACTGTTCTCCTTGTTAAGAAAGTGGACAATTATGTTGCAGGAATTTCCTTTTTAAGTTTGACTCAACATATTCTTTTCCAGTCTTTTTGATACAGTGGGCCAGCACCTTTCTTGGACCAAATGGGACCTGTCTACTCAAGTGGATTCATAGTTCCATCTCAATTGGCTCATTTGGGGGAATAAGTCAGTTTCAATTCACTGCGCAAAGAGAAAACCACACAATTCCTGCACTGAAAACATCCAACCTTCTCTGAGTTTCTCAATTCACACTCCGTACATAAGAAGAGGTGAGTTGTGCTTTTCCTCCCACCCCACCTCCACTGCCCTTTACCATCCTCAGAATGTTGACCTCCCTGGTCTTCTAGGACCTGCCACACAGTTGGCTCAAAATAAAAGGTGTGAATGAATAAATGGCCCTGAAGGTGCTTGTGCCAGAAGTAACACATTAAAAAAGAAGAAGCATGGAAGTGACACAGTAGGGATACTGCCTATATTTTTATCCAGACGTGAGGGCTGACATCAATTTGTTTTAACCAAAAAACATGGCTTTCATGCAGCAAATATTGTCCGTATTTGAAACATTTTATGCATTTCCCACCTAACCTCCTTCTTTGCAGAGAAGAGAAAGATATCTTCCGCATCTCCGTCAGCTGCCCTCCTCCCACCGAAATGTCTCCATTGCCTCCTCCCCCTTTACCTGCCTGTCCTTTCCTTCCCAGAGGAAGAGGACTATCCCCCTTTCCCAGAAACACTCTCAGCCTGCACTTTTGCTCCCCTCTCCCTCTGTCCTCTGTAGGATCTTGATCTATCTCCACTTTTATAACTTCAAGCTTCTGCTCTCCCTACAAAAATGTCCAGATCTTCCTTATCTACTTACTCTGCACCAGGCGCTATGCTAAGTGCTGGGTGTGCATGTGCCTGTAGAAAACCTTCATTTACTGTTTCATTTGATTTTCCCAACCACCCTGTAAGGCAGCTAATATTAATCCTATGTTACAGGGAGGAATCCAGGGGACTGAGGAAGGTTCCCAAGTGCCCCAGCAAGCCAGCCAGTGGGTAGAGGGGTCAGCGTGCTAGCAGCGCCCCCTGCTGCTGCCCGCCAGAGAACAGCTTACAGTCTGTGGCCTCTGCTCCCCCTTTTCTGTCTCCTTAACCCCTCATGGTCCAACTCCTCTACCCCATCACTGGAAAGTTGCTTTCTTTAAGGTTAATAACCTAATGATCAAATCCATCCTAGCACATCTCACATGTAATAGAAAATTTTAATTATGTGTTTCACATTATTTTGTTTTGAATCCACTGATTAACCCTAGCAGTGGTTCTCAATCTGGGCTATATATGGATTACCCATGGAGATTTTTGCTCATTTACATATTTATTTTGTAAAAGGTATTATGTAACCATGGTTCACCACTTCACAACAAGGAGTCTTCCTCTTGTTTCTGTCGCCCAGCTACCCAGGGCCTCTCCCTGCCCAGAGGCAACCAGGCTTACTGGTTTCCTGTGTATCCAGGAACTTTTTAAAAATACAGACTGTTCTCCAGGAAACACAGATTTCGTAGGTCAGTATTTTCAAAAGTGAAGATAATTTTTATTCACTGGCAAAGGTTAAGGATCCCTAAACTCTTTCTAAAGTTTCTGGCCATTTTTGAGTTACCAGGAGCACAAAGCAAATGCTTTCTGCCATTTGGAAAATTAAACTTGACAGTCTCTCTCCCCAGCTGAGAACCTTCAGTGGCTCCCCATACCCAAACCACCACAGAACTGAATGGGTGTCATGTGAAAAAAACATTCCTGTGGTCAAACCCGCTTGAGAAACACCCTATTGCTATGTCGAACCAAGCAAATTAGCATCGTGCCCCAATTAGCTTTGTTTAAACATAATAATGATTGTGAAGCCCTTAGTCCGATGTCAGGCTCATGACATGGGCTAAATGAATGTTAACTCTTGTTCTTATTAACCACTCTATCCTACATTCTATAACGCAGTCTCCTTTCTGGGACTTGTCTCACTTATAAACACGTAACAAATCATTGGCAGCCATTTGTGTAATTCCTACTTTCCTTGTTGGCCTGCAAGCCCCATGAGCACAGGACAGTGTGTCTTGCTCTCCTCTGCATCCACCCTGCCTATCACAGGATGAGGCACAGTGCTCCATAAAAAGATACCAATGGAACAGTACAGTAATACTGTCTTTGAAATCAATGTTCCCCAAATTTGGTTAACCATGAGATCCTTTTACTGTACAAGAGCAATTATCATCACACAGAACAAGTTTCCTTCAAACACGTTATGGAAAGTGCTGGTCTATAGGTTAAAATCCAAGTGCCTTACACGGCCAGCCGAGACTGCTCTGGTTTGGTCTACACCCCTCCTGTCCACGCTCTCCTGTCTTTTGTTCTTGCTACTCCCTCCCTGCCCTCCACCCTTTGTCGGACCAGCTTGTATTCATCCCCCAAGACCTCGCCCTACCAGGGCCTTCACCTAATCAGACTGTGCTCATCTGCCCTCTCGTCTTGCATTGCCCTTTAGACTATCAGCTCCTCAAAGGCCAGGAGTCTATCTTACTCATCTGTGTCCTCCACTCTCAGCACAATGCCTGCAATGTAGTCCACAACTTATAAATCGTTGGTGAATAAACAACTAATTTTCTTTCACAATTAAAACTTCATCTCAGGGATGGCATTACATAAAATTACCAAATGAAGTATCTCTTTGGATCTCAAATCTGTGCTAATACAGTGGGCCAAGGGATGCACAAAATCAAACGGGCAATGAATTGAAAGTGAGTAGAATGAGCCTGAGCCCACTCTCAGGTTGTGCGTCACTACATCTCCATGTGGGCTGGATGAGGTAGGCGCCCTCCCCAGGACAGACAATTTTCTGATTAATGAGGCTTACTTCATAAGAGCCAGTGACTATAGCTCAGTTTAGATGAAAACAGCGTTGTTCAAGAGCTGAGAATGTCAGAAGCATGACTCTGGAGTTCTCCCAAGTGGGTCAGGACACATAACTCTTTAGACATCTATCCTCAGCTTGTGAATAGGAGCATGTGAATAGGAGGATGTGAATAGGAGGATGGCTCAGATGAACTTTACTTGCCACAATAATGATGACGTGAGCTCTTTTGCAGATGAGTGGTCAAAGTTTCAAAGGCTTCTTTCTTCAGTGACATGGTTTTTGGATAAATGGCTATTAATCAGTTAATTTTATTATTGCATCACTAACTCAGACTTATCTCTTGCACAACAGATTCATACACCCAGTTTGCTAATGCACTCACCAACTTGTACATTCCCACACAAATAATTGTGGAATTGAATTGTAACTCTGTGTTAGACACCAGAAAGACAAACCCTACAGAATTCCTGCTGGCAAAAAGCTCACAGTCTATCTGGGGAGAAAGATAGGTAAACAAACAAGTATCCAGTGCTATGTGACAGGTGGGTAATTCAAGTTTGGAGAGAGGGGCTCTGGAGCAAAGAAGAAGGGACGCCTAGTACTGCTCCGGGGGTCAGGGCAAGGGAAAGTTTTTGAGAGGATAAGTCTGAGCTGAATCTAGCAGTTTGCTTCACAGACTAGGTACACAGTTCTGGCAGAGGGAGCAGACGGCTCCAAGTGGACAGCCCTCCAAGTCAGCCTGCACAAAATGCATTGCATCTTCTCCCTCTGGTGTAGACTAGACATGGTGTGGTCTCAGCCATCAAGAATCATGCAGCAATGTTCCATAAATAGTCTATTGAGCACCTACTTTGTAGCAGGCATTGTTCTAGACCTTCAAATATAGCAGTCAGCATAATAGGGGAGGTCCCCGCCTCCTAGGAGCTTTTATTCCAGCGAGAAAACAGACAAGAAACAAGGATTCAAAAAAACTAAGTCCAAATATAATAGTGTGATGAGGAAAGAGAATGGGGTGATGATATAGAAAGAGATGGTAAGAGGGCAGGCAACACTGAATAGGAGCATGGCATCTAAGCAGGAACCTGAATGGCAAGGAAAAGCCAACCGAGCCAGGGAGCAGAGCACTGCAGGCAGGTACAGCCAGTACAAAGGCTCCAGGGTGGGAAAAATTTGGTCAGCAGGGGGAACAAAAATAGACCTGACAATGGGAGAGACACTCAAGTCGGGGAGGAAGCAGGTTCTAAAAGTCTTGGAAGAGGCAAGCCCAGGGGCCCTGGTCATGTACATAGTCAAGCAGAGCAACGCTCCGGGGCATCCAAGCTGTGGCCAATATTCAGGAGTCAGGATGATAGCTCATCACTGGGGGGATATTTATCCGTGTGAGGTATGGTTCCAATCAACATGCCAGAAAGCCAGAGAGAAGGGGATGGCCAGTGCTGAGTAGAATACCAGGGCTCAGCCGTTGGACCAGTCCTCAAGGCAGCACTGAAGTGTTAGGACTAAGGAGGGGAAACTGAGGCAGGAAAGGAGGCTTACTGTGTGCTGCAACTTAGCCCACCCAAGCCCCAAGACTCTGTCCCAGGGTCACCAAGCCGCAGGTCCAAGCTGGCAGCAAAGGAACCTGAGTCCTGGAGGAACTCTGAGAGAAGACCTAAAGCCTAGACCACCAGACCACCATAAAAGCTAGATCCAGCTAGAACACTGGGTCCCAGGGCTGGAAGAAGGAGCCCACCGGATAGCAGACGGCGTAGGAAAAGGGGGTGGTTATCGTGGGGTCTCATCAGGAGAGGCTCAAGAACTGAAGTGGGAGGGGGGATGTACCTGAGAGGCTGGGAATCATCTCCGCCCGTGAGCTTTATCTTAATTAACGGCAGCAGCAGCCACCCCATCAGTCACCCAAGCTGGTTGGCTGAGTCATCTCCTGTCCTTCACCACCCCCTCCACCTCCACCGCCTGTCCGTGAGTCACTGGAGTCTGTTGGAACTCCTCTGAACCATCTCTTCAATCTGTGCCTGCTCCCGGTCACACTGGAACTGCTTCCACCGAGCCTTCTTTCTCTCTCGCAGGGCAGAGTGGGAGATGCAAGGACTCGAGTCAGCCAGCCTAGGTTATGGCCGTGCTGGCTCCTCTGGTTAGAGTTGCACAGTGTGCGGTTAGTCATTTAACGTCTCTGTACCTTGGTTTCCTCACCTGGAGAATGAGAATAGTTACAAACTTCACGGAGTTGTTATAAGGGTCAGTGGAAGAACTTTGTAAAATCAAAAACACTCTATAAAGATAGATATTTGTAACCAGGGTAAACTTACGTTTTCTTAGCTCTCACAGTGTCACAGAGAAAAGAAAACAAATCCAACCTCAGAAGGTTTAAACAATAAATGTAAAATTTATTGAAATCTCTTAATATTTTTGATTTTAGCTAACCAGCTTCTACCACCCCTGCTGCCAGTGGCCCACCTTCCTTATGACAGCGCCCCTCCTTCACTATCAGTTCTCATCCTATGTCTCCGTCTCCAGAGGTGACACAGGTGACTCAGGCGTGGCCAATTAGAGCATCACATTCCCTTGGTCAGGTGTGTGATTCCGGGCTGGGCATGTGACTGAATGACAGCCAATTAGACATAAACGAACTTTTTCTGGGGTTCATACCTGCCATTTCCATCACAAGGATGAGCACTTGTCCCACATTATCCAGTTCATGTGTACCATCCTCCTGGTCACAGGGACTAGTTCAGAGATGAACACATGGCTCAGGCAGAGCAAATGAGTCTTCTCTGAGGGTAATGTTGGGACAATGGAAGGGAAACCTATTTTCACTCAGGGTTGCTAAGCTAGAGAATATGGGCCTAGGGCCATTGTCACCTATCTTGCCTACCACCTGCAAGGAATCTGCCTGTAGAACAGACAAGGAGAAACAAAAAGGTAGAGAGAGGAAAGTTGCCTGGATGATAATGTTTGAACTCCTAGATCCAGCTGTGCCTGAAGCTAATCCACTCCTGGCTGCACTTCCTTGTATATTACACGAGTCAATAAACTCACTTTTTGCTGAAGCTAGATGGAGCTGAGCTTCCCTCATTTGTCTCTGAAAAAGAGTCAATTTCTAAGCCGTTTAGGTAAAAGGAAGTTTTACAAAAATATTAAATTTAATCAAATTAAATAAAATCAAATTTGTTCTTTATAACAATTAGTCATAAATTGAAGCCAATAACTATCTACCAAGTATTGGCAAAGTTAAATTATCAGACATCCATTATTTTGGCAGCACGGAAACAGCCCTCTGTTTAAGAACATGTTACACCATAGTTCTTTCCAGAGCACACAATTAGGTGCCTGGCTTTGCAGCCACACGGGCAAAAATGATCAGCAACATCATGGATTACCCCATCTAGTTCATCCAAGCTGAAATATCTAGGCTATATTTCCCTGCCAAGTTAAAAAAAAAAAAGAAGCTACAAAGGAAACCCCAGAAATCATAATCCTGGACTGGATTCCAAGCACCAAATGCAAAGATTTATTTACCCTTTTCCAAATTGTGTTCTATAGCACGGCCTGTCAACTCTTGCTAACTCTTTATTAATAAGTTCAGCTTATTTCCATTTGCTCCTCAGGAAGAGAATTATAGCAGCTTTATTTTGCTTACCTATATGTGCCCTGCTATGATTCCCTTTTGGGTGGGGTAACTGACATGGGTGGGGTCAGGGGTCAAGTGGAAGACGACAGCACAAGTTGCCTGGGAAATTTGAGGGGAAACCATCTTCTCATGTCCTAACACTTGGTACAGCATCTCTCTCCATCTTCTCCATGGAATGTTTTCTGTCCTGTGGGAAGCCAAGGACTTGTTGAGCCTCTTGCCTCGACATGAATTCTGTTATTACAGGAAACATTTTTAAAATATATGAATGGATTTTCCTCTTTTGCATCGCCACATGTGTCTTCCTCCTTCTTGTCAGGCGGAGAGACAAACAGCTCTCTGGGGCACTAGGCAGACAGAAGGGGGATAGGATTTTTACAACAGGAATGTCAGGAAAAAACAGACAATATTCAGTCTCTGACATCCAAATATGTGAATGTGGGGTCTGCGGCAGCACACTAGATTTTGAAAGCCAGGCTCTGTCAGGAGAAAAGGATTTTCTAATTGCCTCTGTGTTCCTTTTCAACAATCAAGAAGCAGATCAGGTGAACTTAGGTCTAGGCAGCTCAGTTTCTTCAAAATCACACGGAGGATGTGGCTTCTTTTCCCCTAGAACACGAGACTTGCAGAGTGAGGGGAGAGAATCTGGAGGAAGCGAAAACCCCAAAGGCCACCCAAGCCCGACCCCTGGGGAGTGCTCAGTCACTGTTTCTCCACCTGAACTGGGAAAACTCAGAGGAGAGGGCACAGCTAGGGGGCTTTCCCATCCTGGTACCATTAGCATTCTAGCCTAAATTTCTCCTCAGTGAAATGTGAATTCAAGAAATCAGAAGAATCCAAGACAAATAATCCACCCACAGCCTCACTCCTCAGCTCCATATTCCAAATTAGAAAAATGGATGGAATTCATCCCCCCTTTGTTTACATACTGTGTATCTGCTTCTGGTTGATTTTGCCGCAGCTGTGACCCAAACTCAATGCTATTATATTCTGAAGATATAAACTTGGTTTCTTTTCCAGAGCCATGTCTGTGACATTGAAAATGAGTCCAGAAGGTCAGTGAGTTGTTTCTCAGCATCAAAAGTGGGTCGAGCATGGACCAAACCAGCCCTCCAGGCCCAGCCACTGCAGCAGGCAGACCCCCAGCTCCCCCCATGTGTAAGCACTTTTCTAGAAGTTTTGCTGGATGCACAAGAAACATCAATAACATAAACCCTTTAAACCTGAAGCACTTTCCTGGATGGAAGGTGGGGGGAACCTCATAATAATAGGATAATTAACTAGATGAAAAGGTCCACAGATTAGGAAAATGGGTCAAACTAAAATAAATGGGGGGCCGGCCTTGTCGCCAAGTGGTTAAGTTCGGGCGCTCCGTTTCCGCGGCCCAGGGTTTCACCAGTTCGAATCCTGGGCGCAGACATGGCACTGCTCATCAAGCCATGCTGAGGTGGCGTCCCATATGCCACAACTAGAAGGACCCACAACTAAAAATACACAACTATGTGCCAGGGGGCTTTGGGGAAAAAAAGGAAAAATAAAATCTTTAAAAAAAAATTAAAATAAATGGGGGGCTGGCCCACTGGTTTAGTGGTTAGTGTGCTCTGCTTCGGTGGTCTAGGGTTCGCGAGTTCAGATCTCAGGCACAGACCTATGAACCACTTATCAAGCCACGCTGTGGCAGGCATCCCACATATAAAGTAGAGGAAGATGGGCACAGATGTTAGCTCAGAGCCAGTCTTTCTCAGCAAAAAGAGGAGGATTGGCGGCAGATGTTAGCTCAGGGCTAATCTTCCTCAAAATAAATAAATAAATAAAATGGTAAAGCCAGTGTCATTCATTCAAAAAACATTTGTTGAGCACCTCCCACGCGCGTACCAGATGGCAGGATAAAAGATGTACAAGGCCAATCTGCTACCCACCCATGCCACCCTACCCTCAGGTAGAGCCGCCGCAGAGGGGCTGCTCAGGCTGTGCACTGCACACCTCCAGGAGGCACCATGCACACCACCTACCATGTGAATGGTGCCCCTGGGAGTCCGCAACACTGCCAGAGGTGTTCCTGCTGGTGAGAGAGCTATAAAGGAATAGTTATGCCTGACAGGTGCAGGAAGAAAGGTATGTGTGAGGGGTCGTGGGAACCTGATCAAGTCATGAAATGGCTCTATCCATCCTGCTTGACATCCACAGCTTCCCCCAGGTCATGGAGCAGCAGGCCCGGGGTTCAGCTGCTCTGGCATTTCTGCATGCCACATTCCTGTGCATCAGGAAGCGCTTTGGGAAGCAATTAATACGAGATCAAAGGAGGATCGCTTGGCTTCCAGATCCGCCCCCAAAGCACAGATCCTGGGCAGTAATGAAGTGTGGCGCTGACCTTCGATGCTCCACAGCCCATGGAGCAGGTGACTCCAGAGTCCACAAGGGCTGATGATTATTCCTCTTGCCTTTTCTTCCTAGGAATTTGCAGTTGATTGGCTGGCGTCGAGGAGTAAATCCAACAGGTGATTAAATGCGTTTTTTCAATCCCTTCGGTGATTTCTCCATTTTCTAAAGGGGAAACTTTAGTACCGAGTTCATCTGAGGTGTTTGAGCATCTCTACTCTTGCCAAGGGGGCTGAGGCCATCAATGACCTCCCTTGCGGTAGTTAACTCTCATGGGATACACAGAAGAATCCCACCTCAACCTCCCACAGGGCAGCATAACTGAAAATGGTACCCTCCGAGATAAGGTCATATTTAGAGTTATAGGTCACAAGTGAGGATATTTTCTTTCTTGATTTATATTCTAATTCTTTGCTTTAAGCATCAAAGTAAATAGATTACACAGATAACAAAGAAATAAAATAACCAGAACAGAAATCAGGCAAGAGATGAAAAGGTGCTCAAAAAACCTAGTTTTGTGTGTTTGTTAAATTATAATAATTGAGTAATAACTAAAGAAATAGTACGAGAACAAAATAATAGTAACTATCATTTCTTGAGCCCTCACCATGTCGCAGACACTGTACATCACCTCAGTCAATCCTTACAACCATCCTCTGAGGTAGGCAGTATTAGATGCAACCATCAGATGAGGAAATTAAGGCTCAGAGAGGTTAAGTAACTTCCCAAGAATACACGGTAGTAAGTATCACCACTAACATTCAAATCCAGGTTTTGCTGACCCCAACACTTATTCTCCTCATCACTATGAATAATCAATATTGATTAAATAAAACTTACAATGAATAAATATTGATTAAATAAACCTATAATATGCCATCAGTCTGTCACATTTAACACTCCAGATTGCCCTATTTCCTAAAGGAAGTGTTCTGTAGATCTCTTGCCTTTTTTATTTTTCATCATTCTGTCTGGGGACCTCTGTCGGGAGTTAGGGTGGAGGGGAGGACAAGAAGAACCTACACAAAGTAAGACGACACCAGCACCTGCCATGAAGTGTTTTTTCTCACCTGCCTCCTAGGAACCTCCGTGGTCCACAGTGATCCCCAGGGAGGGAGAGGCACACATTTTCTTTCCCAAACAGTCTGAATTATGTCTCTCAACATTCCTACATCCCCAAAGCAGGAAGCTTCAAAAGCCTGATATATAAGGCAATAGAAAGACTGCCAGGGCAAAAACGAAAGAGAAAAAGGAGAGCGAGATATGAGTGTGCACAGCCAGAAATTGGGCACCAGGATCACAAAAATCAAAGCTGACTATAGCTGATTCCTGTTAACAGAGCGCACGTGTCTCATGAGCGCTACACCTCTTCTCGCCTTGGCTCTTTATAAGAACCACTGCTTATGCTAAAACCCTCAGGTCCTGGTTTCCCCTTTTGGTCCTCACTCACAGGTATTAAAAATTACAATCATGGGGGCTGGCCCAGTGGCTGGTGGTTAAGTTCGTGGGTTCCCTTTTGGTGGCCCAGTGTTCACAGGTTCAGATCCTGAGTGTGGACCTACACACTGCTCATCGAGCCATGCTGTGGTGGTGTCCCACATACAAAATAGAGGAAGACTGGCACAGATGTTAGCTCAGCCACAATCTTCCTCAAGCAAAAAGAGGAAGATTGGCAACAGATGTTAGCTCAGGGCCAATCTTCCTCACACACACACGCACACACAAAATTATCATCAGAGAGATGAGAAGATTAGGGAGAATTATTTCAACATGGTCACAGGCACTGTGCTTGGCACCTTATGTATACTATTTCATTTAACTCTTATGACAGGTCTGTCAGGTAGATGTGTTTCTCTCTGTTCCTCAGATGAGGAAACTGAGGCCCAGTGAGGTTAAGTAACTTGACCAAAATCACACAGCTAGCAAGTGGGGCTTATAATTCACATTCTCTACTTTGAAATTCATGCTCCACGCCACTCAAAGCTGAACTTTCACAATAGCTACCTAGCACAACAGGCTTCATTGTTGGAAGATGTGATTGAGATCATCCAGCCATCACTATCTGGTAGACTTCAATGTCAGCCACGTATGTAATTCAAATTTTTCTAGTAGCCACATTTAAAGAAGTTAAAAAGGAGACGGGTGAAATTAATTTTAATAATACATTTTAGGGGCTGGCCCCATGGCCGAGTGGTTAAGTTCACAGGCTCCGCTTCAGTGGCCCGGGGTTTCACCATTTCAGATCCTGGGTGTGGACATGGCACCACTCGTCAGGCCATGCTGAGGGGGCGTCCTACACAGCAGAGCCAGAAGGACCTACAACTGGGATACACAACTATGTACTGGGGAACTTTGGGAGACAGAAAAAGGAAAAAAATAATGAAGATTGGCAACAGATGCTAGCTCAGGTGCCAATATTCAAAAAAAAAATACATTTTATTTAACCCAATATATCCAAAATATTATCATTTCAACATGTAACCAATGCAAAAAAAAACTATTAATGAGATATTTTCATCTTTTTCATCCTGTCTTTGAAATACGGAGTAAATTTTACATTTCCAACACATCTCAATAAGGATGCTAAATTTTCAATGGTTAAAGTGAAATGTAATGTAGCCTAGCAAGGTTATCAACTTATGTTTAAATGAAAAATATTTACACTGCTTCAGTTTCTTAATTTAAATTCAAATTCATTAAAATTCAATTAAATTAAAAATTCAGTTCCTCCTCAATGGCTTTAGCCACATTTCAAGAGTTCAATAGCCACGCGTGGCTGGTGGCTACTATTTGGGACAGTGTAGATCTAGTCCAAAGCCCTAGACTTACCAAGAAACACAAGCCCAGAGAGGTTCAGGGACTTGCTCAGGATTGTTGCCAGGTGTAGCTGAGCCAGAACTAACCCAAGCTTCCTAACACTGACCTTTCTACGTCATGGGTAGTGAGGCACTGTTGAACTGATGGCCTGCTGCGGTTGATTGGCTGGCACTTTTTAGGTCATCCCTCGAACTAACCACATTCCCATCCCAGCCCTTTCCAACCTTTACGAGTTCACCATGGTGATCCCGCATCCTCACCGTGATTCACTCTAAACCTCAGCCACTGAGTGCCCTGAAGTCAGGTCCCACACAGCCCTGTTCATAAAGAAAGCTGGAAGTATGAATAAAGATTTTTTTTTTCAAATATGACCTAATGACTTGAAGTTAGTCACTTTTACGCTATTTACTTTCAGGGACAATTTAATATTACATGCCTGGAATTTTTAAGCATACCTCCATCCTTCAACAGGAAGAATATAGTCAATTCTCTTGCTAACATTATTTATGGGTAGAAAAATGAGATGCTAAGAAGTTGGGTAATTTACCTAAGATTATATAAGGATTCCGAAGGAGACTTCAGGTTGAAACACTTTCTACTCCTGCTCTGGATCTCTAAGTTACAGCACTTTTCTTAAATTACTCGCATTTTCCAAGCAGAGGATGAGGTCTGGATTTAAAGTAGAAAAGATTGATGTGTAATAGCCCAATAATTGAGATTTTTATCATCCAAACGAAAACCAAGGTAAAACTAATATTTTTAATCCAAGATACCACACATATTAATAACAATGTAATGCGCCAATAATACCAAGGGCAACAGACACAGCGTTGTCTATAGAGACTAACTTCTCATGTTGATTTGTGAGGAGTCCTTAGCAATATGACATTCACCAGGAACGATGCTGTAAAGGTTTAGGTAGCTCTGAAATTGACTTATGTCTTACCACGTGTCTTAGATCTCATCTTTGGAGACAAAAGTAGAACTGTATATCACTCTCAACCGATGTAGCCACAGAATCCTAAGAAAGCCAGAAAGAATCATCATTCCCCAGGAAGCAGCTATAGTGATGGAGAGCTGGAGTTTTCCTACTGAATCAGGGACTCATACATTGAACCTTGGAGAAAACAAGGGAATGAATAATAGGGAGAAATAAGGTGCCGCATAAAAATGCCTTGGACAAAATAAAACCAGAAAAGGAATGCAACTTTTTCTCTTCTGGGTTTTGGTTTTAAGATCAAATTGTTCCTCTGCTGATGTGTGACACATAAAAATCTGCCTATTGGAAGCAGCCACATAGTGTTCTCATTCAGCTCTCCTTCTGCCACAGGTTAGGCCTTCAAACATCCAAAGATAGCAATCCTGTCTCCTCTTCAAAGACGACTTCTCCAGCTTAATTATCCTCAGTTCCTGCAAGTCTCCTTTTAGGATTGAGTCACACATTCAACCAACGTGACTGAGTCCTATTGTATCCCAGGTGGTGTGCACTGAGAACACAAAGATGAATAGGATCTGCCCCACCTATACCCTTCCCCCCTCAGGGTTTATTTCCAACAGGCAAAAAATGCTGCAAAGGATGTGTTGATTTGCAATGAATTAAATTACAATTCCAGATAAATTGTGTTGAAATGATGTTTACCCTTTGCATACTTTTTTGAGGACTTTCTATATACAGAGCCTATATTAGGCATTTCTTTTGTTGTTGTTGTTCTGTTTTTTCTTTTTTTTGAAGAAGAAGATTAGCCCTTAGCTAACTACTGCCAATCTTCCCTTTGCTGAGGAAGACTGTCCCTGAGCTAACATCCATGCCCATCTTCCTCTATTTTATATGTGGGATGCCTACCACAGCATGGCTTTTTGCCAAGCGGTGCCATGTCTGCACCCAGGGATCCGAACCCGTGAACCCCGGGCCATCAAGAAGTGGAACGTGCGAACTTAACCACTGTGCCACCTGGCTGGCCCCTCTTTTTTTTTTTAATTGAGGTAATATTCATTTAAAATATAATATGAATTTTGGTGTACATTAGTATATTTCAATTTCAGTGTAGATTACATCATGCTCATCACCCAAAGACTAATTATAATCCATTACCACACACATGTTCCTAATCACTCCTTTTGCCCTCCTCCTTCCCCCCTTCCCCTCAGATAACCAAAATCCATTCTCTGTTGTTGTTTCTATCTCCTATTTATGAGTGAGATCATGTGGTATTTGACTTTCTCTCTCTGACTTAATTCACTTAGCATAATACCCTCAAGGTCCATCCATGTCATCACAAATGGCAAGATTTCATCCTTTTTTATGACTGAGTAGTATTCCTTTGTGTGAATATGTATATGTATGTATATATATATATATACACATACCACATCTTTATCCATTCATCCCTTAATGGGCACCTAGGTTGCTTCCAACCCTTGGCTATTGTGAATAATGCTGCCATGAACATAGGGTTGCACACATCCTTACAGATTTATGTCTTTGGATAAATAGCCAGCAGTGGAATAGCTGAATCATATGGTAGTTCTATTCTTAATTTTTTGAGGAATCTCCATACTGTTTTCCATAGTGGCTGCACCACTTTGCACTCCCACCAGCAGTGTATGAGAGTTCCCTTCTCTCCACATCCTTTCCAACACTTCTTGTTTCCTGTCTTGTTAATTGTAGCCATTCTAACCAGAGTGAGGTGATATCTCATTGTAGTTTTGATTTGCATTTCCCTGATAGTTAATGATGTTGAACACCCTTTCCATGTGCCTTTTGGCCATCTGTATATCTTCTTTGGAGAAATGTCTGTTCAGATCTTTTGCCCATTTTTTTAATTGGATTGTTAGTTTTTTTGTTGTTTAAATGTATGAGTCCTTTATATATTTTGGAAATTACCTCCTTATCAGATATATGGTTTGCAAATATCTTCTCTCAGTTATTAGGTTGTCTTTTCATTTCGTTGATGGTTTCCTTTGCTGTGCAGAAGCTTTTTAGTTTGATGTAGTCTCATTCATTTATTTTTTCTATTGTTTCCCTTGCCTGGTCAGACATGGTGCTTGAAAATATGTTAAGAACAGTGTGGAAGAGTGTATTAGGCATTTCTAAGTCAGAGGATCCTTAAGAAATAGAATAGGGGAAACGGAGTTTTGCTCATTAGTTATTTAAATGCACTGTCTTCTAAAGGGCAGAAATTTTGCAGCTTTTTCCATGGAAAGTCACAAACATGGGCAAATTGAAGTAGTGAGTGTGTGTGTGTGCGTGTGTTCACATGATAATAGGCATTGTCTTTGTTTCCTTGTATTATTAGGCTATTAACTTTCAATACCCATCAGTGTCAAAAAATCATTTGTTCATTCACTTATTCAATAAATAAGCACCAGGCACTGCTGGAGGCTCTGGAAAAACAACGTGAATACAAGAGACCCACATCCCTACCTTTTTGAAGCTTATCAAATGCTGTAATGGCATTTGTGTTTGAGAAATAACGCTCTGCAAAATTCCACCCAGCTCAACCATTATTAAAAAACAACAACAAAAACTCCTAATAAGATTAATCCTCTAAGTAGAAAAATGTTGAAATGTAGAAATTACCAGTCATTATATTGCAGAGTCAGCCCAGCGGCTCTTTTAAAATGATGTTTAAGATGTACAGAAATGCTCCAGCAGCTTATTTATTAGAAACTGCAATTAACTTTCTCCTACTTTCCTCTCTATCCTCCACTTTATCTTTACCTTATTTGTCTTATTTAAGGGGAGGAAAGACACATTCCTCCAGGGGATTGTTTCAGAGAACCTCTTCCTATTTGCCTCATTTCCGAGTAAACATGAGTTTCCAGATGAACTAATGGGTCTAATGGGAATTTAAGTGTCTTCAACGCCCTGATTAAAGCGGAGTCACCAGTTTAGGGGATTGATTAGACCATGCTCTGCTCTCTGCTTCTAGGTAATAAGTAACTGGAGGCCTTCCCCAAGCAGGGGACATCCTTTGATGTCCTCTGTTAAATGATCTCCTGATGGCAGGGGGAGGTTCCTTCCTGTGCCCTCCCTTGATGGCACTTACTCAAGTTTTACCAAGAGCCGCTTGCCCAGACTCAAGGGCAGAAAACTCATGAACTGCCTGGAGATGCCATTGAAAAAGAGAACTGACTGAATACAACCCTCTCCCCATAACTTAAACTGCATACGGCAGCTTTCTAAAAGGTTGGACATGACCACAGAACTCCGCTCTCTATCAACATCCACCTATTTTTTACTCATGAAAAGAAAGGCCAAATTTATTGAGAAAAAAAGCCTACAAACCAATTTAAAAAATGAGTAGGACTGAACAGATGCTTCATAAAACAGGAAATCCAAATTGCCAGTGAAGTGGTGCTAAATCTCATTAGTCATCATGGAAATGCAAATTCCAACCACAATGATTTATACTATACCAGCACCAGAACTGCCACAGAAAAAAAGAAAAAGAAAATATCAGTGTTGATAAAGATGCGAAGCCACTGGAACTCTCATACATTGCTAGTGAGGTCGTCAACTGGTACAACCACTTTGGAAAACAACTTGGTAGTGTCCAGTGAAGTTGCAGATATACACACCCTGTGATGTAGCAATTATGTTCCTGGGCCTATATCCTAGAAAAACGTGTGTACATATGAACCAAAATACACACGTGAAAATGTACATAGGAAGCAATCCATTTCCAATAGAATAGATAAAAAATTAAAGTATATTTCTGCAGGAATATCACTCAGCAACAAAATTAATGAATTTCAACTACATGCAACCGTATGGGTGACGTGCAACAAAATGTTGAGCAAAGAGAAAAAAGCAAGATACGAAAGAATATATACGATTATATAAAATTCTAAAACGGGCAAAAACAACACAATATTGGTTAAGGATATTGTACACATTGCACACATATGTGGTATAACCATAAAGAAAAGCAAGAAAATGATTAACGTAAAAGAAGAATGACTGTTACCTCTGGGGAGACGATAGAGTTGAGACCAGAAATTGATGCATAGATTAGGATGAAGTGTCACACTGTTTCATTTCTTAACCTGAGTACCAGTTATGTCATAAATATTTATTAAGCTGTACAAATAAGTTGATGCATGTTTCTGAACAAATGTGCAATACTTTACAACAAAAATGTTTTAAAAGTTGGGGGGGAGCGAGCTAAATAACACCATCGATCATCTCCATCAGCCTTTCACGTAGATCGTTTATTTTGATGTTTCTTATTTGGAATACCATTTCTCTCTGAGAAGTGCTTTCTCTGAGAAGAAATAAGATTTTTAGAGGTGATTTTTACCTAATAGATTCCCTCTACATGAATAGAAAAGCAGAAGAAAAGAGGGCTTAGCATAACGAAAAAAAGAATGAATTCTATCACTGTGAACCTAAACATTCTAATGCTAATTTCACTGCAAGGTCCGTGGCATATAAATCCCTGTGTTCTCTGAGTGTCCATCACTCAGCAGTAAGGAAAAATACTAATTGCCTTCCCTCACTGATGTGGGGACGGAACACTCGCATGTGAAGCAGGCAGATTATATAAAGCTTCATTCAAATCTTATACGAAAACAAACAAGCAAAGTGACCTCAGAAAAAAGGAAACCACGCAGGAAAAAAATATGCAAACAAAATCTCACTGCTGAAAAACTTATTCCTCACTTCTATCAGGGACTCCAATAAACCATCACTCACTCATTCACTCAAAAAACACTTATTGAGCCTCTACTCCTGTTAGGCATTGTGGGAACTGAATAAGACACGGGTGCTGTCCTGGAAGGGCTTGTACTTGAGTAAAGAAAAGAACATCTGTACGCACTTCTCTCCTTAGCTCTCACTTACTGAAATTTAATCAAGTGCCAAACACTACATGCTAAATCATGAATCATTAGTATCTCATTTAATCCTCATAAACAGTCCTTTCAGGAGAATTGCAGATGTGGAAATAGACTCAGAAAGATTAAGTAATTTACCCAAGGGAAAACATCCTGTAATCTAGAGTCTGGACTTGTGTATCTGACCCCAAAGACCATGCTCTTTACACATGGTACACTGCTTCTCCGTTTCCAGAACAGAAGAGAGGATAAGCTAAATGCATAACATACAAACCAGATATTGAAGGTTGTTTGCTTCCTTAGTGCTACAATTTGTTACTACAGCAAGTATTACTTAAGTAATTTTTCATGGGAAAAAAACTGTAATGCTTGGGGATGTTGGGCAAACGTCAGTTTATATTTCCTTAACCTGCGACGTTAGTTTCCAAAATCTTAACTTAGGAATATTTAGAATGGGGAGATAAATTCAACCAAAACCATTCTTGAATTCTCAAGTTTTCATAAAAGATAAAATTTGGGACCTTAAAATTGCAGACTTGAGGGGCCAGCCTGGTGGCGTAGCGGTTAAGTTTGCACATTCTGCTTCTCGGGGGCCCGGGGTTCACCGGTTCGGATCCCGGGTGCAGACATGGCACCACTTAGCATGCCATGCTGTGGTAGGCGTCCCACATAAAAAAAAGTAGAGGAAGATGGGCACGGATGTTAGCTCAGGGCCAGGCTTCCTCAGCAAAAAGAGGAGGACTGGCAGTAGTTAGCCCAGGGCTAATCTTCCTCAAAAAATAAAATAAAATAAAAAGAATTTAAAAAAAAGAATTAATTAAAAACAATTGCAGACTTGACATACTTCAAGTTTTCTGTCTGATTCCTGACTAGGGTTTTGTATTCCTGCTTCCCCTCTTATATTTCTAATTTCGAAACTAACCCATGTGATTAGGACAAACAATTAGGTGCCTCTTGTACTTTAAGAACACCACCTGGATAGCACCCTTCAAGCCCTGAGCGAAGGAAGAGGAGGTCACTCCAGGAGACACACCAAGGGGCCGCCCGCCTGTTCCTCTCTCATGCCTGGGAGCTGCCCACAGCCTCTGACCAGGCGCACGGGGCCACGGCCTGAGCCCTGCAGCAGATGTTGTGGGAGAACTCCCAGCTCACGAGTGGTCTCTGTGTGCCTGCCATCCCACTCACTCGAAAAAGGGGGAGCTTTTACTAGCTGACATCTGGAATCTTGTCTCACTCACCCCCAGCTTTCTCTCACCCCAGATGTGTTCTGGTTGGGGCAACCTGACCTTGCTGGTCAGATGCTAGATACACACTATCCAACAACAGCTGAACATTCTCACAAACAGCTCAAGCAAAATGAAAAATACAATGTACTTCCAACTCTTCCCCTCCTCCCAAAAAGGTCATTTTGACCATTTTTCTCACATAGTTTGCAAGAATTAAGAAGAGAGGATGAGGGGCCGGCCCGCTGGCGCAGCGGTTAAGTGTGCACATTCCACTTTGGCGGCCAGGGGTTCACTGGTTTGGATCCCGGGTGTGGACATGGCACTGCTTGGCAAGCCATGCTGTGGTAGGCGTCCCACATATAAAGTAGAGGAAGATGGGCACAGATGTTAGCTCAGGGCCAGTCTTCCTCAGCAAAAAGAGGAGGATTGGCAGCAGACGTTAGCTCAGGGCTAATCTTCCTCAAAAAGAAAAAAAAAAGAGGAGAGACTGAAAGCAATTAAATGGAGGCACCTGGGGAATAAGAAGGTTGGGCAGAGTCAGGGTTTCCCCCAAATTCTATCAGAGCTGAGCATTGAGAAGACTGAGGAAAAATATGAGGGAATTGAGAGGGCAGAGCTGGGCTTTTGAAGATTAGGTATGGCAAGTAGAAGGGGGCAGGTGGGGCATTACAATAAGAAAGAAGAGGGCAAGGCCCGTTGGAGAAACCTTGAGAAGTCCAGCTTGGCTGTCACTATGTACAGGGAGGAGAATAAAAGGAGATAAGACAAAAGTTTGAACAAAGGAGAAGCCCTAATGGTAGGCAGTTGTGAAAACCAGATAAGGCCCTCAAAAAACTCACAAGGTCATTTTTTTAAGTGTAAATCCAAAGGCTTTTAGTATATTTAGAGTTGGGTATCTATCACTACATTCAATTTCAGAACATTTTCATTACCCTTAAAAGAAACCCCACAATTCTAACCATCACCCCCTCAATATCCTTCCCCCTCCAGCCCTAGACAACCACTAATATACTTTCTGTTTCTATAGCTTTGCCTATTTTGGACATTTCATATGAATGAAATGATACAATATATGGTCATTTGGAACTGGCGTCTTTCACTTAGCCTAGTGTTTTCAAAGTTCATCCATGTAGTAGCATGTATAGGCACGTCATTTCTTTTTACTGATGAATCACATTCCATTGTGTGGTTGTGCCACATTCTATTTATTCATCAGCTGATGGACATTTGAATTGTTTCCACATTTTGACTATTACTAATAATGCTGCTCTGAACACTTGCGTACAACTTTTTGTGCAGATGCAGGTCTTCAAGTCTCTTGGGTCTATACACCCAGGAGTGGAATTGCTGGGTCATATGGCTCCATGTTTAACTTTTTGAGGAACTGCCAGACCATTTTCTAAAGCTATTGCACTGTTTTACATTCCCGGCAGCAATGTGTAAGTGTTCGAATTTCTCCATATCCTTACCAACACTTGGCATTATCTGTCTTTTTGATCACAGCCGTTCTGGTGGGTGTGATGTGGTATCTCATTGTGGTTTTGATTTGCATTTCCCTGATGACTAATGATGTCGAGCATCTTATCATGTGCTTATTGGCCGTGGTCTATCTTCTTTGGAGAAATGCCTCGTCCTTTGCCCATTTTAAATTGGGTTGGGGGCTGGCCGTGTGGCCGAGTGGTTGGGTTGGGTTTGCGCACTCCGCTTCGGTGGCCAGGGGTTTCACCGGTTCGAATCCTGGGCCTGGACATGGCACAGCTTGTCGGGTCATGCTGAGGCAGCATCCTGCATGCCGAAGCTGGAGGGACCCACAACTAAAAATACAGGACTATGTACCAGGGGGCTTTGGGAGAAAAAGGAAAAAAAAAGAAAAATAAATAAATTGGGTTCTTTTTATTATTAAATTGTAATGGTTCTTTATACAGTCTAGATACAAGTCTCTTATCAGAGGTGAATTTGCAAAAATTTTCTTCCAATCTGTCAGAAATGGAGTGTCCTTTGAGGCACAAACATTTTTAATTTTAATAATGCTCAATTTATCTATTCTTTATTTTATTCCTTGTGCTGTTGGTGTTATATCTAAGAAACCATTATCTAATCCAAGGTGACAAAGTTCACACTTATGTTTTCTCCTAAGAATTTAGTAATTTTAGATCTTACTTTTAAGTCTTTGATCCATTTTGAGTCAATTTTTGTACACAGTGTGAAGAGGAAGAAGTTCATTTTTAACCTTTAATGTTTTAAACTTATCAAGATGGGTTTTAGAAAGATTAACCTTTCAGGAATATGAAGGATGGATTAGGTGCAGAAGCTACTGTAGAAGTCCAAATATGTGGTAAGGAAATTAAACTCCTGGAGGCAAGGGGCCTAAGGCATCAATATATATTTTTTTAAAGCTCACAGATGATTTTTTTTTTTCCTGAGGAAGACCTGCCCTGAGCTAACATTTGCACCAATCTTCCTCTATTTTGCATGTGGGTCACCACCACAGCATGGCCTCAGACGAATGATGTAGGTCCACGCCCAGGAACTGAACCTGGGCCACTGAAGCAGAGTGTGCTCAACTTAACTACTAGGCTGCAGGGCCAGCCCAACTCACAGGTGATTCTCATGTGCAGTCAGCTTTTAGAGGAAGAGGTGGGAAAAGACATTGCAGAATAATGAATGACAAGCAAATGAAAGAGGTTCCTTCTATGAGGCTGTGTCTAAGCATGGTTAGTTCTGGGGTTGTTCTGGTCTAGACAGACTATAAACACAGGAAAAAGAAGAGGTGCGGCAGGACCTCTTAGAGGAGGGCTGGAAATGCCCATTGGTGAGTAAGCACAGGCTGCTAAAATTTTAGAAAAAGTACCTCAGAATTTAATAAGTTTGAGTCCCTATTTTAAATTCCCTACAAAGCAGGTAATTTTCTCTTTAGTAATAAGTAAAAGTGCTCATGTTTTGGACACTCTTTTTGTTTCACAAACTTACAGGTGACCATCTCCACATGTTCCCATTCTCTCACCACTCTAAGTGATTCTCATCTTGGGGGACCTGGTCACGGAAATTCGCCTAACGAGACAAGACGTTTAATTCGGAAGTTCATTCGCAAAGGAAAGAACTGTCTTTTGGGAAATGCTTTCTCCATTCAAAAGCAGGAGACTAATTATAAGAAAACACCTTAGCAGATTGAACTGAGGCATTAACATATTGGGTAAATTAGCATTTACAGCCTGAGGAAGCTCAAAGAAATTCCAGCTGACCTTTCTGAACTAGGTTAACCAAGCATAGACTTTAATCCTAGGAAGTCCAATTTAAAGGTTGCTCAGAACACACTGTAGACTGAGTGATCCTCAACCCTAGCCTCTCATTAGAATACTTGTTGAGTTGAATTTATTTTCTTTTTAATGCTCATGCCCTGGCCCTTATCCCAGAGTTCCTTGATGAGACATATCGGGGGTGGTTCCCAGGTGTCTGTATTTTTAGAAAGTTCCACAGGTGATTCCTATGCTAATCAGGATTTAGAATCAGAGAACTGAACTGGAATGAAGAAATCTGGTTCTAACCTAAGTCTTCTATAACAAGCTACTTTAATCTTGAGCAATTCTCTGAAATCTATCTGAGCCTCATTGAGGTTCCTCATTAAGAAAAGAGGGACACATTCACAACAATGTGGATGGACCTCGAGGGCATTATGTTAAGCGAAATAAGTCAGTCAGAGAAAGACGAACTCTATATGACTCCACTCATAGGTGGAAATTAGTATACTGAGAAGGAGAGCTGATCGGTGGTTACCAGGGAAAAGGGGGGGTGGGGGGAGGGTACGGAGGGGGAAGTGGTGTACCCACAACATGACTAACAAAAATGTACAACTGAAATTTCACAAGCTTGTAATCCATCATAACATTAATAAAAAAAAAAAAAAAAGAAAAGAGGGACAATAATGACCATAACTACCTCCTACTATTCCATGTGAGAGAAAAAACTGACATTTTAGATTCTATAAAAGTGCCCCAAAATGTATCATATAAACACTGAGTTATTGTTATCAAATCCATTGACCACCTGATTTTACTCAACAGCTTACCAGCAGTAGACTCACTTGGCCTCTCCCTTCTTGAAACAGTCTTCTCGTACCTTCTATGATGGACACTCCTCTGGTTCTCTCCTGCCTCCTCTCCCATCTTCTTTTCCGGTTTCCCCTGCTCTGTTGCAGTTCTAAATGTTGGGTCATCCGGGGCTCAGTCTTGGTTCCCTTCATTTTCTCTATATATTCTCTCCTTTGGTGATCCCATCCAATTTCATGAGATCTATGGTTTAAAATAAGCATCTCTGTAGTCATGACTCCCAAATTTATGTCTCTAGCCCTCATGTTTATTAGCCATCTAAGTGCCTACCTGACCTCTCCATTTGGAGGTCTAAATCATCACAAATGGAACATGTCAAAAGAGAATTCTTGATTCTCACTCCCAAACATGTTCCTCCCACTAATCCTTTCCATTTCGGTGTATGTGCTTGTGTGCGTGTGTGTGTGTGTGTGTGTGTGTGTGTGAATTAGCTTATTCGGTTATGAGGGCTGTCTAAGCAAGTCCAAAAGCCATAGGACAGGCAGTCAGGAAGGGAAGATCAGGCAGACTCAAACTTCAAACGTCACAGTTACAGGCTGAAGCCGTTATTCTCAATTCTCGCTCTCTCTCTCTCTGTGCCTGTCAAAGGCCATCTGACAATGGGCCAACAATCAAGCTATTCAATGGATAGTCCATGCTCCCTACCATCCCTGGCATTTGTATTGTCAAGCACTGGAATAGCCTCCTCAAAAACTCTACTCAAAGAGATTTCTGATCTATCTCCCTCACTTCCTTCTGGTCTACACCCTTGAGTAAGGTAGGTTGGTCAATGAATGTGGCTGTCCCTAGACAGAGATCATTTTTTCCCACATATCGTTTTTCTTTTTTTTTCTTAGGCACATCAGCCCTGAGCTAACTGCTGCTAATCCTCCTCTTTTTGCTAAGGAAGACTGGCCCTGAGCTAATATCCATGCCCATCTTCCTCTACTTTATATGTGGGATGCCTACCACAGCATGGCATGCCAAGTGGTGCTGTGTCCACATCCAGGATCCGAACCGGTGAACCCTGGGCCGCCAAAGTGGAACGCGTGTACTTAAGTGCTGTGCCACCGGGCCAGCCCCTCCACATATCACTTGAGTTGCAACGATATAGAGGACCATACTAGACCAACATTTTTCCTATTGCAGTTAATTTGCCTCTCTGAACTATTCACATGGTAATTAACTTCACTTGGCTCCTAATTGTATAAGATATTGTTTTAAACACAAAACTCCTTTTTGTTTATAATGCATGAGTTGTGGGATTTTTTTCCTCTGTAAGATACTTTGAAGTATTATCCTAAAACACTTTGTTGATTTAAAATAAGAAAAGAAAACATCTAATAAAATTTTTTCTCTTGAACCACAATTAATTTAAGATATGGGATGCTTAACAGATATCTCTAAGGAAAAGATGGTTTTATTATTTTTATTTAGACATAATCGACATATAACATTATATTAATTTCCGGTGTACAATATAATGATTTGATACATGTATATATTGTGAAATGGTTACCACAATAAGTCTAGTTAACATCCATCACCTCACATAGTTACAAATTTTTTTCTTATGAAGAAAACTTTTAAGATCTACTCTCTTAGCAACTTTCAAATATACAATACAGTATTACTAACTATAGTCACCATGCTGTACATTACATCCCCAGGACTTATTTATTTCATAACAGGAAGTTTATACCTTTTTACCACCTTCACTCATTTTGTCCACCCCTCGGTCTTCTCAGATGAGAAGGGAGAATAGTAATATATATCCCAGAGGCTTATTAAGAGCTTTAAATGAGTACAATGCCTAGCATCTTGTAGGTGCATAATAAGTATAACTGTTACTAATAAATGATTTTTGCAGATTTCTAAAACCTACTTTGGTTTTAGAAATCCTTGATACACATGAGAATTTTTTGGGAAACTTTAAAAAAAATGTTGATGTCTGGGCTTCACTCCTGAGATCCTGATTTACTTAGTCTGGAGCCTGGGCTTTTTTTTTCTTTTTACACAATTTTTGTACATGATTGTTCATAGTAGATTTCTTTGTAATAGCCCCAAACTGGAAACAAGCAAAACATCCTACAATGAATGAATGATTAAACAAACTGTGGTACCTCCACACCACGAAATACAACTCTGCAATAGAAAGGAACCATCTATTGATACACGCAACCACTTGGATGGATCTGAAGGGGATTATGCTGAGCGAAAAAAAGTCAATCTCAAAAGGTTACATATGCACAATTTCACTTATATGACATTCTTGAAATGACAAAATTATAGAGATAGAGAAGAAATTAATGGTTGCCAGGAAAGAGGGAAGGGGAATGGACATGACTGTAAAGGGGTAGCATGGGGATCTTTGTGGTGATGGAATAGTTCTGAATCTTCATTGTGGTGTTGGCCACATGAATCTACACGTGTTAAAATTGCATAGAACTACACACAGACACAAACACACACAAATGAGTCCACGCAAAAGTGCTGAAACCTGAATAAGGTCTGTGACTTGCACCAGTGTCAGTTTTCTGATTTTGATACTGTACTACAGTTATCTAAGATGGTACCATTGGGAAAAACTGAGTGAAAGGTACACAGGGCTTCTCTGTACTGTTTTTGCAATATCCTGTGAATCTATAATAATTTCAAAATAAAAGTTTTTAAAAACAAACTACTAATCCATGCAACCACTTGGCTAGATCTCAAGGGCATTATGCGGAGTGAGAAAAGCCAATCTCAAAAGGCCACATACGGTATGATTCCATTTATATAACATTCTCAAAATGACAAAAGTATAGAGCTGGAACACAGATTAGTGGTTGTCAGAGGTTAAATGGTAAGTGGGGGAACGGAGTATGTGTAATTACAAAGGGGTGGCATAAGGGAGATCTTTGTGGTTATGGAATAGTTCTGTATTTCGATTGCAGTTATGGTTACAGGAATCTCCGCAGGTGATAAAACAGCATAGGACTATACAAACGCATTGTGCCAATGTCAATTTCCTGGTTGTGGGAGGTTTTTTTAAGGAAGATTAGCCCTGAGCTAACATCCATCACCAATCCTCCTCTTTTTGCTGAGGAAGACTGGCACTGAGCTGACATCCATGTCCATCTTCCTCTATTTTATATGTGGGATGCCTGCCACAGCATGGCTTGCCAAGCAGCGCGTAGGTCCGAGCCCAGGATCAAAACTGGCAAAAAAAAAAATCCAAATCCAGGCCACCAAAGTGGAGCACACAAACTTAACTGCTACACCCCCAGGGTGGCTCCTCAATTTCCTGGTTTTGATACCATACTAAGGTTACACAAAATGTAACCATTGGGAGAAACTGGGTGAAGGGTACACAGGACCTCTCTGTATTGTCTTTGCAGCTTCCTGTGAATCTATAACTATTTCAAAATAAAAAGTTTAAAAAAAATAAGACCCCCAGGTGATTTGTATGCACACAAATTTTTGAGAAATACTGACTCAGTTTGTTAACTGTCACAAGTATTAAATAAGCTGAAATAGAATTATGATGTGCTCAGATTGTTAGTTAACAAGCTAGTCACCTGGCAAGCTTAAAAAAAGTCCAGGTTCCAGACTAACTCAGACTCTGACACAATGATCCTCAGATTCTGGGGCCTGAGCTTCTGCACTTCTCACAAGATCTCAGGTGAATAGCAAAGACCAACCCCTGTCAAGAAGGGAATGCCACAAGATTGAAAAGATGTGGTACCACATGAGTAGGTGCTTTTGTTAACATGTATAAGAAAACTAGTCACTAATCTACTTGTTCTCTTTTTTATCTCCTCACCAAAATAGTAGTGGCAACTGTAAATACTGGAAGCATTATGAGGCTCCAAGTCGTTCTGAAAAATGAAATAGATTTGCAAATACTAGCAAATAAAATCTTCACTTACAAATATTTCCATAATCACCAAGTCCATCTACATTGGGAGGAAGGGTCCAGAAGACATTAAAATAGGCTTCACAGCTATAGAAGAGAGCCATGGAGAGAAAAGTGTAAGTCATTCTTATACTGACTGGATTTGGGAGGAAGAATCCTGTGCTCTCAATCAGCAAAGCTATAAAAATAATGAGTCCAGAACTGCCAGAAACCATTCCTAGCTATGATGTGTCTGGTAGCAGCCACACGCCTCCTGAGTCCCTCCATCCCCAGCGAGCATCAATAACTGTGATCCACAGCGAGGGAAAATGAACCAGATGTACAGAGACAGACATGAGAGAATGCGTGTGTGAGAGGGAGACAGCGTGAAATTGTTTCATGGGTCCAGTTATTTCCACCCTCCACGTTCCCTTCTCAGTTATTATGATTTTTAAAATAATGTTTACTTTTATCAAAGTAATATATGTACATATTTTTAAGTTAAATCATTTTATTAGGCTTCTAATGTACAACAGCAGTTCCTTCCTCCACTGCTCCCCATAGCCAGTTTCGGCCCCGGAAGGCAGTCACATTCAACCCTTTTGGCTCTAACACTTCCCTCTGTATTTCCAAACAGCATGATTATCAGGGAACTTCATTTTTCAAGTTCAGATATCTTCTATTGACATCCTACTCTTGATCAAAAGTGTTTAGATCTCTTGTACTTCCATCTATTTCTGGGGAACACCCTCCCTCCACCACACACACACACTCATTCTCCCTCCCTATTTAGTTTCCTTGGTTAAATAAATATTTAGTATTTATATGACAACAACTTTGTAAATACATATTACTCTCACCTGAGCCATTTCCTTTCTCGTGCATTTTTAATTTTCCCTGGAGTTAAGAAGTGCCTCATTTGTCTTAATTTTCTAATTCATTTCAAGGTCTATGCCAGAAGTGTAAATCTCTTGATGTTTTAAAAATATCCCGTACTCTACCAGTCTGTTCACTTACTTACACACTTACTTTTAAATGTAGACATATCTGGAGCCCTCCACCTTCTGGCTCTAACCTGGGCTGTTTGCATTCTAGGCCTGTTACCCAACTGTGTTCTGGGAATTCTCTCTCCCATCATCCTGGGAATTCACGCCTTCCTCTTATGTTGTGTCCCCTATTTACCGCAGCCCCCATGTTCCTTCTTCAGTTCACTTCCTTGTTTTAATGGAGTACATTCTCCTGAGCTTCCTGAAAAGGAGCACACAGGAGTAAGGATTTTGAAGTCTTGCTTACCTTTATGCTATGCTCACGTCTCATTGATAGTAATAGTAGCTATAGAATTCTAGACTGGATTTCATTTTTCCTTGGAATGTTGAAGGCATTGCTTTATTGTGGTCCAGCTTTCCTTTCCATCATATGTGATCTGTTCCCTCCTTACCCCTAGAGTTTTAGAATCTTCTCTTTCACCCTGACATTCTAAAATCTCGCAACGCTTTGTCTTTGTGTGGGATTTTTTTTCATTCATTTTGCTGGACACTCAGTGGATGCTTTCAATCTGGAGACTCAGGCATTTCCGTTCTGAGAAGTTTTCTTGTACTTTTTTCCTTGATTAGTTCCTCCTCTCATTTCTATGTTCTGTCTTTTTAGAACGCCTTTATTTGAACATGGGACCTGCTCAAATGGTCCTATTTCCTTATATTTCTCTCTTTTTTTCTACTTTGGAGATGTCTTCAACTTTAATTTACAAAGCTTCTATTAATTTTTTAGTTTAGCTTATGCATTTTTAATTTCCAAAAACTATTCCTTGACTGCTGAATATTCATTTTTGGAGCATCCTTTTCTTATTTCTTGGATTCAATATCATCTTCTGCTCCTTGGATTGTCTCTTTTCTTCTAAATTTTTTAATGTTTGTTTTATTTCCCTTACATGTTAAATGCTTTTCTCAAATATCTCATGGTCCTTCAGTGCTGTCCAGATTTAACAGTAAGCCACGTTGGGGCCAGCCTGGTGGCGTAGCAGTTAAGAGCACAAGTTCTGCTTCTTGGTGGCCCGGGGTTTGCCGGTTTGGATCCCGGGTGCGGACATGGCACCACTTGGCACACCGTACTGTGGTAGGCATCCCACGTATAAAGTAGAGGAAGATGGGCATGGATGTTAGCTCAGGGCTAGTCTTCCTCAGCAAAAAGAGGAGGATTGGCAGTAGTTAGCTCAGGGTTAATCTTCCTAAAAAAAAAAAAAGAGTAAGGCACGAGAAAGCTAGTTTGAAGCTAAGCATGGGCTTCACTGTAGGGTGATCAGGTTGGGACCCAGCTGTTTCCCTTGGGGCCCACCTTCCCTCCTGCCAATATCCGTAAGATTAACTGGTTTCCCAAAAGAAGAATCCTTCCATTTCTAAGGGTGAAAAATCAGTCTTCTGACAGCTGAGTTGGAGAAGAAGGCTGGCGTCTAAGCAAACTTTCGCTCAGTTCCCATTCTCAGTAGGACCTCCCTTCCCTTTGCTATTTCGCATATTCCCAGATCCAGTCTCTCTGATTCAACCTCTCTAGAGAGGAAACTTTCAACCTTCTGCAGGGGTCATGAGTTGGAGCCTGGCTATGTAGAACAGAGAGAAAGCTCTAGAGGTTTGTCTTAGTCCGTTCAGGCTACCCTAACAGCAATACCACAGACGGAGCACTTTCAACAACAAACATTTATTTCTCACAGTTCTGGAGGCTGGGAAGTCTAAGATCAAGATGCCAGCAGAGGGGCCAGCCCAGTGGTGCAGCGGTTAAGTTCACACATTCTGCTTCAGCAGCCCGGGGTTCACCAGCCCCGATCCCAGGGGCAGACCTATGCACTGCTTGTCAAGCCATGCCGTGGTAGGCGCCCCACATATAAAGTAGAGGAAGATGGGCACGGATGTTAGCTCAGGGCCAGTCTTCCTCAGCAAAAGGAGGAGGATTGGCAGCAGATATTAGCTCAGGGCTAATCTTTCTCAAAAAATAAAGAAGAAAAAGTCAAATTAAAAAAAAAGATGCAGGTGTCTGGTGAGAGTCTACTTTCTGGTTTCACACGTGGTAGAAGGGACAAAAGAGCTCTCTGGTGTCTCTTTTATAAGAGCACAAATGCCAAACATGAGGGCTTCACCCTCATGACCTAATCACCTCCCAAAGGCCCCACCTCCTAATAACATCACATTGGGGGCTAGGATTTCAACATACAAATTTGCAAGGACACGAACATTTAGTCCATAACAAGGCCTAACTGCTTTCTTATGCAGACTTTCATTTTCATATACTTTCTCAGGTTTTCAGTTCCACTCATACCCATGCCCGTTGTGTCTAATTTGAGCCTTTCCAGGATACTGCTGTGAAAATTGGCCTGCTTCTTGGAGTTACCCTCTTGCTGGCAGTTAGATTTGAGAAAATGAAAATCAGCCGTGCTGGTAATCAGACTGTGATATTCCTAAGAGAACATAAACAATGTTTCCAAGGGACATGGACAAGATCACATAAACAGTATTTCTATACAAGGCCATACCACAGCTGCAAAAATGACTAACAATCTTTTCTTCTAAGTGATTGCTGCTTTGTTACCAATGACATCTCAGTCTGCTTATTTCTTTAGTCTCCTGAAAAAAGATTTCTGAGATAGCCAATTGCTGAAAATGCCCCATTTCTCAAGCATATTCCATCCAGAGATGGCACCCCACCTCCCTAATCCCTCCTTAGAATTATGCAGCACAATCCCAGCTCCTATAAGAATTCCTTCCCAATTCTCCCTTAGTGAGATGCTTCCAAGATTCCCCTGGGGTGCGTTCTCCTTTGCTGCAGAAACTAAATAAACATAACTTTGGTTAACTCCACGTGTGTTCCTGGTGATCTCTGACTGGTGAATGTCGACAGAATTCAGCTTTCTGTGGTCTGCTAAGTTACTCTTTTTTTTTTTAAGACAGGAAGTTTTTTTTTCTTCTCCCCAAATCCCCCCAGTACATAGTTGTATATTTTAGTTGTGGGTCCTTCTAGTTGTGGCATGTGGGATGCCACCTCAACATGGCCTAATGAATGGTGTCATGTCTGCACCCAGGATCTGAACCCTGGGCCGCCAAAGCGGAGCGCACAAACTTAACCACTTGGCCACGGGGCCAGCCCCAAAGTTAGTTAACTCTTGTGTATGTACTTTCCAGGTTCCAAAATATCGTTGACCTCTCTCTCTGAGGTTGCCACAAGTTGCATTCTCTCTTTCCCATTTGTTGTGAACCAATACTCAATTGCCTAAAATTCTTCAAACTGGATTTCTATCACTTGCAACAGATCCCTGACAGTGTTAATGGCAGGAAATACCCTGGAACAGGAATCAGTGAATGAATAAATCTACACAGCATCTCCCATGCTAGGCATATAAGCCATGACATTGAATCCTGATTACATATGTAAATCCTCACACCCAGTCCTTCGACAAAGTGTTAGACCCACCTATCAAACTCCAATTGTGTGTCAGATCAACAGGACTGAAACTTAATTCATCTTCTTTTGGCATCAGATTTGCTCCCCTTCCTGCATTCCCTATGTCAGTTAATCTACCATTCAATCAGTCACACAAGCCAGACACTGGGAATTCATTCTATACTGTTCTCTCTTCCTCAGCCAAAACATCCTATTGTCACCAAGTTCTGACACTTCTACCTCCTAAATACTTCTTGAACTTGTTTTGTTCCTCTATCCCTAATACTACTGCCCTGTTTCAAAGTGTTTACCATCTGTCACCTAGAACAATGCAATAGCTTCTAACTCTTCTCTCTACCTCCAGGGAAGCAACCCCTATTCCATACTGTTGTTGCTAGAAGTCACCATTAATACATAAAGCTGATGTTTATGCTACCGCTTATCAATGACTTTCTATTGGCTATAAGATAAAGTCCAAGCTTCTTAGTAAGACAAACTAAACCCTCCCAGACCTGGTCCCTTTCCCTTTCTCCAGTCTAAAAACACAGCCAACTTCAAAATTAACCCCTTCTTCCAGATATACCAAAACATGTTGTCTGTTTGTTTCTTGTTTCCTTTGTATATGCATTCCTTCTGGCCAACAAACTTCCCGCTCTTTGTAACATGGCTGATTCCTACTAATCTTTCAAGAAGACTTTCCTACCCTGCACTCCCCAGCCCAGGTAACATGTGTCTAACCCAGAAGGCTATCTGATTTTATGGGTAGGAGCTTTCTTTTATTAAACTTTGTATTCCCCAGTGAGGAATATAAACACAGGCACAAAATAGACATTCTATAAATAATTGTTATCAGCTTAGAATAGGAAGATATAACTATATGATATTTTATATAAGCCTCATGATAACCACAAAGGAAAAACCTGTAGTAGATACACAAAAGATTATGATAAAGGTGTCAAAGCATACTTCCACAAAAACTCATCAATCAAAAAGGAAGACAGCAAGACAGGGAGCAAGGAACAAAGGATCTACAAAATAGTCAGAAAACAATTAACAAAAAGCAAATAGTAAATCCTTACTTTTCAATAATTACTTTAAACACAAATGGATTAAATTCTCCAATCAAAAGACACAGAATGGATGGGTAGATTTAAAAAACTAGATCCAACAATACACTGCCTACAAGAGATTCACTTTAGCTTTAAGGATGAACAGAGGCTGAGTGTGAAGAAATGGAAAAAGATATTCTGAGCAAATGGTAACCAAAGGAAGGCAAGGATAGACTTTAGCTACAATAGACTTTAAGCTAAAAATGGTCAAAAGAAACAAAGGTGATCATTATATAATGATAAAGGGGTCAATTCATCAAGAAGATACAACAATTGTAAATATTTATGCACCCAGCATCAGACCACCTAAACACAGAAGCAAATACTAACTAAACTAAAATGAGAAATAAACAGCAACACAGTAATAGTTGGGGACTTTAATACCTAACTCTCAACAATGGATAGATCATCCAGACAGAGAATAAATAAGGAAACAGTAGATTTAAACAACACTATAAACCAAATGGACTTAACAAACATATACAGAACATTGCATCCAACAGCAGCAGAACACACATTCTTCCCAAGTGCACATGGCACATTTCCTAGGATAGATCATGTCTTAGGCCACAAAACAAGTCCCAAAAAATTCAAGAAGATAAAAATTATGTCAACTATCTTTTCTGACCACAATGATATGAAACTAGAAATCAATAACAGGAGGAAAAGCTGGAAAATTCACAAATATGTGGAAATTAACACATTCTTGAACAACTAAGGGATCAAAGAAGAAACCAAAAAATATCTTGAGACAAACAAAAATGGAAACACAACAAACCAAACCTTATAGGATGCAACAAAAGCAGTTCTAAGAGGGAAGTTTATAGCTATAAATGCCTACATTAAGAAAGATCTCTGGGGGCTGGCGTGGTGGTGCAGCAGTTAAGTTCACACGTTCCACTTCTCAGTGGCCCAGGGTTCACTGGTTCAGATCCTGGGTGCAGACATGGCACCACTTGGCAAAAGCCATGTTGTGGTAGGCGTCCCACATATAAAGCAGAGGAAGATGGGCATGGATGTTAGCTCAGGGCTAGTCTTCCTCAGCAAAAAGAGGAGGATTGGCAGTAGTTAGCTCAGGGCTAATCTTCCTCAAAAAAAGAAAAAGAAAGACCTCAAATAAACAACCTAACATTACACCTCAAGGAACTAGAAAAAGAAGAACAAACTAAGCCCAAAATCAGCAAAAGGAAGGAGATGACAAAAATCAGAGCAGAAATAAATGAAATAGAGAATAGGAAAACAATAGAAAAGATTAACAAAACTAAGAGTTGGTTCTTTGAAAAGATAAACAAAATTGACAAGTCTTTAGCTGGACTATACACTAACAATGAACTACCTGAAAAACAAATAAAGAAAACAATCCCATTCACAATAGCATCAAAAATAATAAAATACTTAATAAATTTAAACCTAGGTGAAAGATCTGTACACTGAAAACTATAAGGCATCGATGAAAAGAATTAAAGAAGATAAAAATAAATGGAAAGATATCCTATGTTCATGGACCAGAACAATTGATACTGTTAAAGTGTCCATACTGCCCAAAGCCATCTATAGATTCAATATAATCTCTATCAAAATTCTAATGGCAGTTTTTTTACAGAAAGAGGAAAAACAATCCTAAAATTTGTATGGAACCACAAAAGACCCTGAATAGCCAAAGCAATCTTCAGAGAGAAGAACAAAGCTGGAGGCATTACACTTCCTGATTTCAAACTATATTACAAAGCTATAATAATCAAAACAGTATGCTATTGGCATAAAAACAGACACATAGACCAATGGAACACAATTGAGAGCCCAGAAATAAATCAACGCATTTATGGGCAACTTGTACTTGATGAGTTAGCTAAGAATACTCATCAGGGAAAAGACAGTCTCTTCAATAAATAGTGCTGGGAAAACTGAATAACCACATGCAAAAGAATGCAACTGGACACTTATCTTACATCACTCACAAAAATTAACTTGAATGAATTAAAGCTCAAATGTAAGACCTGAAACCATAAAACCCCCAGAAGAAAACACAGGGAAAAGACTCTTTGATATTGATCTTGGCAATGATTTTTTAAAATATGATACCAAAAGCTAAGCAAGAAAAGCAAAAATAAAGAAGTGGGACTACATCAAACTAAAAAGCTTCTGCACAGCAAAAAAAATGATCAAAAAAAATGAAAAGGCAACCTATGGAATAGAAGACAATACTTGCAAACCATCTATCTGATAAGGGGTTAATAACTGAAATATATAAGGAACTCATACATCTCAATAGCAAAAAAACAAATAATCCGATTAAAAAATGGGCAAAGGAACTCAACAGGTACTTTTCCAAAGAAGATACACACATGGTCAACAGATACATGAAAAGGTGCTCAACATCCCTAAAAACCAGAGAAATGTAAATCAAAACCACAATGAGGGGCCAGCCTGGTGGTGCAGCCATTAAGTGTGCACATTCCTCTTCGGTAGCCCGGGGTTTGCCGGTTCGGATCCCAGGTGCGGAAGTGGCATGGTTTCACAAGCCATGCTGTAGGAGGTGTCCCACATATAAAGTAGAGGAAGATGGCACGGACGTTAGCTCAGGGCCAGTCTTCCTCAGCAAAAAGAGGAGGATTGGCAGCAGATGTTAGCTCAGGGCTAATCTTCCTCAAAAAAAAAAACAAAACCACAATGAGCTATCACTTAACATCTGTTAGGATGGCTATTATCAAAAAGAGAAGAGATAACAAGTGCTAGAGAGTATGTGGAAAAATGGGAACCTTCGTACACTGTTGGTGGGAGTGAAAACTGGTACTGTCATTATGGAAAATAGTATGGAGTTTCCTCAAAAAATTAAAAATAGAACTACTATATGATCCAGCAATTCCACTTCTGGGTATATATCTGAAGGAAGTGAAATCATTCTCTAAAAGATATCCACACCACTATGTTCACTGCAGCATTCTTTATAATAGCCAAGACACAGAAACAACTTAAGTGTCCATCCATGGATAAATAGACAAAGAATTTGTGGCATCTATACACAAAATGGAATATTATTCAGCCATAAAAAGGAAACCTTGTTATTTGCAACAACGTGGATGAACTTTGTGTTATGCTAAATGAAATAAGTTAGACAGAGAAAGACAAATATACATGATCTCACTTATATGGGAATCTAAAACAACCAAACTCACAGAAACAGAGAAGAGATGGGTAGTTTCCAGGCACCACTGGGGAGGTGAGGAGAGAAATGGGTGAAGGTGGTCAAAGGGTACAAACTTCCATTTGTGTGACTAATAAGTTCTCGGGATCTAATGTACAGCATGTTACTATAGTTAACTACTAACTACAGTTAACAATACTGTACTGTATACTTGAAAGTTGCTAAAAGAGTAGATCTTAAAAGTTCTCACTACACTCACAAAAAAATAGTAACTATGAGAGGTGATAGATGACTTAGCCTTATCGTGGTAACCATTTCATGATGCATACATGTATCAAATCATCATGTTGTATATCTTAAACTTACACATTATATGTCAATTATATCTTAATAAAGCTGGAAAAATAAATAAATAAAAGAATTTTAAAACACACCAAGGGCTTTAGCAGAAAATAAAAACAATTTTGAGTTTGCACTCTCCACAGAAATTTGGTAAGAAATGTCATTCACTATAAATAATGTTAGCGAAAGCTTACAAAAAATCACATAGAAATCAATTTGGCTATTTTACTTGTTCTTTCCTTTCATTTTCAGCCTACCTATGCCATTGAATTTGAAGTGAGTTTCTTGTAAGCAGCATATTGTTGGATCAAAAGGTTTTTATCCACACTGCCGATCTCTGTCTTTTAATGATGTATTTAAAGCACTTACATTTGAAGTAATTATGGATATGTTAGGGCTTAAGTATGTCATCGTATTATTTGTTTTCTGTTTCCTCTGTTTTTCGTTCTGTTTCTCTTTTCTCACCTTCCTGCAGATTATTTGGACACTTTGGATTCCCCTTGATTTCTTTGAAGTGTTTTTCAGAACACTGTATTGTATAGTTTTCTTAGTGTTTGCTCTGCGTATTAGAATATACATATGCAATTTACCATAGCCTACTGGTTTGAATGTTTTGCCACTTCAAGGGAAATGTAAAAACCTCACTTCATTTAGGTCTCTTTACCCTCTCCACTTTCTAAATACAATAATCTTGTGTATTTCCTCTACATACAATGAGCACGACATTAGATAATGTTATAATTTTTGCTTCAACAATCATATGATTTAAGAAACTCAAGAAAAGGCTAAAACACATGCACACACACAAACCTTGTGCATATATGACTTCATATTTGTGCTGGTATGTTTTAAGGTTAAACTTCTACAAGTGGGATTTATCAATTAAATGGTAATTTTATCTGAAATTCTGCTCATATTGTCCAAATCTTCTCCCAGGGGCTGTATCATTTTGAATTCATGAAATTGCCTATTTTCCTGCAACCTCTCCAAAAGAGTTTGTCGTCAAGATTCTGGATTTACGCCAATCTGACAGTGAGAAATGATAGCTCACGGTAGTTTTAATTTGTATTTGTATTGCTATGAATTAATCTGAGCACTTTTTTCATATGTTTGAGGGCCATCTCTATTTCTTTCTGTGAACTGTTTTGTCTCCATTTTTAAAGGAGCTTTCTTTGTATCCCCTCACTACCTCTGCCTACATCTCACTGGTCAGTCCTGTGTCTTAATACAATCTCTATCTTCAAGAAAGGCTGGAAAATGTAGTTTTTAAGTTGGACACATTTCAGTCTCCAGTCAAGTCAGGATTTAGTTTGTAAGGAGGAAGGCAAGATAGAGAACTGAAGGTCTCAGTCTCAATTCATCTTGATTTTCATTTAACCTTCAATTTTCAGAGGTCCTTACAGAGATAAAAATGAAGCAGCCAAAGAAGCAAGAAGTGTTGATAGTGATAAGCTAGGAAAATGTGACTGAATTACTTATGATGTACTCAATATTGTTTAGTCTCTCCTTGGAATATGAGACCTCTGAATCTGCTTAATATTATGAAGCCAAATAAATTAATAAAAATAGAGTAATTTCCCCCTTTCCCCCTCAGGGCTGGTTATTTTGTTTTGAAACTGCCTGCTTTTTATAAACTGGCAAAGACTAAGAGATGCAAAGATTTCTTAAAGTGTGAATCTTCGGAGTTCTGTTTGCAACAAAATTTAAAACATTTGAAAGCAAAAAATGTAAATTCATCTTCCACAAATCAATAATATGAAAAAAGTGGGAAAAGAGTGTTTCTCCGCTTAATTGAAACTAAAGAGACATGACAACTAGGTTAGATTATGGACCTTGTTTGGATCTTGTTTTTGAACAAACCAACTGAAAAAGACATTTCTGAGACAGACAGAGAAATTTATATCTGTGATGATATCAAGGAACTGATGTTCTCTTCGTTAAGTGTGAAAATGACATTGTGTTCATGTAAGAAAACGTCTACACTTTATACAGAAGTATGTAGAAGTGAAATGACTTGGGATTTTCGTAAAATGCTTGAGAAAAGAGAGAAAAAGAAGAAAGGAAAGACAGAAGGAAGGAGAGAGGGTGGGAGAGCAAAAGGGAAAAAAGAAAAGATAAAGCAAGTATGGCCTGATAACTATTGAAAATGGAGTGCTGAGTATAGGAGGGTTCATTTATTATTCTCTCGATTCTTGCGTATGTTTGAAAAAGTTTATAAAAGCCATGAAAAATAGGCCAAAAGAATGCACGTTAAAAATGGAAACAATAAATTTAATGAGACTATTGTCCAAATAAACTACCCTTTGAAAATACCAAACCTCATCATTTTTATGGGCAAATCAATGACACACAATCCATTTAAAAACTGTTAAACAAAGGGACTTTAGTCAGTGAAGGGCAGAAAAATCAAGACCTGCATTCATTATGATGTTCCTCCTTAAATCTTTTTTTCTTTTAATGGCTTCAAAATAAAGGAAAATCCTGTAGCTTTAAGGGTAACTAAGCTAAACTTGCTTTGATGTTACCCTTCCCCTTAAGACTCCACATCAATTTTCCTATTTCAAAATAGATTTTACATTTCACAACATATTTTGGAAGAAAATTAACAATGAGAAGGAATGCCTACTAAGTAAATCTTTCCTATTAAACATACTTTGAACACATAAAATGGGCTGAACATTGTACAAATATTTACACTGTGGAATGGATTTCACGCATCCTTTCTTTTGCCCTTCATTCATACAATAAATACGAGACGATTACACTGTGTCAGCACTGTGCTAGGCTTGGGGGATTAGCAGTCAACCAGGCAGACTCATTCCTTACCTTTGTAAAGCATACAGTTTCCTGGCGAAGACAGCACAGAGCCCCTATCCACCCGCTCAAGGAAGTGGTGTTTTATTGTGATTGTCAATTGCTACAAATAATTACGCATTTGAGTTTTTTTGTTATTTTTTTTTTTTTTGCTAGGAAATATTTTCCCTGAGCTAACATCTATTGCCAATCTTCCTTTTTTTTATCCCCTCCCCAAAGCCCCAGCACATAGTTGTATATTCTAGTTGTAGGTCCTTCTACTTCTTTTACATGAGCCACCGCCACAGCATGGCTACTGACAGACAAGTGGTGTGGTCCCTGCCCAGGAACCAAACCTGGGCCCCTGAAGCAGAACGTGCCAAACTTTAACTGCTAGGCCATCACTGTTGGCTCACCTTTCAGTTTTTTGACTCCCATGGCCAACAACAGGAGAAGCAACACTACTCAGTTTGGGCTAGTCAAAGTTTGGAATAGGTAAACTGGATATTCCTGATCATCAAAAGCAGCTCCTATGGTTACCATTTAGTATGTGGCACTGGGTGTAAGATGTGAGAACTGCTACATGAAAATACTCCAAGGAAATTACAGTTCTAACAGATTTACATGGATTTTCAGTGTAGCCTGACAAGACTGCCATAAAAGTAACTAAGCACATATTTTTGTATTGTCCTCTCCATAGTGGCTATCAGAGTTATGTTGTAAATAGTAGGCTTTGATAAAGGCTTTTTAGGGGTCAGCCCCATGACTGAGTGGTTAAGTTCGCACCCTCTGCTTCAGTGGCCCAGGGTTTTGCTGGTTTGGATCCTAGGCACGGACATGGCACCACTTGTCAAGCCATGCTGAGGTGGCGTCCCAAATGCCACAACTAGAAGGACCCACTACCAAAATATAGAACTATGTACTGGGGGGGTTTGGGGAAAAAAAGCAGGAAAAAAAAAAAGAAGATTGGCAACAGCTGTTAGCTCAGGTGCCAATCTTTAAAAACAAAATAAAATAAAAAATAAATGCTTCTTAAATGAATAATTGAACTTAAAATCCAAAGGCACATTAATGGAATATAGATTTTAATAGATTCTGTTCTTTAGCCTCAGACCCTGGATGAAGGAACGTATAAATTTAGCCCTTATATTGGTCAGTGATGACTGAAGAAATAGTGAGCCTTCAGTAACAATCCCCAAAGCTTATCAACTAAACAAAAGTGTTTCTTGCTCATGTTGTGTCTGCTATGGGTCCTGATAGCTGTTCAAACAGAGAAGAGGACTAGAGATGCAAGAAGCAGCACCTAACACTTCTACTGACATTTCTAGGGCCAAAGAAAGTCACATGGCTCCACCTACCTTCAAATGGGAAAGGGAGTATGATTTCCTGTATGCCCGAAAGTAGAGAGCACCAGAAATGGGATATTGTTGAACCGTAGTAATGCCGACCACAGACATGGTCAGTGAGTTTTCTCCCAGGGATAAAAAATATACCTATTCACTGAGGAAATACTTCCTTTTCATCATCTATTAACCTCAATCACCCTTGACATGGTTCAGCCTTCAGATCTTCACAGGTATGTGTGTGCAAGTTCAAATCCATTTATAGAACACTTGACCTTCATTCCCAGATGCTGTAAATAAAGTCAGTACTCTAGAAAATGAAAAGTGCTAAACCCTGGAGAAGGCATCATCATTAATATTCTAATAAGGAAGTCTAGTCAGATTTTATTCATTCATTTGTCCATTTACTCGAAAAATTAAAGATTAATAGCAATTGAAAATTGAGCACCGAGCGAAAAAGCTTTATAGCCAGCAAACTTGATCCGGGACAGAGTATAGGTAGGCTCTCAGAGATGAGGTTCACGGAGGGAGAAATGGAGTGAGTCTTCTAAAGCCGGAAGACTGTCTGTCCCTTTTGAAGAAAGCAAAGTGTCTGAGTGGGTTGACTGGCTGCCTAGATCTAGGCTTGCTGGTTTTGAAAGCACGGGGCTGGCTGCTTGGAGGACCTCAGCTGTGTAGGTGGCTCAGAATTGTGGAGTCCAGGTGTCTCCGTTGGGGATGTGAAGTCTCTGGCAGGAGACTACGGCACGCAGCTGCCTCACGTCTGAGTCAGGAGTCTATGCCCGGTCAGGTCTGCACTAGCATCAGCAGGCTAGGGAGCCAGGACAGTTTATCAATTCACTCAACAAGTTGAATTCCTAGACTCTTTACCTGCGCCAACCTCCTTAGACCAAGCTAGGCTGTCTGTCATGTGCTCCCATAACACTCTTCACTTACCTTACATAAGTGTAGTCGTCACATTCCAGTGCTATTTAATTGCCTACCTTCTCTAGTCTCCTGTAAGAACCAGCAGGGCAAGGACCATGTCTATCTTGCTCACACTATATCTCCAGTACCTAGTACAGGGCTGGACATAAGGTAGATATCCAAGGAATACTTTGTTAAAAAACAAACGAGACTCTATGCAAGACACTGTGCTAAGCAGGGAGATGGAGCAGACTGGAATATAACAAAACTGGAATTCAAAGTCTGTGAAGACATAATATGCTAAACAGGGGTGGAGCCAAATTTTGTGAGAACACAAGCCTATGCAAATTGGGGGGAACAACTTAGGAAAAAGAATATAAAATTGTAAATACAAAATTAAGTACTTCATCTTGGAAGAGGTTCATGCAACTGTGGGGACTTGAAGCTTAAGTTTCATTGTCTTCACAGTAATTGCCTCTCTGGTGACAAGTAGACTAACGTACCAAATACTGTGGAATCTCTAAAGAGTGATCAGAGATCTCTGATAGGGTAAATCACAGATTTCATAGAAGAGAAATTATGAGCTTGATCTTAGAAACAAAGCAAAGGGTTGACAGGTGGAAGAAACAAGCTGTAACACACAGGTGAGAAAGAGCGAGAGCCCATCTGTGAAACAGCGAGAAGCACCACCTGGCTAATGTGGGGTTGGGTGGGGAAAGCCTTAGGATAGTGGTTCTCAAAGTGTGATCCTGGGCCAGCAGCATCAGCATCAGCATCACCTGGGAATTTGTTAGAAACGCAGCCACTCAGGTTCCAGCCCAAACTTACTCAATTAGAAACTCTGAGGATACAGCACAGAAATCTAGATCTTAACAAGAAATTTGAAAACCCAGGGGTTGGCCCCGTGGCCAAGTGGTTAAGTTCGCACGTTCCGCTGCAGGCGGCCCAGTGTTTCGTTGGTTCGTAATCCTGGGCGCGGACATGGCACTGCTCATCAAACCACGCTGAGGCAGCGTCCCACATGCCACAACTAGAAGGACCCACCACGAAGAATATACAACTATGTACTGGGGGGCTTTGGGGAGAAAAAGGAAAAAAATAAAATCTTTTAAAAAAAAAGATCTGTAGATCTTCATTTAAAAAAAAAAATTTGAAAACCCAATGCCTTAAGAAGTGACTTGAGCGTCGGATGAAGCTATCTCATACTTACAAATTTTATTTCAGGCTGTTATACAAGATGGAGAGAAATAGAAAGGATTATGACAGAGAGAGAAAGAGTTATCTTCATCTCATACTCCAAAATAAATTACAGATAAACTAAAAAGTTAAATTAAAAAAATGCAGCCAGATCTTGGCTAGAACATGATTTCAGCATAAAGCCAATAATAGAGCCTATAAAGGAAAAGATTAATAGACTTGATTTCACAACAATTTAAAACGTTGGTACCATTAACAAAATTAAAAAGCAAACAAACTAGAAAGAAATATACACAACATATATCTCAGATAAAAAGCTAAAAAGTTTATTTTCTTTAAAAAAAGATAACTAGCCTGTCGAAAAATGGGCAAAGGACATAAACTGAAAATTCACAAAAGAAATACAAATGGCCAATAAACACATGAGAAATATTCAAGTTCACAAAAAATAAAAAATGCAAATTAAAATGGAATACTATATTTTACTCACCAAATTGGCAGAGCATTTTTTAAGATGGAAACAACTTAATCATCCACTATTTAACAGTATGGTCATTTATAGTGGAATTCTAAGGCACCATTAACATTAATAGTATAAGGAATGTTCATGCTATAATACATGGAAAAAAAGCTGTTACAAAATACTGTAAATAACAATATTCTAATTTTGAAAAAATTTCTATATGGATATAGATATAAAAATATGAAAAGATAGTGAGCAAAATGTTACCATTGGTTAGCTCTGGGCTGTGGGATTATGATAAATTTTTCTTTTGCTCTTCGTACATTTCTATTGTCTCCATTATGCGACAAACATGTATCCCTTTTCTAATCAGGAAAAAATTAAGCTACGCTCCAAGTGTGGCAAACAGTTGGAAGAATGACGATTCAACACCCTCAGTCAAAGGTATAATAGAATATAACAAACTTTACAACTCGGTACTCTTTTGAGATTTGAGCGGTTTATCCCCGCCGCCATCGCCCTCCCTTAACAGGAAGGACAGGAAAGGAAGACGCAAAGATGAAACTGGAAAACGTACTCCAGCTAATCGAAGAATATCAAATTGCCTGATTTGTGATTATGTTCAATGGCGTGTACGTAAACATTGTGATGTTCTTATTCACTTCGTTGGGTAAGTGCAAATAGTGTGGGTTGGTTTGTTTGCTCAAGTAATGTACTGGGGTTGGGACGTTTCCTCTCACTACAAAATGTTTTGGAATAAAACTTCAGCCTAGAATGTAAAGATTTTGTTTGGCACAAGGCTACGCGTGAGCAAAACAGTAACTTAAAATGGTCCCATAACACCCCCTTGTGGCTTCCAGTATAACAGATCGGGAAACAGCACAACCAGCCAAGAGGAGAGAACGATACATACTGTTCTTTATAAATTCAACAAACGTGTGTCAATTCCCTATTCCGTGCCAGATACTAACTATACTAGGATTGAAAGATGCCGCTAAATCTCTTAGTACTTTATTCAAGCCATGCCGGCATTTGTAAACATTCGTTTCTTTGGGCTGAGCATACACATTAAAGTTATGAGGTCATAAAAATGGAGCCTCACAAACTTGAAAGAAATACGGCTTTACCTCCTGGGAGATAGGTGAAGGGAACAGAGTAAGGTCTGTGATGGTTACCATCCAGCGGTTGGTTGGGTAGCACGTGGTAATCAGCAAAAGCACAGTGGACGTGGATTAAAAGACACAGATTGCAGCGCTGACTATCCGAGTGACCTTGGACTCGTGATAATCCACATGGGCCTCATTCATCCACTTAAACTATTTGAACCCGGGTGCTGAGGCTGCAACAATGAATAAGACCTAGTCTCTGGCCCGTCACAAGCTCACTTTTCTGATTTGTAAATTGGGGCTAACAACCTCAACTCGTTATCAAAGAGACCACATACGACCACACTGTACAGAGATCTTCATTTTTGAAACCGGGTTCACAAGTTTATTTATGCTTATTTAATTTAATCCTTTCTACATTTGTTCATAGAAATTCAAGGTCGGAAAAGGAATGAGATCATCTAATCCAGTTCCCTGTAATTTCATGCATTCCACCAAGATTTCTTGAGTCAAGGAATCCGGCTGAAGCCTAAGAATGACTCAGGGCGGAGAGCATCCCAGCCCTGTGTGTTTCTTTGGCGGGGCCTCAGTAACACCAGGACCCGGTCGCTGCCCTTTTCGTCGCCAGGAGCCTGTGGCCACTCTGGGGTTTGAAATGCCATATGCCTTGCCTAACCCGAGCAAGACCATTCTCGCACGTGCCCGGGAGGAGCAGGCTGGGAACAAGGCTGCGGGCGCGGTGCGCTTCTCCCGGTTCTCCGGGGGCGGGAGCCAGGGCTGGGAGGGGGCGTGGGGAGTGCCCCGGGCGGCCTCGCCTGGAGGCCGGTGGAATCGCCCGTCGGCTCGGGAGGGGCCTGCGGCGGCGCAGAGATGCCGGCAGGGGGCGCGGGCCGCCGGGCCACCCCAGGGGCTGGAGGCCGGTGGTCCCTCCCAGGCCGCCCGTGCGGCGAGGCCGCGCCGCCCGTTCCCCTGCCCCCACTCTTACCTCGTCACCTCCCCGCCCTGTCGGCGGGCCCCCGAGGTGCGCGGCGCAGGCGCGGAGCGGGCCGGTGAGTGCAGCCGCCGAGCCGGGGCCTGCGGCCTGGCGGGCAGGGCGTGGGGCGCGCGGGAGGGAGCGGGGCCGGCCCGGCGGAGCGCCCGGGAGAGCGAGGGCCGCAGCGGCGCCGCTCGCCGCCGTGTGCCCGCAGGCAGGGCCGCGCGGTCCCTCCGCTCGCGCTCCGGCGCCGCGGCCGCCGCCTCGGAGCTGCGTCTGGCTGGCCGGGCGGGCCCGGGGACGGGTGAGTGCGCGACGCGCGGGCCGCGGGCGCCGCTGGCAGCAGGAGAGGGCAGGGAAGAGCGGATGGCGGCTTTTAAACCGAAACCCTGCCTGCGTGTGATGGCGGGATGGCGGTCCCCTCCCCCATCCCGAGGGCAGTCCCACCCCCTGCGGAGGACGCCTAGGTGCGGGCTCGCCTCGGCCCCTGCTGCTGCTTCCCTCATGGCGCCTTTGGAGTCGGGCTGGCGAGTCCCCGCTAGTCGCCGGCCCTGGCGCGGGGGTGGAGGCGGCTGGGCCCGGGCCCCTCCGATCGGCATGTCCCGCGGCGGCTGGGCTCCGGACGCCCGGCGGTGCCACGCTGGCCTCTGGCCCTGCCGCGCGGCATCGGGACCCGCGGCAGCGCATCCCGGGGCTCTCGCCGCAGCGGCAGCCAGTGGGCGTCGGTCCTGGCGCCCAGTCTCCAGCCAGCCGTCGAAGCCCCTCGTTAGGGTGCTTAAAAACCCCTTTTGGTTTGTTTTTCTGTACAACCTAGGGACACAAGTCATTTGAAGCAGTTTCTCTCTTTGCGAAGAGAGAACGATGGTACTTCAACAAAGACTGACGCTAAATTGGACATACAGTGGGTTCTAGTTCAAGCCCAATTCTTTTAAAATCTGGAAAGTTTATACTTATTTTAAAAGGAGGGTGAAGAAACGTGCTTTTAAAACCCTTTAGCATAAAAATATAGCTTTTTATTGTAAATGTGTTTTAATACTAATTAGGAAGAGAATATTTACATTGCATGAAAAGCCTTTTAAAAGACTCATCTATTTGATGATATAAGAGCTACCTATTATGTGTACTAGTGTGTTTTGTACATGGACATTCCTATTGAAAAAAATGACAAGTGAAAAGATACATATTTTCTAAGTTGCTATTTTTTTTAAAATGTTTCGTTTGACATTATCTCATTTTTATAAATGTAAAATATATATGTATACCTTAGCATAGGAGAACGTTTAGGTGTCTGTACACCAAAAAGTTAGCAGTGGTTTTTCTGGGTAAATAGATTCTAGATTACTTAATTAATTTAAAAAATGTTTTTCTAATTTTCCTGCAATGGCATGTATTACGTCTGGAGTTTGTTTAGTGGGGAAGGGAGAGTGAATGATAAGTTACATGTGATTCCGGATCTTCGCGGTGAGACGAAGACTAGTGAGCAAATGTCTATGACATCCCGGAATAAAAAGCCGAACTTCGTCGTCAGGGCAGTTATGCATACAAAAGGCACATAAAACGTTTGCTGACATGAAGGACGGTTAGCATTTTTGGTCTTGAGCGAGCATCTTATCATCATGCTGAAAGGAGGTCTGATAAATGGTGGGATATTGTTCAGCCCTAAGGAGTCAGCCGGTTCCTGACCAGGGTGACCCTGTTCCTCTCACCTGACAGTCTGAATCCAGGCCAGCTTGCAACATTAATTTTGATGCTATGCTTGGTTTCCTTTTCTTACTTTTATGTTCTTCGAGTTGGAAATGATTTCAAGTGTATTCTGAAATAACAAAAGGCTACTTTAAAATGTCTGGCTGACATTTTCCATTGTTCTCCCTGATACTTTTAGAGCATTTAGAACATGAAGTGTAAAACTTTTGGGTGTATACATTCTAGAAGTGTACAAAAGAGGTATTAGGAATAAGTCTTTAAATTTTAGTTTATTACCTAAATGTGAAAATTGCGTTTCTTTTTTTGATTTTTGACTACACTTGATTGGGATGAGTTCAAGGAATGCTATTTGTGTTGTCAGACAAGGCATTATATATATTGGTATCATTTCTCTAAATCTCATAGTTGTCAGTCTCTTTGGGTGATTCCTTTCTCCTCCCAAGTGGTGCTGAGTAAGAATTGGAAGCAGTATGTAACTTGCTGGTAGCAGTGATTAGCAGTGAAGATTTACTCACATACAGTTAGTTCCAAACCCAGGAGTCAGAAGACATGCGTTTTCATCTCTGGTGCCGCCACTGAGTTGACTTGACTTTCACTAAGTCTGTTTCCTCATCAGCAAGATTGAGATGGGTTTGACAGTAGCTCCTCTATGTACCTCAGGATTGTTGTGAAGATCAAATAAAATAAGGGTTAGGAAAATACTCAGCAACCTGACAAGTGCTATCTTATTACCCTATGATCGCATCACCTGGCCTGCTGATATACCCAGAACTTGGTGAAGGAGCAAAAACAGTGTGTGGACCTGAAGTGCCTTACTAGAAATGAGATGGTCTTAGTAATGATGCCAAGTTCTACCTGCTGTGTGTATCACCTTGGTAATAAGAAAAGCAGCATATAAACCTGGGTGGAGAAAACTTCACAGTGCGTTTCTTTTTCTGACATTCCTTACCTGTGCACTGCTACAATGGAAGGAACACTAATCGGAAATGGAAGAGAGAGTTCTGGTTCTGACACTCCTCTATTGTTTGAATTGGGGTGATCACTTTATCTCCTTATTTGTTTCCAAAACTGAAATAAAGGGATTGAAGGCATGAGCTTTAAAATCAGTTAGATCTTTTTCAAATCCCAACCCTACCACTTATTAAGTATCCCCCTTGACTCAACTTTGCTATACCTCAGTTTCCTCGTCAGTGATAAGGGGGGAATAGTAATGCTTTTGAGAGTGTTGTGGATTTTGCATATGGTAGGAGTAAATAAGATAAAAGTATGTGCACAGCCTCATACATAGTTGGTGCTCAATAAATGATCGTTATTATTCTTCTATTGTTAAATCTGTAAGGACCTAAACAGGTTAAAGTCTGATTTGATGTTTGTTTTCATTATATTTGCTTTCATTGTGGCTGAATAAATTAGAGCAGATTTAATTCCTGTTTTGGAGTAAGACATTGCTGTAGCTTTAGAAGGTAAATTCATTTCAAAGAATATGATACATACTAACTCATTACATATTTCAGATAAATACGTATTTATCAATATATACAATTTTTAGTAATACGGCATATTCAAAAGAATATGATACTTGAATTAATTCTTTCCAGTTGTATAACTGGAGTTGCACAACTTTCCCGTTGATTAAAGATCTGGTGCCACTGTATTCTTGAATCTCAGAAATGAGCTGCGTTTTTGCTTATGTGACTTTTGTCATGTTTTTCCTACAGGCATTTTTTACCATCTGTGAAAACTTCCCTGTGATTCATTTTTCCTCACTCCAGTTACACCAAGTAAGTGAAGTGGAGTAAAACTAATTAGTCAATTTTACAACAGTTGGTGGGAATTTAATCATATAGTGGTTGCCATACCTGTTCTTTTCTCAAGAGAATGTTAAATGTGACCTCATAAGTAAGAAAAAGGTTTTTTCTTGAAAGTTATATTGTGAGCTTCTATGTGATGAGTATTTTTTCTGAAAGCCAGGAGATCAATACAAATTTGTGACAATATTTTTTAAGGGAATGTGTCTACCTTTAGCTTAAATACTGTATCAAAATATTCCCAATTGTAAATGTACCTGTAAAACTCTTAAAATGGTGCCACAGGCACAATTTTTTCTAATAAGAAATAATTTAAGGATCAGGCTCATTGTAATTATCCAGTTCTCACAGTTACATCAACATTTGAAAAAGAGTTCTCAACCTCACTGAGAAAGAAACCAGAAAACAGTGTCCTGCCTTTAAACTTGATCAGCAGAGTAAATCCAAAATATAAACAGAGGCATTGTTTAACATTTCCCTTATGAAGTAGATTTTCACATGACACACACATTTCTTATTGCTAATAAATTCTTTGGTTAGAAATAATTTTTGGGGGCTGACCCCGTGGCCGAGTGGTTAAGTTCGCGCGCTCCGCTGCAGGCGTCCCAGTGTTTCGTTGGTTCGAATCCTGGGCGCGGACATGGCACTGCTCATCAAACCACGCTGAGGCAGCGTCCCACATACCACAACTAGAAGAACCCACAACGAGAAATATACAACTATGTACTGGGGGGCTTTGGGGAGAAAAAGGAAAAAAAAAATTAAAAAAAAATAATAATAATAATTTTTGTTTTTTTTGGTGTGGAAGATTGTCCCCGAGCTAACATCTGTGCCAATCCTCCTCTACTTTGTAGATGTGGTAGGTGTGGGATGCCACCATAGCATGGCTTGGTGAGCAGTGTGTAGGTCCACGCCCGGGATCCAAACCCGTGAACCCTGGGCCACCAAAGTGGAGCATGCCAACTTAACCACTACACCCCCAGGCTGGCCCCTGGTTAGAAATAATTTTTATAACAATATTAACAATCATTATTTGTGACTGACTTGTTAAATTTTTTTTTAGATTGAAAAGATATGAATGAATATCCTAAGAAAAGAAAAAGGAAGACTTTACACCCTTCTCGTTATTCAGGTCAGTGTATAATTTAGTTATTTTAAAGTTGGGCTTTGGATTAATTCTCATGCCATTGTATTCCATCCATTTTCTCAGAAATGTTAGGATAAGAGTTAAATATCTGGGTCAATTTTTGGGTAAGAGAAAACTTTAAATAAATGCTCTGCCTATATTCCTCCTTCTCTACCATGTGCTAGGCACATATCAGAACTTTACAAACATTATTTTATTTTATCCTCCCAACTTTATGGTTTATAGATATTTAAAATTAGATATCCAAGGTTACATACTTACACAGCATAATTGAGATTTGCCTGTGTGATTGCCAAGCTTGTCCTTCAGGCACAGTGATAGCCTTGGTGGAAGATATTTTGCATCATTGGGAAAAAAGTCTTTGTCCTGTACGTTATTCTCAGAAACGTGAACTTTGATTTTGACTGTGTAATTTTAGATTCTCTGGTTGAGGTTGGCTCTGCTGTCTTGGCGGTATAAGAAGAGAGGTCTTTGTGGCCATCTCTAACTAATACACCCCACATACATGTACTTGGGACAGTCTGGGGCATGCCTGTTAGCCCACCCAACTGACACAGTCTTCATAGCTGAGGAAATTAAGCCTGGTTTACTATGTACTGGGCCCTCCCAGGCAAGACTTGAAATGATTTTTTTTCAGTGTTTTTTGCAGTTAATGCATTTATCACATATTTACGTTTTGTGGGATTCTGACTGTAAGGCAAACATATCTTTGTGTGCTTCAAAGTATTATATTTTAGGTTGTATAATTTGTGGTTCTTTCAAAGCTCAATGTCCATATCAGATCTGAAATATAAAAGCTTTCAGAATTGAGGGAAATATTAATAGTTTATGATAAATACTATGAAAATTTATGTATGTTGGATAAAGGGATGACTGTCATTAAATTTATATATGTTTTCCATGCTTGACATTTTTTCAATTCTTTTATATTAAGATTCCTCTGGAATAAGCAGAATTGCAGATGGATTCAATGGAATTTTTTCTGACCATTGTTATAGTGTCTGTTCTATGAGACAACCAGACTTAAAATATTTTGACAACAAAGGTATATCTAATATTTTCTAAAATATTTTTTTAAATTGCTTTTATGTGTTTTCATTTGTTCCTTATTTGAAAATGTGCATGAAAGTCATGATTTCAAAATGAGAAAGTGTTCGAATTTATTATAATGTAAGAAAACAAAAGGATTTGGGGGAGAAGAAAGAGAGTAAGTGAATTTTAATTTTTAACATTATTTCAGGTGTGTAAATAAAAAGCACATTCTCCTAAATCCATTTTAGTTGGCTAGGAATTGGTGGGAAAGCCGGAGTGAGCCAAGTTGGGAGCATTTATGGTGAAAGGTTGAGAATAGTATTCTACACGGTTCTTCCGCTCAGCTATACCTTTAAGTCTGGGGGCCAATGGAAGGAAAGAACAGAGGGTGAGGGATATGGTCTTTTTTGATCTTGCTGCTTCTATTGACTCCTCTTTTCTGGAGCATTAGGTGGATGATAACAACTTGCGTTTGTTCTCTGCAACCACTGAAACTCCAGTTCACTTGAGCTCCTGTCACAGGCACTAAAACAAATTATAAAAAAACATGTAGAGTCAGAGACATCAGTGTGAACTCATATTTGGCTCAATATAGATTGGGGCCAGCCCCGTGGCCGAGTGATTAAGTTCGCGTGCTCCACTTTGGCAGCCCGTGGTTTCACCGATTCAAATCCTCGGCGCAGACATGGCACCACTCATCAAGCCATGCTGAGGTGGCGTCCCACATGCCACAACTAGAAGGCCCCACAACTAAGAATACATGACTATGTACCAGGGGGCTTTGGGGAGAAAAAGGAAAAGTGAAATCTTTAAAAAAAAAAAAGATATATATGGTTACATACAGAAATGTTTATAGATATGTCTGTATGTACATCGTAGTGTACACACACCTATCTTCTGCTGTGTTAGCTGAGAGGGCCTAAAAGAAATGACACCTCGGTAGCAGTGACCACATCTAGTGCCCAGACCTTGGTTTCTGATACCAGTCTCCAATAAAAGGTACTAGTGCTTCTTAGAGAAACAGCTGATTCTACCGGAAATTTACAAGATGAGCCTGGAGCATGTTGTGCCAGAAAATAAGTACTCAAAACACACACACCCACGTTTGATACAGGAATGCCAAGAGGAGCACAGGAGTCAACTGAAAGAGCTCTCAATAGCCAAAGCTGAAATAATGCGAGGGAAAAAATTTAATTATAACCCAAAGTATAAAATAAATATCCCTGAGTTCATACTGATATAAATAAATGATTGAATAAATAATAAATGGAGAGAAGAGACAAATCTTCTGTACAGAAGAATTTCAAATTGTTTATGTAAGTACCCCTGCCTCAAGGAGGTGGACCATCACCCCCAACTCCGTAAGTGTGGGCTGCACATAGTGACTTCCTTCCAAAGTATGGAAAGTAAGAGAGTGACTTTACAGTGGAGAAACCTGGGAAATGCTACCTCAACCAGGTGATCAAGGTCAACATCAGCAGTAATAAATCATGTTAATAGTACGTACCCTTGGTATGATGCTATGAAAATGACAGTTTGCCTCTGTGGTCTACCTGCCAGTAACCCATAATCCCAGTCTAGTCATGAAAAAAACAACACACATTTGTGGGGCATCCTAGAAAATACCTGACCAGTACTCCTCAAAACTTGGTCATCAAAACAAGGAAAGCCTGAGAAACTGCCACAGCTACCAATAGCCTAGAGAGACATGACAACTAAATGTCATGTGGTCTTCTGGATGGGATCCTGGAACAGAAAAAGAACATTAGGTAAAAACTAAGGAAATCTGGAAGAAGTATGGACTTCAGTTAATAACAATTTATCAATATTGGTCATTAATTGTAACAAATGTACCATAGTAATGTAAAATGTTAATAGTGGAGAAACTGAATGCAGGATATATGGAAATTCCTGTATTCTCAATTTTTCCTGTAAATCTAAAACTTCTGAAAATAAAGTCAGTTAACAACAACGATGTGATGTGAAACCCATTTTATTCTACTGACCTTATTTCAGTTTCCCCGTGCTGACTTTAAGACGTTGGGACTGGGCTGAGGGAATAAAGCGTTATTCAAACTCAGTAGTTTACACTGAAAATTCCTAAGTAGGGGGCAGGCCTGATGGCGCAGAAGTTAAGTTCACACGTTCCGCTTCTCAGCGGCCCCGGGTTCGCCGGTTCAGATCCTGGGTGCGGACACAGCACCGCTTGGCAAAAGCCATGCTGTGGCAGGCATCCCACATATAAAGTAGAGGAAGGTGGGCATGGATGTTAGCTCAGGGCCAGTCTTCCTCAGCAAAAAAGAGGATTGGCAGTAGCTAGCTCAGGGCTAATCTTTCTTTAAAAAAAAAAAAAAAATCAAGTAAATTTAAGAAGTGTATTCTAGTCCAGATGGGGCAGGGAAGCAAAAGCAGTAACTGTTTGGACAGATCTTCTGTGTGTCTTTGGTACATAGATAACATCTCTTTTTGTGGCTAAATGTAAGTCCTTAGTTCCTGTTGGAATTCAAAATTATTTAAAACATTTGGTGCTTTGTTTTATAGTAATTGATGTTTCATGCTTTGATATGAATAATAAGTATTTTTCCAAATCCCTTTTCCAGATGATGATTCTGACACAGAGCCATCAAATGACTTGCCAAAATTTGCAGATGGAATCAAGGCCAGAAACAGAAATCAGAATTACCTGGTCCCCAGTCCTGTACTTAGGATTCTAGACCACACTGCCTTTTCTACAGGTAGGGAAACTAGTTAATAGCATTTGCATGTTTTGTGTAGATCACTGAAAAAATAATGCATAAAATAAATTTCTTTTTGCCAGTTATTTAATAGGTCTTATTTAGTAATAGTAATATTAGGCTTGTTTTATTTTTCAGAAAAATCTGCTGATATTGAAATTTGCGATGAAGAGTGTGACTCTCCTGAATCGGTCAGCCAGCAGACTCAAGAGGAGAGCCCTCTGGAGGTTCACGCTGCCGAGGACGTTCCGATTGCTGCAGAAGTGCATGCCATTTCCGAAGACTATGATATAGAGACAGAAAACAACTCCTCTGAGAGTCTCCAAGACCAGACTGATGAAGAGCCCCCGGCTAAACTCTGCAAAGTCCTCGACAAGAGCCAGGCCTTGAATGTGACTGCCCAGCAGAAATGGCCTTTACTGAGAGCTAATAGCAGCGGCCTCTATAAGTGTGAACTGTGCGAGTTCAACAGCAAATATTTTTCCGATTTAAAGCAGCATATGATCCTGAAGCATAAGCGCACTGATTCAAATGTGTGTCGAGTGTGCAAGGAAAGTTTCTCTACCAACATGCTTCTGATCGAGCACGCCAAACTGCACGAAGAGGATCCCTACATTTGTAAATACTGCGATTATAAGACGGTGATCTTTGAGAACCTCAGCCAGCACATTGCAGACACCCATTTTAGTGACCACCTTTATTGGTGCGAGCAGTGCGATGTGCAGTTCTCCTCAAGCAGTGAACTCTATCTCCATTTCCAGGAGCACAGCTGTGACGAACAGTACTTGTGTCAGTTCTGTGAACATGAGACGAATGACCCAGAAGACTTGCATAGCCATGTGGTAAATGAACATGCATGTAAATTAATAGAGTTAAGTGATAAGTATAACAATGGAGAACACGGACAGTACAGCCTCTTAAGCAAAATTACCTTTGATAAATGTAAAAACTTCTTTGTCTGTCAAGTGTGTGGTTTTCGGAGTAGACTTCATACCAATGTTAACAGGCATGTTGCTATTGAACATACTAAAATTTTTCCTCATGTTTGTGATGACTGTGGGAAAGGCTTTTCAAGTATGCTAGAATATTGCAAACATTTAAATTCACATTTATCTGAAGGCATTTATTTATGTCAATACTGTGAATATTCAACAGGACAAATTGAAGATCTTAAAATTCATCTAGATTTCAAGCATTCGGCTGACTTACCTCATAAATGTAGTGACTGCTTGATGAGGTTTGGAAATGAAAGGGAGTTAATAAGTCACCTTCCAGTCCATGAGACAACTTGATTGTTCTCCTTAACTTCCATAATGTTAATGTAAAGTAATAAATTTGACTTTTTTGGAGATGTTAAAATGGATGATTTTAAACACAGCTTATGAGAATTACTTTTAACAAATAAGATTTTTTTAATTGTCCAATTTTCTTGGCATTGCTGCATTTTTTAGTAAAGAATTGTATCCTAAATGTGGTATTTTCAATGCATGGTAGTTCATAGTTTGAACCACTCTTGGTGGCTATCTTATTTCTTGCATGTGCTCTGATTTCATGAATTGATAAGAAACAGACAGACTAAAGAAACTAGACTACAGTTTTCCTTCATAACCAAAGGTGCTATTAACTTTTTCTGTTTTAAACTCAAGATTAGCTCAGTTTTTCGTGTATGAAGTCATTAAAATACTGCACTACCAGAACTAAAAGGCAATATAATGTACAATTAGTCCACCAATACTCCCATTCCTAAGAGCCCAGACCCTGCTTTCGCAGTCACCATCAGTGATTATCCTCAGGGTCATCAGTAGACTCTCCATCAGTCTGATTCTTTTAATAACACTAGGAGTCCAGTGTTATCGTAGGAAGGAAAGATCCAGTTTTCTTGGTAGTCTGTTTTTTTTTTATTCTTACTTTATTTTAGCTCTTCTCTATGAGTTAAATAATTTAAGATGAGGGTGGGGAGGACGGGTAAGGGGTTATGCAATAAAGAAGTAACTTTTCATAACTCATTCATAACCTGTTCACATTTCATTTTCAGTTATGCAACTGCAAAGTCATGCCCCAACTTTTTTTTTTCTTCTTCTTCTTCTCCCCAAAGCTCCCTAGTACATAGTTGTATATTCTAGCTGTTGGTCCTTCTGGTTGTGCTATGTGTGACGCCGCCTCAACATGGCTTGATGAGTGGTGCCATGTCTGTGCCCAGGATCCAAACTGGCAAAACCTTGGGCCACCAAAGTGGAGCACGCAAACTTAACCACTCAGCTGTGGGGCCGGCCCCTCGTGCCCCAACTTCTCATGTCAAATCTTTTATTGACTGAGAAAACCTACTGAAGTATTAATGTAGAATTAGGAAAATCTGGGAGATAAGGGACTGCTGGCATGATAATGTCTAAATCTTAGCTTCTATATTAGTTTCGTGTGACTGCCATAACAAATTACCACAAACTGAATGGCTTAAACAACAGATTTGTTACCTCACAGTTCTAGAGGCTAAAAGTTCAAAATTGGGCAATGAAGGCATAGTTGTTCCCTCTGAGGGCTGTCAGGGAAAGATCTGTTCCCATCCTTTCTCTTTGGCTTGTGGATAGCAGTCTTCCTGTTGACATGATGTGCTCCTTGTATGCAAGTCTGTCACCAAATTTCCCCTTTTTACAAGGACCCCAGTCATGTTGGAGTAGGGCTCCCCCTAATACCTCATTTTAACGTGGTAAAAACCCTATCCCAAATAAGGTCACGTCTTGAGGTACTGGGGCCTAGGACTGCAACCTATGAATTGGGGGGAGGGGAAGACACAACTAAACAATTTAATAGCAACTTCTTAAATAGCAGTGTCAAGAAGATAGAATTTTGTATATGATTGGCCTCATTTAATAAACACTGCTGCTAACAAACAATATGGTTGTTGAGGAATATTGTTATAGTTGAAAAGACCAATTTATGACCTATGATTTTGCCACTTCAAGAACCGTAGGAATTTAGTATATTTTGAGAATGGTGGCAGCAACAAGTATTTTCAAAACGAATCATTTTTATCTCTACTATTTTGTCATACTTGCCTACCTGTGTTCCTCGACTCCATTCCATCTGATTGTAACATTCCAGGTAGGGCTGTCTGAAACATGTTTCTTAGAAGACAAAATTATGAGAGTTTAAATGGAGGAGAACCTTAAAAACCATCTGGTCTAAATCCTCTAGTTTTCTAAGTTTCTTGTAGAAATAGAAACTTAGGTTGTTATTAAGCCAAGGTCACAAAACTAGTTGTAGCAGACAGGAGTGGAATCCAAGTTCTTTGGCTTCCATTCTGGTGATGTTCCCATGACGCCATGTTACATGAAAATCTAAGCTGTGTCCTTGGGGTGTTTTTCTTGGCTCCTTAACCCAGCCATTCACCTACCTTCTTGGTAATTCTGTTTTTGTACTTTTTTGATATACCTCCAGCTCCAGGAATTTGATTTTCAGGAAACAAATAAGTAATACCTTGATTTAATTCTGCATTTTACGGCTTTACATTTGATCGGGTGTTAGTAATCAAAGAGGTTGTAATGAAATTACTCGAGACATTAAATCCCAGTTTTAGAACCACATAATTTTGTACTTTTTGATGAATCTGCAGCTTAAGGCCACATCTCACTGACAGGTTGGCCAATAAAAACTTCTTTTTGCTTTGACTCAGCTCTCAAAGAAGTATGACTGACCATAAATTGCTGAGGTAGCTTTTTTAGCTTAACAAACTTCTTTGGAAAAACAAACTATCTAAAAAGAAATTTTTCTAACTACTTTTGGATTTTTTCCCCTCAAAGACAGACATTTCCACTGAACTCTGGTAACCTGAACCACAGTTCAGTTCTGAGAGTACACACCTGATAGTGGTGTCCATCAGCACTACAACTGAATTCTGGGCAGCCGTGAAGCGTAGTGGTGGCTCCTTCTTTCGCTTGCTTTTATATGCTCACCTTGCAATGAGTTACTACTTTTGAAGTTCCAAAACGTTTGCCCTGTACTCCAAAACATGAAAGTCACTGTGCTCTGCTCAAAACCTCTCCCCTTCCTGCTTGTAAATTTGCTGGGTTTACCATTTTAAGTCACCTTAGATTTCTCTGAATGTGTGTCATCACATATTAACCAGTTTCTCAGTCTCACCGGGCCTCTTGTTTGGTGATTGCTCAGCTGTTGGCAGGTGTAGTGTATGTAGGTATTTTTCTTTCCATACACTCTGTTCCTAATTTTTGAATCTGATTTACAAAGCATTGACTGACTTACTTTCTGGCACTTTACCATAAACCTTACTTTGCTTGTTTTGTCAGACTTACTGCCTTTTGCAAGCAGTTTAATATATTTCCCAAACTACTGTGATTAATTTTTTAAAGGAATTTTAATACCTAAAAATTAGCACAAGTTATGTAAATTTGAAAAAGCTGATAAAAATCAAATGGCTTCAGTCCTCCTGGGAAGCAGATTGGTTTACCGAAAAGTCAATACTCATTAAGAATTTAAATGAAAATAAATAGTTAAGACCAAATGTTAATCCCAATGGAGAAGCAAATTAGGTGAGTCAGGTTTACCCTATAATTAACACAGCAGCATCCCTATAAATTAAAAATGAAATTTTGGGATGTATATTCCTTTTCCTGTAACTTTTGGCTCTGTTGACTAAAGATACAAGTATCCACAAGAGAGAATTTTTATTCATGGCATTGAGTTTATGGATTTACATATACTCCTTATATTGATGTAGCTTTCCATAAATTAATCTTTTAAGACAACATTCAAATCTGAGAAAGAAATGTGTACACTTGTGGCTTAAAGTATAAATTCACAAAGCTGAAAGTTGTCACATATAATTTACATGTTTATATAAAGCTATGTATTCAATTTGTAAGTTTAAAAACTAAAAATTTTAAGAGCCTGTCAGAGTCGTTTCGAGTCTCCTTCATACTAGTGACTTGAGAAATAATTTTCTGGATAAAGACTTTCCATATGAGAGCACCAGTCACTTCACCCTCCTTCTTAAGTTCATTCTCTTTAGTCAGCTGGGTGTTAAAGTGGTAGCTGCCTGAACCCAAAATAAATCACATTCGTGAAAAGTAATTTCTTCATTCTAAAAAGAAATAATTTTCTCACATTGCTAAATAGGAATATTGTATTATCTACTAGACTTATTCCCATACTTTGAGCGGTGATTATTTGGGCAGCTTTTAAAGGGAATTTTTGCGATCACGACCTTTAAAAGTTTGTTGTTGTTTATTTTTGGTTTTAAATAGGCAAATGAATATAACCTGGATAATCTTTTTTCTTGCTAAAAATTTTGAGCTGAATGAATTATATCCTTAAAAATTTAATGAAAAGTATGTTTTGAATGAAAACTCAAAGTTTTCTAGTTTTTAATATTTTCTCTAGAAAGTGTCCACTACCGAAAAACATTGCAGTTGAAATAATTGAGAGTTTTGCCCTTACTCATCAGGAATTGGAATCATACCCATCGAATGTAACTTCTGGTAGGGCATTTTTTTTTTCCCTGCCTAAAAGCCATTCACCGTGCCATTCTGAATTTTGGCATGACATTTGAGAATACAGCAGTGCCCCCTTATCCTTGAGTTCACTTCTAAAGTTTCAGTTACCCGCAGTCAACAATGGTCCAAAAATATTACATGGAAAATTCCAGAAATAAACATGAATTCGTAAGTTTTAAATTGTGCGCCATTCTGCATAATGTGATGAAATCTCACATCATCCAGCTCTGTCCCCTCCGGGACATGAATCATCCCTTTGTCCAGTGTGTCCACGCTGTAGGCACTACCCAGCCATTAGTCTCTTAGAAACTATCTCAGTTCTCAGATCGACTACTGAGGTATCGCAGTGCTTATGTTCAAGTAACTTGTTTTACTTAATGATGGCCCCAAAGCACAAGAGTAGGGATGCTGGCAATTCCGATATGCCAAAGAGAAGCCGTAAAGTGCTTCCTTTAAGTGATAAGGTGAAAGTTCCCATTTAATAAGGAAATAAAATCATATGCTGAGGTTGCTAAGATCGACCGTAACTTTCATTCCAGTATATTGTTGTAATTGTTCTATTTTATTGTTATTAATCTCTCACTGTGTGTAATTTATAAATTAAACTTAATCATAGGTATGTACGTGTAGGAAAAAACTTTGTACATGTAGGGTTCAGTCCTATCCACAGTTTCAGGCATCCACTGAGGGTCTTGGAACATATCCCCTGCAGTTAAGGGGGGACTTTTGTATTGAATTCTCTTTTCCTGCCTACCCTGTTCATTCGATTTAGGGTTACCTTTTCTCTTTATGGCATTATTCATACTTCCAAAACATATTCCTCAAACTGTATTCTATGGCTGATTACCCTCATCTTTGCAACTCTTCTTCACTTCATTTGGGTTTTCAGACAGTCTCAAAAAATTAAAGTTTTCCCAATTAACAAAATGAGAGTGAATTTGTTTTCTTTTATTCTTCCTTCTCTCTATTCTCAGAACTGCATTAAAATTAGTTACTCCCTTCACATCATATACCACATCACTCACTTTTATACCCTACAAATATTTTATATATTCCTGTCTAACAGCAATTTGTGTTGAATTTATAAATTTCACTGTCTATTTCGGATTTTAAGAAGCAGAATATCATGGCACAGATCTTAATAAATACTTCTCTATGGTTACAAGGCTATGGTTAAGTTCCGTACAGCACTGACCCAGTGTTCTTTAGTGAACAAGTGAAATGCTGACGTGGAGGAACTAACCTAGGATGACAGAATGTTAGCCGGGCGGGACCTCAGAGATCACCTATTCTAGACTCACAAAGGGAACAACATGTAAAAATAATTGTATATGGTACACGTTTTTATTTTCGTGCTTGTAAAATTTAACTAGCACATCAAATCTGATTCATGAATATTTTTACTTAGGACAAAACTAATTTTTTAAGAAAAACAAATTGATTTAAAGAAAAACACAAAGTAAATAATAATGATACATGGACATAGAAAAAAATTGGGTAGGTGGTGCATGAATGACTGAAATTTGAGAATACAAAATTCTGATCTAAACTTCTTTTTTAAAAAATATTTTGCATAGTTTATTTTTTTATTTGTTTTTTGAGGAAGATTAGCCCTGAGCTAACAGATGCCACCAAACCTCCTCTTTTTGCTGAGGAAGACTGGCCCTGAGCTAACATCATGCCCATCTCCCTCTACTTAATATGTGGGATGCCTACCACAGCATGGCTTGCCAAGCAGTGCTATGTCCGCACCCGGGATCTGAACCCGGGCCGCCAAAGTGGAACGTGCAGACTTAACCGCTGCACCACCAGGCTGGTCCCTGATCTAAACTTCTTGTTTATAGCTTAGAAGAATGGTTCTCTAACATCATTAGTCAAATGCTTTTTAAGCTAGAATAGGACTTCTAACTCCCTGCCACTCTTTAAAGAATTTTCCCTAGAAAAAGGTAAAATATGCCATGTTTTTTCAGGGAATGTCATCCCAGACACCTGAAGAGAGAAAATGACGTATTAGAGAGTACTGGACCAAAGGATATGACTGATTTCTAATCCCTGATCGCTAACTATAAATTGTACGACTATAACCACAGACAATGGATGTCATGTTACGACATTTTTCCCAAATAGTCCATGGACTCTCTGCAACTCCTTAAAAACTTCTATTTCACTACTCTTCAATTTCACAAACAGCTACGGAATATCTGCTATCAAGCCGTGTCTTCAGGGATACAAGAATAAATACACTATGGTTCTTGTCCTCAAAGAGATTTACGGTAGAAGGGGGGAAACTCTTCTCTGTCACCTTTCTGAACTCCAATTCAATTAAGTATCAAATTGAGTGCCTTTTGTGTTTCTAAATGTTTTCTTTATGTACAATGCTACTGTAAACATTTGTATCTGTTGAAGTGTTTTGGATTTTCATTTTGGTTTTTTTTTGTGGGGGGGTGGGGAAGTGGTGTATATTTTTTTTGTATATTTGTGATTAAATACTTTCAAAATATTATCCAGGATGGCTAAAGTTTATACTCTCATCTGCAGATTATGTTTCCCCACGGCCTTATCAACAATTACTATCATAGAACTTTTTAATTTTGTGCAAATATGAGGGGCGTTGTTATTGTACATTATTATTGCTTGAATTTGCATTCTCTGATTACTAACAAGGTTGAAAAATATCTTATATGTTTATGAGTCACTTTGGTTTCTCATTTTGTGGACTGCCTCCCCACAGCATTTATTCACTTTTCTCCTAGGTTTTCTGTTTAATTTTCAGAAGTTCTTTATAAGTTTTTAAATATTGGTCTTTTGTTGACTATGTACACTGCAAAAATAGATTCCCAGGTTGTCCTCTATCTGTTACTGTCTTTTGTTGCACAAAAATCTTTAAATTTAATGAAAATGGATCCATGACATTTTCCCTTTACCAGGTTATGCTTTCTGCTTTACAGTTATGCTTTCTATGTTTGCAGATATGGTTATGCTTTCTTGTTTACAGAATCCTCTCTAACCCCAACGTCACGAAACTGTTTTCCTACATTTTCTTCTAATAATTTTCTGGATGTACCTTTAGTATTTAGATCAGAGTATCTCTTTTTTTTTTTTAAGATTTTTTTTTCCTTTTTCTCCCCGAAGCCCCTGTACATAGTTGTGTATTTTTAGTTGTGGGTCCTTCTAGTTGTGGCATGTGGGACGCCACCTCAGCATGGCTTAATGAGCAGTGCCATGTCCGTGCCCAGGATTCAAACCAGCGAAACCCTGGGCCGCCGAAGTGGAGCGAGCAAACTTAACCACTCGGCCAAGGGGCTGGCCCCAAGATCACAGTATCTTTGTGTGTAGGTATAATTCAAGTTTTATTTTTGTTTGTTCAAGTGAGCCAATTTCCCCGATGCTATTTGTTAAATAAGGCACCTTCTCCCAGTGACCCACGATACCAATTTTATCATATATCAACTCCCATGAGCAGAATTGGCATATGGGTCTGTGTCTGTACTCACCATATTTCTCTGTTCCTGCAACAGTATCACAGGCTTTAACAGTAACATAACATAATGCTTTAAATATTGTGGCTTTACAATATGTCTTAATAGCAGGTAGTGGGAATTTATTCTCTCTGCTCTTCTTTTTGAGAACTGTTTTAGTTATTAGTGGACTTTGTCTTCTTCCATGTAAGTTTAGAATTAGTTCCAATTCCATCTAAAGTCTTGTTGGAACTGCATTAAAATTAGAGATCATTTTAGAGGGAACTGACATCTTGACAATGTTAAATTTTTCATTGTGTAAAATTGTATATTTCTCCATTTACTTAGGTCTCTTTTTAATTTTTTTCATAAAGGCAGTATGCAGTTTTTGTTAAATCCATTCCTAGATTCTTTACTGTGTTGGTTGCTTTGACACCCTGTCTTATTTTCTATTTGGTTATTACAGTATATAGGAAGGCCTCTGAGTTTTTAAACATTGATTTTATATACAGAAACCTTATTCAGATTTTAGTCATTTTAGTTCTAATATCTGTCTTTGTTCAATTTTTAATGTATATAATCATATCATCTGCTATAAATGACATACTTGTCACTTCTTCCAGTCTGCCAATCCTTAACTCTAGCAACTTCTGCACCTATTCAGATAGACATGTGGGTTTTCTCTTTAGTCTGCTAATATTATAAATTACATTGGTTGATTTTGAGATGTTGCATTATCTTTGTATTCCTAGGAAAACCCTACTTGGATGAAAATTTTTTTCTAATACAATGTTGGGTTCAATTAGCTAATATTTCATAGAGGATGTTTGCCTCTATCCATAAGTGTGATTTTCCTTACTTATACCTCCTATCTAGTGTGATATCAAGGTTATTCTAGTCTTTTTGGTGAATTGGGATGTTTCCCCTCTTGTCCTTGCTTAGCAAAAACCTGTATGAGATAAAATTTATCTTTTCTTTTCTTTAAAGATTTGGTAAAAAGTTACTTCTAAAATCATCTAGGCCTGACTTTTTTGCTATATGAAATGGGAAATTGCCATTTCAATTTTTTGAATATTTTTAGCTCTTTCAAGTTTTCCATTTTTTCTTGGGCTAATTTTGGTCTTTGATTATTTCCCAGAAATTTTACACTTCGTCTAAGTTTTCAAATTTACTGACATTTATGATATTATATATCTGGAGTTATTTCTCCTTTGGTTTGTGTCTTCTCTTGTTTTTACATTTTTGAAAACAGTTGGGGGGCCGTCCCCATGGCCAAGTGGTTAAGTTCACATGCTCTGCTGCAGCAGCCCAGGGTTCGGATCCTGGGCGCGGACATGGCACTGCTCATCAGGCCACGTTGAGGCGGCATCCCATATGCCACAACTAGAAGGATCTGCAACTAAGATATACAACTATGTACCAGGGGGGATTTGGGGAGATAAAGCAGAAAAAAAAAAAAAAAAAAGATCGGCCACAGTTGTTAGCTCAGGTGCCAATCTTTAAAAAAAAAAAAACCAGTTGGTAGTGGTATGTCAAATTTATAAATTTTAGTTTTTGTTAATCTCTATTTAGTTTAGCCTTTACATTTTACTTTTTTTCTTCTTTCTTCTTTATGTTTACTCTGCTGGTTTTTGTCTATGAGTCTGTTCCATAAAAGAAAAGCTATGGATTAAATTATTTATTATATTAAAACTTTCATTTTTTTTTTTTTTTTTTGAGGAAGGTTAGCCCTGAGCTAACGTCTGCTGCCAATCCTCCTCTTTTTGCTGAGGAAGCCTGACCCTGAGCTAACATCCGTGCCCATCTTCCTCTACTTTATGTGTGGGGACACCTACCACAGCATGGCTAGCCAAGCAGTGCCATGTCCACACACATGATCCGACCCAGCACACCCCGGGCTGCCAAAGTGAAACATGGGCACTTAACCTCTGCGCCACTGGGCTGGCCCCAAAACTTCCGTTATTGTAATATAATTTATAACATGCAATGCCACTTTTACTTTAAAATACAATAATTATATTAAACATGTAATTAATTCTTATTTGCAGAGCTAATGAAGGGATACCATCATGATTTTCTTTTCTTTTCTTTTCTTTTTGAGGAAGATTAGCCCTGAGCTAACTACTGCCAATCCTCCTCTTTTTGCTGAGAAAGACTAGCCCTGAGCTAACATCCGTGCCCATCTTCCTCTACCTTATACATGGGATGCCTACCACAGCCTGGCTTTTTGCCAAGCAGTGCCACGTCCATAGCTGGCATCCGAACCGGCAAACCCCGGCCCCTGAGAAAGCAGAACATGTGAACTTAACTGCTGCGCCACTGGGCTGGCCCCTCTCTTCTTTTTTTGTGAGAAAGATTGGCCCTGAGCTAATATCTATTGCCAACCTTCCTCTTTTTGCTTGAGAAAAATTGTTGCTAAGCTAACATCTGTGCCAATATTCCCCTATTTTATGTGGGATGCTGCCATAGCATGGCTTTACGAGCAGTGCTAAGTCTGCACCCAGGATCCGAACCTGCAAATCCTGGGCCGCCAAAGTGGAGTGCGTGAACTTAACTACTATGCCACCGGGCCAGCCCTGATACCATCATGATTTTAAAAATTCAAAGAATATAAATAAAGAAAAATTCCCTTTGAGATTGCCTGTGTTCAAAACTGATTTGAGTGGTTAAGGGTTTCACATAGCTATTAAGTGGCATGGTCTAGATTTGAACCAAGGTCTTCAGATTTCAAGTTCCGTGCTTTTCCATTAAAAGATTTCTTCTTCAATATGTATTTGTTGGGCCCAGCCCCCTGGCCCAGTGGTTAAGTTTGTGTGCTCCGCTGAGGCAGCCCAGGGTTTCACTGGTTCGAATCCTGGGCATGGACATGGCACCGCCCATCAGGCCATGTTGAGGTGGTGTCCCATATGCCACAACTGGAAGGACCCACAACTAAGAATATACAGCTATATACTGGGGGGCTTTGGGGAGAAAAACGAAAAACATAAAATCTTAAAAAAAAAATATGGATTTGTTGAATGGACGTATGCGTGATCTCAAGGGTAGTAAATTCTTTCCCCCTCCACATGCTGGTCAATGGTTGAAATTCATCCTCAAAATTTCATTCCTTTTTGCTTAATGCCCTAACACCATTGTAAATTATAGTGCTTATCAGTTAGGATTGTTACTAGTCATGTATACGTTTTATTAAGAATTAAAAATATAAACTATTTATTACATTTTTCTCATTATAGAAATACATGCTTAATACAGAAAATGTGAAAATAGACATGTACAAAGGAAAAAAAATCACATGTAACATCACCATCCAGAAATAAAATATATGTATTACATATGATTTACAAAAATATCATATTTTTACATAGTGTGGCAATCTGGTGAGCATTTCTCTATGTCAAGTGTTTTTCTTTCTTTTTTTTTTTTTGAAGATTTTATTTTTTTCCTTTTTCTCCCCAAAGCCCCCGGGTACATAGTTGTATATTCTTCGTTGTGGGTCCTTCTAGCTGTGGCATGTGGGACGTTGCCTCAGCGTGGTTTGATGAGCAGTGCCATGTTCACGCCCAGGATTCGAACCAATGAAACACTGGGCTGCCTGCAGCGGAGCGCGCGAACTTAACCACTCGGCCACGGGGCAAGCCCCCAAGTGTTTTTCTAAAACACACTTTAATGACTACATCATATTCCATCCTGTACAGGTACCATAATTTATTTAACCCACCTCCTCCAGGGGAACACTAGGATTGTTTTTAATCAGTTTTTCTTAATCATAAACAGTATTTTGATTATTATACACTTATTTGTATTTTTGAATACATTTATAATATTTGATTATATATTTATAGCTAAGCGACTGTCTGCATCTTTGATTATTTTCCTAGGATCGCTGGGTCAAAAGGCCTTTACATTACAAATTTTGTATCATTTTGCCAAATAGCCTATAAAGGTGTGACAGTTCTATGTGTCAACTTGGGTAGGCTACAGTACCCAGTTATTCAATCAAACACTAATCTAAGTGTTGCTGGGAGAGTATTTGTGATTCACATCCATAATCAGTTGACTTTATGTAAAGAGGTTTCTTTGGGTAATCTGGGTAGGTTTGATCCTATCAGCTGAAAGGCTTTAAGAGCAGAACTGAGGTTTCCCTAAAAAGGAATCCTGCCTGTGGACTGCAATGTCAGTTCCTGCCATTGTGTCCTTGCTAATGGCTTGCCCTGCATATTTTGGATTTGCCTAGCTAGCCCTCACAATCACATAAGTCAATTTCTTGCAATAAATTTCTTACCTTCTGAACCCTGACTGATACCGAAACCCTACTGCTAGGCAAGTATGAGACTGCCCTTGGTCATTTGCCTCATAATGTGAAATTTTTTAGATAAATAGGTAAAGATCTATTTTTTCAATAGATCTTTATTGCAAAGCAAAGTTTGATGGGAGTACAATTCTAAGGATTCTTAGCAGAAAAGATTAGCATACCGTGTTTATGTGTGTGTGTTTGTTTACGGTGTGAGGAGAGAGGGTGGGGAGAGGAGATAAGGGATTAAAGAGCATAAGACATTGTGAAGTCAAATGGTTCCAGCTTATTTTGCAAATATGACTAGGGCTTTAGCATATTACTAATATTAAAAGCTATTTTGGGGGCTGGCCCAGTGGCACAAAGGTTAAGTTTGCACATTCTGCTTCTGCGCCCAGGCTTCACCGGTTTGGATCCCGGGTGTGGACCTATGCACTGCTTGACAAGCCATGCTGTGGCAGGCAGCCCATGTAAAACAGAGGAAGATGGGTACGAATGTTAGCTCAAGGCCAGTCTTCCTCAACAAAAAGAGGAGGGTTGGTGGCAGATGTTAGCTCAGGGCTAATCTTCCTAAAAGAAAAGCTATTTTTTTATGGAATGCCTCTAATTCCAGCAATGGACCGGGCTCTTTAATAAACATTGTGTGGAATCTCTGTACAGTCCAGTACCTGTACAGAGAAACCAAAGTGACCTTTTAAAACATAAATCAGATTATATCACTCCCCAAGCTTAAAACAGCAAGCCATTGATTGCACTTAGAATAAAAGCCACTTCCGATCTTGGCCTATATGGTTCTATACCTGCCTATCTCTCTAAAGTTATTTCCCCTATTGTCCTTTTCCCTCCCTACTTCCCAGACATACTGGCCTTTTTTCTTTTCATCCACCATACCCCTCTCCTTCCTATGGGCTGTTGGACTTCCTGTTCCCACTATTTTAGGCACTCTTCCTCCAGATATTCCAAGAATTGACTTCCTGGGAAAAGCAAGGAAATATCACCTTCTCAGAAAAGATCACCCTATGTGGCTCAGTCTTTTTCACTCTCCTTCAGATAGTCTATCCCATTGCCATTTTTTCTTCAGAGTAGTAAGCACTGTCTGAAATGATCTAATTTATTGCATTTTCTTGTTGATATTAATCTTTTCCAGTAGAAGAATATTTATTTATTTATCCAGCTCTTACTATATGCCCAGCACTATTCTAAGCACTTTACATGCTATAGACACATTTAATTTTCACAACAACCCATAAGGTAGGTATTATTAGTGCTCGAATTTTATAGATGAAGTACTTGAGAGTCAGGAAGCTTAAGTGGTTTCACTTGCAAAACTGCATCTCACTTGCCAGCTCTGGAAAGAAATCCACAGGACATTCTACCGAACCATGCAAAAACCAGCAGCAGCAGCAGCTCTCCAGCGATATTAGAAATGCACATTCTTAGGTCCAGTGAATCAATCTGCAGTTTAACAAGATTCCCAGGTGATTTCTAAGTACTAAGTTTGAGAAGCATTAGTCAAAGATACACCAATTTCCTGACTGTCACCTCTAAAGTAATTCGACAAACACTCAGAGCTGTACTGCAAGCCCAGGACGCCAATCACACAAGGACAGAGTTGCGGAGAGGTCAAAAGATTTTATTTTATTGCTCCTGGCCGGGCAAGCAGAAATCCCTCTTGCCTACAAGCCCAAACACCTCACCTCATCTCACCTCCCCCCACCTCCTTTTAGCTCTCTCTCACTAAACCAGCCAGTGGCAGCTAGCTATGCTTAGGCTGGGCAGAGCTTTAGAAACTTTGAAGAAAGATGGGAGACGAAGCAGAAGTTGGAGAATGAACAGAAAACCATTCTCCTCCTGTCATTCCCTGCCCACAACAAGCCTTGCCTTCTGCCCTTAAGAAAAATGGCGGTCGGCGTAGAGGCACTTCCGGCGACGGAGCCAAACAAACTCGGGGAGGGCAAGAGACCGGAAGTGACCGCCCTTTGCCACGCCTCCTGCCGCTTCCAGCCTCTTGGCCTCGCTTGGGAAGATGAGGCGGCCAGAGGGCTGTGGCTGACCTGCTGCTGCTGGGTGACAAGTGGGAACCGGGACAGGGTGAGTGCCCGCTGCCTTGGCCGCTGGCCAGTTCCCTTTGCTCGGTGTGACCTTCGCGCGGCCGGGGACAGGGGGCGGGGAGTCGTGCGCGGGACGTTCTGTGACGAGGCGCCGCCGCGGTCCTGCGCGAAGGAGCGAGCGAGCGAGCGAGGTTGGAGCGGGGCCGGGTCGGGCCCGCGGAGCAGGCGAGGCCGGACGGAGCCGACGGCGGGGGCGCCCTGTCCGGGGCGGCGCGCGCGGGGCGGCGGCGGGTCTGGCCCGAGCCCGGCGGGCGGGCGGGCGGGCGTGGAAGGCCTTGCCCCGAGGTAGGTGTCCACACTCTGCTGAACCGGGTCGTTGTCCTCTCCCTGCTTTTCCCACGCTGCTCCTTCGCTCGGTCATTTCCTGACCCTCTGGGCGGCTCAACCTTGATGGCCAGTCGGCTCCGTTGCACGCGCAGACACACCAGGATTCGACTGATGTGTGATCGTTTTTGTTTGCTGTCTTTTTCATGAGAAGCTGCCAGGAAAAAAAAATTTACTAATATTTTTTGAAGTTCTTCTTAGTTTGGCTGGAAACGTCAATGCTCCCTTTAAGCCTTGCCTCCTGATTTGTTGTAGAGAGCTGCTGTTTCTAAACGTCGGTATTGCGTTATGATCTTGGAATTTTATTTCCTCACCTTGCATATCCACCTCCACCCACCTAGAGCTCCAGGTTGAAAAACTTAATCACTTAGTTATTGTTTCTGAACTTGGCTGCTTCTCACTAACCCTGTTCTCTGATGTACTTAAGAGTCACGTGCGGTCACAATTTAGCCACTTAGTTTCGTCTTCACCAAAGTAGAAATTGCAACCAAGATTTTGGCCAATAGAGTTCACGGTGGTCTTAACTTGTCTGACTAAAGCGCTTGTCCCGGAAAAACAGTTATCTAAAAGTATTTTGTCAATTTGTTTAATTTATTTAATCGGGGAGTTCATCAGTGTTGCCAGAAGGTGTCATTAATTTGCATGTCTTTATCATCCTGTTTAATTTGTGCTTTTCTAACTTTTTATTTTCTGCCCCCAGTAGCATAATGGCGGAAACTGCTTCTCCACTGAAGCACTTTGTGCTGGCTAAGAAGGCAATTACTGCAATCTTTGACCAGTTACTGGAGTTTGTTACTGAGGGATCACATTTTGTTGAAGGTTAGTTCCTCTAAGTTTTAAAAATAATTACTGTTGAAAATACACAAAGGTGCATTACTCTTTCAACCTTAGTTACTGAACACATGCATAGGGCACTGTGCTATAAACTGTGAGTGATGCCCTAACAAACCCATTTCAGCCCTCCAAAGAAGGAAAATTAAATGGCATTAGTAACAACTAAGAAGTTAGTGCTTGTATGTGATATTCTAAGCACTTTATTAAATTAATGATTCATTTAATCGTCATATCAACACTGAAGCAGATTTTAATCACGCTCATTTTAAAGATGAAGAAATCAAGGCACAGATAAGTTAAGCCACTTGCCCAAGATCACACGGCTGGTAAACGCCAAGACTGAAAATGGGGCAGCCCACATTTAGCCATTATACTCATCTCCTTCCCACATCAGCAGTTAAGCCAAGATCTCAGACATATCTTATCTTCTCAAATGAGGCTGGAATGCAGTGAGAAAAGGGCAAAACACATTTTCTTAAAATGAGTGTAATTGTTCAAACAAAGGTGGTGAGGAATGTCTTACTAGGGAATACTGCTTTGGTCGTAATTGTTGAAATCTTTTCTGGTTCTTAAGTTTACAAGACCATCGAGGTTACAGTGAAAAGGGAGGGATTCTGTTAACTTCTCCAGTGACAATGAGGAAACATTTGGTAGATAGGCAGAATCAGACTTTTTCCCTCATCCCTCCTAACCCTCCCTCCCCGGATTTTGAGCTCCTTGAGGGTAGGAGTTATGCCTTGTTATTGTGTCCCTGTCACCAAACCTGAGATAATTCAAGTTTTGTTGTTTTTTTTTGGTGAGGAAGACTGGCCCTGAGCTAACATCTGTTTCCAATCTTCCTCTTTTGGCTTGAGGAAGATTGTCTGTGAGCTAACATCTGTGCCAGTCTTCCTCTGTTTTGTATGTAGGATGCCACCACTCCATGGCTTGATGAGTGGTGTGTAGGTCTGTGCCTGAGATCCAAACCGGCGAACCCCGGCCCACCGAAATGGAGCTTGAGAACTTAACCACTACACTACCAGGCCGGCCACTTTTCTTGTTGAATAAGAAAAAAAACTACTGATATAGAATCCTTTGGAAAGAATTTGAGCTGGCACAGTGACTTTTGAATAATATTTTATTCCAAAAATGTTAATAGGGGCCAGCCCTGATGGTCTAGTGGTTAAAGTTTGGGGCTCTCACCGCTTTGGTGGCCCAGGTTCATTTCCTGGTCGTGGAACCACACTACTCGTTTGTCAGTTGCCGTGCTGTGGTGGCAGCTCACATAGGAGAACTAGAAGGACTTATAGCTACGATATATAACGATGCCCTGGGGGGCTTTGGGAAGGGGGAAAAAATGAAGATTGGGAACAGATGTTAGCTCAGGGCGAATCCTTCCTTGGGGGAGAAAAAGTTGATAGGAAGTGAAAATGCAGTTAAAAGTAATATCTTCTGTGTGTTGAGCCTACTAGAGATTGAGCATTATGCCGGGAGCTGGTGAATGGCAGCTTTAGAATCTGTTTGATTTTACTGGCTCTAGAACCTCAAAAAATGTTGCAGAAAAGAGACAAAGCAAATAAATCAGGAAGAACATAGAAGAGCAAGAATAAAATGACAAACACAGGTGAATGTAGTGATAAAGAAGGTAGTCATACCTTTATTCACCAAATTGCACATATTTTATTAATGCACTGATGAGATATATAAAGCTTACGTTTAGTTGGGTGAGCCCTGAGTAAGCTGTGTTAATGTTTGTGTCTAATTAGGATCATTTAGATACCTAAGTGAATCTCCATATTTTCACCTTCAAAATGAGATGAGAAATATATAAATGTAAAAATGTAGATTCCTGAAATATAGACAAAACTGAAAAAAGGCTTTTCTACTTTTCGAACCCAGGCTTTTCCAGCTACCATATCCTTGGAGGAGGGACGAGGTTAGGGCTGGGCTGGGCAGTTACCCCCACACCTGACGGGAATGGGATACAATCCTCAATTCTCTTTTCATGTTAAATGAGCTGTTTTGCTCCATCCCTGTGGGAAGCAGACAAGAAGTAATAAGGTAGCAAAGTCTTCCCTAGCCTGGAGACCTCCTTGACCCGTAGCTTTAATCCTTAGGGGTACCCATTCAAACCTCACTTTTTTCTTAGCATGTGGATCCCCTTTCTCAGCCCAAGATTTGAAGATCCAGTCTGGATGGAACAATAATAGGTGGATATTAGATTCTAGTTTCTCTGTTCAGAAAAGCATATTCGTCTTAGATGGGTATTTTGTATTTTTGAGACCCAGATGAATAATAGATACCCTTTTGACTGGGTCCCTGTAACTTTTAGTAATTTTGAAATTCTTTTGTGCAGGATTCTTAGGACCCATTGCAACAAAGCGTTTACCTTTCATCAAATATTCAGATACTATGGGCATTTTTACTTTTCTTTTTTTTTTTTAAAGATTTTATTTTTTTCCTTTTTCTCCCCAAAGCCCTCTAGTACATAGTTGTATATTCTTTGTTGTGGGTCCTTCCAGTTGTGGCATGTGCAACGCTGCCTCAGCGTGGTTTGATGAGCAGTGCCATGTTCGCACCCAGGATTTGAACCAACGAAACACTGGGTCGCCTGCAGCGGAGAGCGCGAACCTAACCACTTGGCCACCGGGCCAGCCCCATTTTTACTTTTCAAATGGCATGTTAATATAAAAGAAAGCCAAAGTATATGTGTATCTTGGGTAGTCCATTGTATAATTAACTTAATACAGTGGATTGGTTCCAGGACCCCCTGTGAATACAAAAATTCACGGTGCTCAAGATCCTTATATAAAATGGTGTAGTATTTGTGTATATAACCCATGCACATCCTCCTGTCTGCCTTAGATCCTCTCTAGATCACTTATAATATCTAACACAATGTACATGCCATGTAAAGAGTTACTATACTGTACTGTTTAGGGATTAATGACAAAAAAAAGTCTGTGCGTGTACAGTACAGATGCAGCCACTGTAGGACTTTTGATCTGCAGTTGGTTGAATCTCGGATACTGAGGGCTATTTTTTTTTTTTTTAATATTTTATTTTTCCTATTTCTCCCCAAAGCCCCCTGGTACGTAGTTGTATATTTTTAGTTGTGGGTCCTTCTAGTTGTGGCATATGGGATGCCACCTCAACACGGCCTGACGAGCGGTGCCATGTCCACATCCAGGATCCGAACCGGCGAAACCCTGGGCCGCCGAAGGGGAGTACGCGAACTTAACCACTCGGCCTCAGGGACGGCCCCTGAGGGCTAACTATTCATTTATATCACTTCGTCTAATACCATTTCAATTTTGCAGGAACATTCAAGAATCCAGAACTTGATCGAATAGCTACTGAGGATGATCTGATAGAAATACAGGGGTATAAAAACAAGCTTTCTGTCATTGGTGAGGTGCTGTCTCGGAGACACATGAAAGTGGCATTTTTCGGCAGGTAATCTAATCCTTTATTATTCTCAAGGGTAGTTTCCAGAAATCAGTTTTTCTTGGTCATATCCTCAGCTTTGTTTCTGATGTTTCAGCAAGTGATATTCCTCCCACTTTTCTGACAACAGTTTCTGCCTGTGTTAAATGTTAAAGCTATTAATTAGCATGCATATGAACTTGTTCATTTTAGTTCCTGGTATAAAATGAAGCTTTATGAAGGTCAATCATATTTTTAAAAGATGCTCTTCTCTAAGAATTGGCTTCTTAGCCAGTAGTAAGAATAGAAGTACAGATAAATGATATGTATAACTTGTGACTTTTTAAAATTTCTGTTCATTATCGGATGTGTCTTCCAAAAGGATTCTTAGCCACATGGTTCCCAGAAGGAGAGTGGGAAGTGCTGTTTGTTAACTTGCCCGTCTGGAGTGATAGTGGTCTCTGCCACAGCTTAAACATTCCTTTAAGGATCATTTGTTAGCTACCTATGTACCATGCTCTCTGTGAGGCACTGGGGAGTCAAAGACGTGACTAGGCTCATACTTGGTTGCTCAAATATCATGTGCTCTGTATCAACAGAGGCATTTGTTTACTCACTAAACTAACCTCATGGACCTTCTAAGCTATTTCCCATCTTAGAGCTTTAGCACTTGCAATTTCCTCTCCCTAGAATTCTATCCCTTGTTCTGTGTCTGGCTCCTTCTCACTCTTCAGATCCATGCTAAGTGGTACTACCTCAGAAACCTTCTCTGGCCACTCTATCTAGAGTGTTCCTTTTCTGTTGTTCTCTGTTAAAGCACCCTGTTTGCGTCCTTTGGAACTTTCCCACGAAACTCTGTTGTTTTGTTTGTTTCTATTGCCTGCTTCTCCCACTTGACCATGTTCTCAGGGCCTTACACAGAGTCTAGTACGAGGTAGGTCCATAAAAGAGGCCCTACCTCAGATTAGGGTGGAGTAGGAGTGGGAGGGAGGAGGGCTCCTGGAGAGGCGATGACTCAATTGTCCTACTTGAGAAGGAGAAATAACTATTAGCTTTGGATGTGAAAAAGGTCCAGCCTGGATTTAAGGAGACGGACATCTCAACCCATCTTGGGATGGGAAGAGTGTCACAGAATTTGGAGCTGTGATTTCAAATTGCCACAAGAAGCAAGAAAGATAGAAAAGGCAAGGATAGCTTTATAGGAAAGATGAGATTTGTTTTCCTCTATTTTTCTGAAATGTATGTTGCTAATATTTGTGTGAGTCATGTTGTCGATTTTTTCATTAAAAGTGGAATATGATGATATTTTAACAAAATTTGAATTCTAAAAAAGTTGGTCCTAGACCCAGTGAAAGAAGAAAGTTTTTACTGTTTTGTTTTTCATGATTTTGTATATTCATTCTTCAGGACAAGCAGTGGGAAGAGCTCTGTTATCAATGCAATGTTGTGGGATAAAGTCCTCCCTAGTGGGATTGGCCACACAACCAATTGCTTCCTGAGTGTTGAAGGAACTGATGGAGATAGAGCCTATCTTATGACAGAAGGATCAGAAGAAAAAAAGAGCGTGAAGGTATGATATTTGCCCTTTAGCTGCATAATGTACCTGAAGTAATGTTCTTAACTTGTTCTTTCTTTTGTTTTTGTTTTTTGAGGAAGATTAGCCCTGAGCTAACTACTCCCAATCCTCCTCTTTTTGCTGAGGAAGACTGGCCCTGAGCTAACATCCATGCCCATCTTCCTCTACTTTATACGTGGGATGCCTGCCACAGCATGACTTTTGCCAAGCGGTACCATGTCTGCACCTGGGATCCGAACCGGTGAACCCCGGGCCTCGGAGAAGCAGAATTTGCGAACTTAACCACTGTAGCACCTGGCTGGCCCCTTAACTTGTTCTTTTGAAAAATTTTTTCATAAGATGTCTGCATTGCTGGAGATGGAAGAACCATTAATATTTCTATTCATAGCTTTCAGTGCCATCACTAATATTTTGAATTCTCTAAAATTCTTTTGCTTCAGAGCTAAATTACTAGAAGAATAAAACCTGTCCTTAACTTAAAACAGAAGTAAATTAGAGTTAAAAGTATTAATTTTTTTAAACAAGGTTCCCAGGAGAAAGAACATTATTGAACTGTGTTGTTGCTGTTTAATCTCAAATCTTGTCTTTTTTGTTTTAAAGATTGGCAGTTGAGCTAACAACTGTTGCCAATCTTTTTTTTTTATTTTCTTTGCTTTTTCTCCCCAAATCTCCCCAGTCCATAGTTATATATTTTAGCTGTGGGTCCTTCTACTTGTGGCATGTGGGATGCCACCTCAGCGTGGCCTGACAAGCAGTGCCGTGTCCGCACCCAGGGTCCAAACCAATGAAACCCTGGGCCGTCGAAGCCGAGCACATGAACTTAACCACTTGGCCACGGGGCTGGCCCCTCAGATCTTGTCTTTTTAAAGAAAACTTTGTTTAAAATATTGGGCTCTGGAAACTATTTTAAACTATTTGGTTTAGTTTGTGCAGTCTGCTTCGGCAGCTCAGGGTTTGCCAGTTCGGATCCCGGGTGCGGACCTGACACCAGTTGTCAAGCCATGCTGTGGTGGCATCCCACATAAAGTAGAGGACGACTGGCACCTGTTAGCTCAGGGCCAGTCTTCCTCACAAAAAAAGAAAACTTTGTTTAAAAAGGTGGGCCCTGGAATCAGTTTTTGACACCTCTGTGCCTTTAGTAAGTATATTCATGAATAAATGTTATAACTTTATCAGATAGGGGCCAATGGCAGTTCTCTACTTTTCATAAATTTCTTAAGGAATTCTGTGCCCTAGGTTACTTCAGCCAAAAAGAAAGAAAGAAAGAAAGAAATTAGGATGCAAGATGTTGACTCTGAAGTGAAAGCACTTGGTACAGGCACTGTTTCTCACTATGGTCGCTTTCTCTTAAGTCTTAAGAGCTCTCTCACAAATGCAAAAGTTCAGTGTTTGAAGATCCATGCCATTTTCGTTTTTGCTAAACTAGGTGAATTCATGGGTCTAACTCTTGTTCTGTGAGTTTGCTGTTTGATCCAGATCAGGTAACTCTATTTAATACCCTTCAGATTAGTTATGAGGAATAAATGAGATGATATTTATGAAAATATTTTTTATACTTGTAACCCATACAAAGGAATCACTTGCTTTATAATCAAGACTTTTTATCAAATCAGAATTCAAACTGCCTGTGGCTTTAGATCCTCAAAGTCAAGTGTGTGTGATATTTTTAATCATCTCATTTTTCCTGACCTGTGCTCTCAACTTGCAATCCTCTTCCTTCATGCTCTTTTACTCCTCTCTCCAAAATTTAAATTTGTTTTCCTCAAGTAATGACCTGCTTTAAGGTGTAAATAAATTGAGTCTCGTGCTGTAATGGTTTACTTAGTAAAAGAAAGGCGACAGTAATAACTAACACTTGATGGCACGCTTGCTGTGTACCACGCACGATTCTAAATCCTTGGAGTAACTCGAACCTCATCACAACTCTGTCAGATAGGTGCTCTTTTTATCTTAATTTTATAGGTGAGGCATCAGGATTTTAGTACAAGTTTAAAATTCTATCAAAAAGTTTATGAAAGCAAGCAAAAACACCCTACCTAACATTGTCACTATGGAGATTCACTTCAACCCTGATCAGTGCTACTGTGCCCATTTGAAAATAGATGTTTCCCTTTAAGATTTGATACAAATCACAAATGAACCATAGAGGAATGTGTACCAATGTGCTTTCCTTGGTTATTAGTTTTGTCTTAAAGCCCTTTGTATTTATTGTATAGTTAATTTAACACACGCGAAAGGTATTAAATTAATACATTAATAAATATATATGGAAGTCATCTTGAGAAACAGAAATACTTCAGTGAATTTAAATGGAAAGAGAAGGCATAGTTGTTGATTTCAAGCAGGCTTATGGGAATAAATAACTACCACTGAAAAAAATCCTTTATTAAAAGAGAATGTATTGAGCTTCTCTTGTATCACCTTGGTCTTATTCCTAAGGTGTTTTAAAATCTATTTTAGTAATGACATAGCTTCTGTTTTCCCCTCTTATTACTAAGCAATACACATTTGTTTTAGACAATTCAGAAAAGACAAATAGGCAAAATGAAAAGAAACTCCAAAATTCGCACCCTTCCCCAAACCAGTGGAAATCCTTTGGTATAGAGTTAAATTTGTCTTTCTCTGTATTTTTTAAACAAAATGGTTTTATATCATGTGTGCTATTTTCTGATTTTCTTTTTTTCTCTTAATATGTTTTAAATTTCTTTTCATACAAACCATATCAATTTCAGGGGTTGTGTAGGATTCCATTGCCAGAGTTCTGTTTGTTGAGCATTTAGAATGTTTCTGGCCTTGATTGTCTTTGCAGAATGGTATGAGTAAACTGTTTTAAGGATACCAATTTTTTTTTCTATTTGGTAATTTTTGTAAAACTCAGTTTCTCAAGATTGCTCAGATGGTTTTATTTCAAATTATTTAATGTTCTGCTTTTTGCACATTTTGCAAAAATAAATGTACCAAATCATAGTAGTTTTAATTTTTATTGAATTTTGTTATAAGTAGAGTTTTGTTTTTTCTTTCCCTCCCACTATAGACAGTTAATCAGCTGGCCCATGCCCTTCATATGGACAAAGACTTGAAAGCTGGCTGTCTTGTACATGTGTTTTGGCCAAAGGCAAAATGTGCCCTCTTGAGAGATGACCTGGTTTTAGTGGACAGGTAAAATTACCTATGAATTGTCATTTTCTCCTTGTAAATGTTTCATAGAATAATACTGCTTGCTTTAGCATGTAGTACATAGAAATTTAAAATGTACAGTCGCTGCTTTGTTCCCGGTTGCTAGATGGTTAAGGAACACATAAGGTATGGGCTTCTGTTTTTTAATGATTACATAAAAGTGCCAATTTATCAGTCTAGTTCTGTTACAAGAAATTTCAAGGATGGCTACTTTGATTCTTTCCTAAGACCGATGTTGTAGTTTGGGTAAGTGGCTGGGCCTCTAATTGTAGGTATCTAGATAACTCTAAGTAGATATTTTTTTAACTAGTAATGTGTTTCAAGTACAGTAGCCCCTGTTATCCAGGGGGATATGTTCAAGACCCCCAGTGGATGCATGAAACTGTGGATAGTACCAAACCCCATATATTTTGTGTTTTTTCCTATACATACCTGTGATAAAGTTTAATTTATAAATTAGGCACAGTAAGAGATTATGAACAATAACTAATAATTAAAATAACAATATACTATAATAAAGGTTACCATAGATCTCAGCAACCTCAGCGTGCGATGTTTTTTCTTTCCTTATTAAGTCAAGAGCTTTCACCTTTTCACTTAAGGGAATCACTTTATGGCTTGTCTTTGGCATATCCATATTGCCAGCATCACTACTCTTGTGCTTTGGAGCCATTGTTAAATAAAATAGGGGTGACTTGAACACAAGCACTGCGATACCTTGACAGTTGATCTGATAACCAAGACGGCTACTAAGTGACCTAACAAGTGGGTAGCATATACACTGTGGATACACTGGACAAAGGGATGATTCATGTCCAGGGCAGGACAGAGCGTGAGATTTCATCACATTACTCAGAACAGCACACAATTTAAAATTTATCAGTTGTTTATTTCTGAAATTTTTCGTTTATTATTTTTGGACTGCACTTGACCGTGGGTAACCAAAACCTGCAACCTCAGATAAGGGGGGACTACTGTACTCAGCAGAAGTAGTTCAAATGAGAGAAAAGATGCTTGTGAAATAGAAATAATTTGGTTTAAATATAATATTGCCTAATTAATTTTGTGTTATTTCATAGACAGACTATCCATGACCCTAACCTGTCATCTTGCCAACTTGTCGCAGGATACATAAAGCCAGTATATGGACAGTTGCACTATAATTTTTATAGTATAGATTGTATATTAAATTTATGTCTAGCAGAGGATGTTTTACTTTTTTTTATTTATGCTTATAAGCACTTAAACTTCCTTGAGCTGTTCTGGAGATAGCTACTTGCACTGTCGTTTTTCATTATGTATTAGCCAATTTTTTTTTTTCAGTATTTATTTTTCAGCCTTCCAAAGCATAGAGACTTAAAAGATTAAAATGTTGATCATGTTACTTGCTTTGTCGAAAATCACAAGGTTGTCTTTCGTAAATAAACTTTTTTTTAGCATTTAAGTTGTCAATTGGATAGACTTTGGGACTTCCTTGTCAGCAAAATAAACATATAGAAGTATCTAAAGCACAGATTCTTAACTTGCCACAACTTCTCTCTTATAGGTGAGAAAGTAATTTAAATCTCCTAGGCTTCATACTGATGACTGGTAGAAATCCTGTCCTTTAGGCTTTACATAACTCATAAAAGTTTAAAATGTTATCTTTCTATGTTCCAAATTTTCTTTTCAAAAAATATTATATAATACAATTCTTCTTTTATTCCTATTAGTCCGGGTACAGATGTCACTACAGAGCTGGATAGCTGGATTGATAAGTTTTGCTTAGATGCTGATGTCTTCGTTTTGGTTGCAAACTCTGAATCAACACTAATGAACACGGTAGGATTTAATCATACTATTATGTTTGAGTGGTAGGAAATGAGATGGTATCTGTTTTAATTCTGAAAAGTGATGGAAGTCCAAATTATGGATTGGGAAGACCCTCTAATATCAAGGGTGAACAAAGGAGTTGTGTTTGCATGGGACCAGAAGGGCTGAGTGTTGCCAGCGTTTCAGTAGCAGTCTAGCATTTGATGGCTCTAGCTTCTAGAGGATCTTTGAGTTGAAGGTGTGATATGTGTGTGTTGTTGACATTCACTGTGGTTATTTCCCAGTTTCGGAAGGAATGGGCTGTTAGGACATTGGCTTAAGCCTCTTGAATAAAATGTAACACCCTCACCCCACCCCCCATCTGGCAGGCAAGGCTTTTCATATTTTGAATTTTGTCAACTTTTTCCTTTTCCAGTTTACCTGTGTACACTCAAAGCTGCTGTCAGACTTACATTGCTTATGTGAATGTCTAGAGCCATACTCATCCCAAATAAACTTTCCAGAGTTTAGATAGCTGATATCCAAAACTAGAGTATAATTTTTAAAAATTGTCATCAAAAGTATGTAAATGGCCAAAGGTCATCATAACCTAGGTGTTACCAGCAAGACCTCTGTTTTGTTACTGTATCACTGTGCCACTGTGTTATTAGTTTGTGTGGCCCGATCTCTGTCACATAGACGAGCCTGATTTGACAGTGCTGACAGTTGTTTATAACCTGATGATATAAAAAATTAATGTTTAAAATCTGTGTTGGAGTAACCGCATTATTTGAACGTTGGATAAGCAAACTTTGATACACATTCTGACTTTGGTGCCTCTGTTTATGCTTTTCTTTGCCCCCAATTCTTCCCCCTCCCATCTTTTGTTTTCTGAAAAAGCCCTGTTATCACTACTTTCAAGCTCATCTTTATCACCACTTTCTTCAATATGGAATTTTTCCTAATTTCAACTAGATAGTCTCCTTCCTTTGAATAGTCATAGCTTTTATTTATAGAGTTTATGGCACATACCTTTCTCTCTTGTTTATTATGATGTGTTGTGCACGTGTCTTACATTGTTATTAATTTAGTTAGTCTAAATAGTAAAAAAGAATTGAGGTTGATTTTTGAAAATATCGACCATCGTGTACAGCAGTACCTTTTATGTCCTGCATATAGTAGAGAGAGATGAATATTTGTTAAATTGATTTGCAAAAAAGATTCATGGCAGGAGCAGGCAAATCTTCACTTTTGCCGTCTTATATTTTAATTTTCCTATCTTTGCAAAGTTTAATGCTCAGAGTGCTTTGGTCTCCTTTATCAATGAGTGTGAATCTCTGTTGTCTAAATGGTTCAAACTTTTAGATGAAAATAAAGCTTTAATTATATATGTAAATATAAGAGAGCTTTTAAAAGTGAACATACTATTGGGTATTTGATATTTTTCAGGAAAAACAGTTTTTTCACAAGGTAAATGAGCGACTTTCCAAGCCTAATATTTTCATTCTGAATAACCGTTGGGATGCCTCTGCCTCGGAGCCAGAATACATGGAAGATGTAAGTTATTTTTTTCCCTTAAGGTTTGAAATACAGTCATGTAGATAGTTATCAGAGAAAACAACATACCTTATAGAACATCGGAAGCAGTATTCTCTTACTTCAGAAAAGAATATAATTCTAGAAAACCTGAAGTGGCTATGTGATAGAGACCAGAATGTTAAGCTACTTTGAAGGCACGTGTGTTTTAAAAGTGCTATGTAATCATTTTACATCTTGAAACTTCATTTCTGTTTGTTTTGTTTTAATTTTTTATTGAAGTATAACATAACAAAAGTATACCAATCGTAAGTGTCCAGCTCAGTGAATTTTACAAACTTAACAGACTTGTGTCAGGATCCAGATGAAGAAGCAGAATATTCCTAGGACCCTAGAATCCACTCCTTCAAGCCTCTATCCTCTCTCCCAGGGGTAACCACTTATTATGACTTCTAACACACTGGATTAATTTTTACTGTTCACCTTTATGTAGCAGACTCATGTAGTATTTACTTTTCTAAAGTCGGGTTTTTTGCTCAGTGTTACATTTGTGATATGCATCCATAGTGTTGTGCACAGTTGAAGTGCATTCTCATTGCTGTATAGTTCATCCTGTGAATAACTGCAAGTGATTTATTCATTCTCCTAGTCATGAGCATTTGGGTAAATTTCCTGTGTTTAGCTATTGTGAATAATGCTGCTCTCATAGTCTTATGTATGTCTTTTTGGTGCATGTATGTATGTATTTCTGTTGAGTGTATACCAGTGGTTCTCAGTGTGAGGAATTGGCTGATTTTGACCCCCAAGGAATATTTGGCCATATCTGAAGACATTTTTGGTTGTCACAAGAAGGGGAGTGTGCTATTGGCCTCTGGTGGGTAGAGGCTAGGGATGCTGTTGAACATCCTATAGCACAGAACAGCCCCCTCAACCAAAGATTTATCTGACTCCGAATGTCAGTAATGCGGAGATGAGTGATCCATGGGTGTATATTTAGGAGTAGAGTTGCTGGACTGCAGGTTAAGAATATGCTGTTTTAGTAAACACAGCCCAAGAGTTTTGTTTTTGTTTTTTTGTGAGTTTTTTTTTTTTGAGGAAGATTAGCCCTGAGCTAACATCTGCTGCCAGTCCTCTTTTTGCTGAGGAAGACTGGCCCTGAGCTAACATCCATGCTCATCTTCCTCTGCTTTATATGTGGGACACCTGCCACAGCATAGCTTGACAAGCGGTGTGTAGGTCTGCACCCAGAATCCGAACTGGCGAACCCCAGGCTGCCAAAGCAGAATGTGTGAGCTTAACTGCTGCACCACTGGACCAACCCCCAAGAATTTTCTAAAGTGCTTATAAACCAGTTTATACTCCCACCAGCAGATTGAGACTTCCAGGTGATTTATACACTCGCCAACACTTGGTATTTGTTTTTCTTTTTCTTTTCATTTTAGTTATGCTGGTGATTTTAGAAACTTCTTGTTAAAAAGAATAGAGTATTTGGCATTTGGTCTCTAAATAATGTTTATTTAATTTGCTTGATACTGCTTTTTCTGATTTTAATAGCAGTATATGTTTATTGTAAAAAATTTAGAAAACATATAAAATTAAAATGTATACTATCCCATCACTATTCCCATGTTATATTATTTGCTTTCGTTCTTCCCCTCACCCCAAAACTGGAATTTTGCTTAATATGAAGCTATATATCCTACTATTATTAACTCTTCTTTTATAATCATACTTTCTTTTTTTTTTTTAAAGATTGGCACCTGAGCTAACAATTGTTGCCCATCTTCCTTTTTTTTTTTTTCTGCTTCTCCCCAAATCCCTGCAGTATATAGTTGCCTATCTTTTTAGTTGTGGGTCCTTCTGGTTGTGGCATGTGAGACACCGCCTCAACATAGCCTGACAAGCAGTGCCATGTCTGCGCCCAGGATCCGAACTGGTGAAACCCCAGGCCACTGCAGCGAAGCACGCAAACTTATCCACTCCCCCACGGGGCAGCCCCTATAATCATGCTCTTTCAAATTGGAATCTCATTTAATCATCAGAGAATTAGGAAATATCACCCACAGATTGTTCTTCCCTTTTCTTATTTAGCTTAATTTTATTAAGTCTTTAGATCTCTTATCATAGCCATAATGCTAAAGGCTAGTAGTAAATCCTAACTAACTTCTAACGCTTAGTCCTAATTTTAATACCCAAACGCTAATCTTAAACTTGACACTGCAGCTCTAATCCCTAGCTAGTGCATTCTCCCCAACTTTAATTCTCAGTGTTTTTGAGGAAGAAAAATATGCTATTTATGTTCTGATTTCAAAATAAAAATAGCTTCATTGTAGCAAATTTATTGTAGCACTTATTTTCTGATTTCAAAGTCATTCATAGTTTCATTGTAGAAAATTTGGAAAATAAAGCATAAGGAAGAAACAAAAATGCTACCCATTTTTGTGGGTATGCCTGCCGTCTATTTTAAAGATTTTTTTTCCTTTTTCTCCCCAAAGCCCCCTGGTACATAGTTGTATATTCTTCATTGTGTGTCCATCTAGTTGTGGCATGTGGGACGCTGCCTGAGCGTGGTTTGATGAGCAGTGTCATGTCCGCGCCCAGGATTCGAACCAACGAAACACTGGGCCGCCTGCAGCGGAGTGTGCGAACTTAACCGCTCGGCCATGGGGCCAGCCCCCTGCCATCTATTAATTTATGCAAATATATGTACACACACATGATTTTTTGTAGTGTAATCATGTACTTCCTTAATACAGAATTAGAAACCTTTCCCCATGCTAAGAAGTAATATTTGTCTACAGTATGTTTTATAATGGAATGGTCCATCAGAATTTTAAATTAAATGTTCAAAGGAAGAATCATTAAGAGATTTCCTATCAACAAATAACAAACTTCATTTATTAGAATTTTTGGATTTGCTAAGTATATGGGAACTATTACTATAATATCACTATAAGTGGAGTTTAGGCCTGTAACTGTCAGTTATAATTATATTTGTTTAATTATTAGAATTCTTTTAATACCCTATTTTTCTCTAGGTACGCAGACAGCACATGGAAAGATGCCTACATTTCTTAGTGGAGGAGCTCAAAGTTGTGGATCCTTTAGAAGCACAGAATCGTATCTTCTTTGTTTCTGCAAAGGAAGTTCTTAGTGCTAGAAAGCAGAGAGCACAGGGGATGCCAGAAGGTGGTATGTATTCATTATAGATTTCATTTGAAATACAAGTATAGGTTACAAAAATAGCATGGTAGAAATCTTATCTTGCTATATATACTGTGTTTTAAAATCTTCACCTAAATATTACAGGTGGGGCACTTGCTGAAGGATTTCAGGCAAGATTACAGGAATTTCAGAATTTTGAACAAATCTTTGAGGTAGGAATAATGTGAATGTATTGGCTAATAGAAAATCGTAATGTTGGTTGGAGAGTGATCATAGTCTTTTATTTTCACTGTTTATCTTTGTCAATATCCTTTGCTATTATTTAGCATAGTTACTGACACAGGTGAAACAAAGAAAGTTTGAAGAAAGGAATGAAGTTCCTGCAGAATGGATGATCTGTAAGAATTGAGAATTAAAGATTATAATTTTTTCCTTACTCTTTTTCCTTATATATTTGTATGTAAATGAGAAACTGTTTTCTGATATTACTTGTGCAATGAGTGAAATTCTCTGTATTCAATAATTTGGGGCAAGATTAAACCAATATAATTGCCATTGGAATGGATTATATAGCAAAGTGAAGATCATCTTTTTTCTTTTGTACCATACTGTTTATAGAGAGATTTAGAGCATACTTAATGCCATTTGACAGAAGTTTATTACGTTTCTAAACTCTTGTCACATATTAATTCTCCACATTGTATGCCAAAAGTCCTTAACAAACTAATGAATACAAAAATAATTAAATACAGGTCCTGTACTTGGTAAACTGGCAGGAACTACTGAGGCACGTGAGTAGCTAGTGTGTGTGCAGCCTTGGGGAGAGCAGATACTTTCTTAGGTTTCGATGTAGTTCTTTTATTCAGAGACATTAAAATTCATCCTACATTTGACTGAAAAGTTCTTGAGATGTTAATCTTCTAAATGCTTATGTAACCCTATTTAATCCTAGCTCTGCTTAGATTGGTATCCACTGCTCACCCACGAATCAACACAAAGATTTCAGAACTGAAAAAACTTCCGTTTGTAATTATTTTTCCTTATAAGTAATAACTGCCTTAATAGTAAGGACATGAGCATTAAATGTACTTGGCAGAATTTTTTAAATTAAACATTTACTCACTATCCTCTATCTTTAATTTGGTACAAGGGAGAGAAACTATTAGGTCGATGAAGACAAAGTGTTTAAGAAAGAGAACCCCAATACCAGCTGTCTTGGTAAGATCTCTGTTTAGAGCCCCCTGGGATATCAGCAGATGCCTTCTCAAGCTAAGCCACAGGATACATGAAGTCCCAGTTACTCAAAGACCATTGTTTGTTTTCTTTCCCTTTTGCTTTCATGAGAGATTTAGTGCTCTTCTCACTCACTCTTACCAGTATTTCATTCATGGAGAAACTACTGGGGAGAGGATCTATTGTTCTGTTTCCCTTGTCTGTCTTTCTTTATTGACCTTTTCTTTCTTTTTAGTGTGTGTGTATGTGTGTGGATATTTGTCATTGATTTCCCCTACCAAATCACATACTGATCTGTTACACATTTATGCCTCTTTCATATTGAGTACTGGTACAGATTTTGCTTTCCCAGAGTATCTCCTTGAAGAGGTAGGAATGAGAAGAATACAAGATGTCCTGTGGTGCATGGTTCCCACACCTGGCTGATCTTGAGAATCACATGAGGCGCTTTGGAGAACTGCAGACTCCTGATCTAGCCCAGAGCCTGATCCAGTGGGGCTGGGGTGGATCTAGGAATCCGTATATATTCAAAACTCCCCTGTAGTGATTGATTGCACTAATCAGGCAGACTTAGGAACTATTCTTTTGAATGTTTTTTCAGAAGAAAGTTGGCAGTTCACTTTTTTATTGCAAAAGTTCGTTTGGGAATCTGAAAAATATGTTTGGAAAAAAGCTGTTTACGAGTAACAGCTTTTACGTACCGTTGTGGAGAATGTCAGGCTTTAGAATTTGAAATTTTTGTTTAATTAAAACTATGTTAGATCTAAAATGAGAATCAACTAGAAATTATTTCAGTTTACCTAAAGAAATAATCAGATGGGCAAAAAATTTTGTCTAGATGGCCAAAGCATTTTTTGGTGATTACGTTGACAACTCTTCTCAACTTTTTTCCAAAGCTGAAATTTGTTACTTCTTTAAATCAATTTTGGTAATTTATGATTTCCCTTAAATTGATTCATTTCTGAGAATTTATAATTTGGTAGGGTAAAATTGTTTTTTTAAATCTCCTGTATCCTTTCTCACTCATACGTGTATACATATACACATATATGTATTTACATGTATAAATTAAATATATATGTATGTGTATTTAACCTTAGTTGGATTTGCCAGTGATTTAATTGCTTTGCTTTATCCTCCAAAGACCCAGCCCCAGCCCTTGGTTAATCAATCAGTGATAAATAGTATTTTTTATTTTTTAAAATCTATGTTAATCTTTAAACATAGATTTCTTTTGCTTTATACTTTAAGTGAAATTGTTTTTTTGGTTTTTGTTCCTTAGGAAAGAATTTAGGGCTATGAATTTGTCTGTGGATTTAGCTTTGGACATGTTCCATGCGTTTCGGTATCCAGTTTAGTTTTCATTATTTATTAGTTTTTAATTATAGTTTTTGGCATTTCCTGTTGAATACAGGAGTTGTTAAAATTCAGATGTTTTGATTCTTTTCATCCAAATTTTGGTTATTAATTTCTTGATTTCTTTACAATGTGATGACAAGAATGTGGCCTTTATACACATTTTCTCTTTGCTTTTAGAATCAACTTTTTTTTGTAGTCTTGTAAGATGATTTTGTGAAAAGAAAAACTGTACCAAGTTCATCATTTTTATCAAACAGTCTGATATTTGCCATGGACTTCTTGAGATTCATTTGGTTCCAAAGGAGCTAAGTATTAGGAACATTTAGAGTACCAGGTTAAATAAGGCTTAGAAATTAAATCAGGGAAAATCAAGAAAATCAATGTTAATTCTATTAATATGTTTTCTTACTGTTTTTTAACCCATATTTGCACAGGTATTTATTCTGAAGGCAATTTAGAGATCTAAATTTAGTATAGTTTTGGTTTATAATGGGAAAGAGTTATAAGATAACTCTGCTAAAATGTCAGTGGATTTGTTGTAAAAGACATTCCTGGGACAACTGGTGAAATTTGAAAATGGACTACTGCGTGTTAGGTTAATAGTATTGTCCCCGTGATAAATGTTCTGAATACAATAATAGTTTCGTAGTTGGCTAAGAAAGTATCCCTGTTCTTAAGAGACACATGTTAATATATTTAGTAATAAGGTCATGGTGGCTGCAGTGAATTGTCAGATTGTTCAACAGGAAAATATATATATATATGTATGAAAATGTATGTGTTTCTCTCTATATAGACATATCTATGTATTTCTCTCTCTATCCGTATGGAGAGAGAGAAGGAAAGATAAACACATGAGGCTGAATGTTAACATTTGGTACATTTACTTGAAAGGTATACTGTATATTGGTGTTGTTACACTTTCCTGTCAGTTTAAAATATTTCAAAATAAGTTGGGTGTGGTGAATAACATGTTATTGGGTGTTTGAGGTCGCTTATATCAAGGGGACTTGACAAGTTTGTTTTATGTTTCAGTTACACATAAATATTAATACAATATTTACAAACATGTAACTATGATTAATTACCAGCCAGCTTCTTTAGCTAGTATTAGAAAATCAGAACACTCTCTTAATTGAGATGTAATTATTGTTTTGGTTCTAAATCTTTAATAGATTTTAAAACAGCCTACAGGATACTCTGACAAGACGGAATTTAAATTGGTTTGGTTTGGTGTAGTATTTTAAACTTCTTGGAAAGTTAGAGTTCTTGATAAAATAAGTGTGGGAACTGCTGCATGCTATATGTGTTCCTGTGGAGATTTGTAAGCATATTAGTCTATTAAGGGCGCTGAGAAATAATTCAGTAGAGAAACTTTGTTAGCATTTCCCATACTTATTTCAGAATAGAGTATTTCTTTTGCAGCTTGACTCTGAATATATTTCTGATCATTGGGAACATCAGTGTGGTGTACTTCTTAATTAGAATAAGATTGCCTTTTTCCTTTATACTTATTCACTTGTGTAGTTTTGAATCAAGGAGTGACTGTTATATTGCCTACTAACTTTTGGAGATCTTTTCTTTTCTGTCTAGTCTAGCTCTAATACTGTGCTGTCGTCTATAAATTTTGGGTCTTCATTGCTGATATCTAGATCTGCTTCATCGAGGAACATAGAATTTCTTTTAAGCTTTTTTTTCTTTTAGAAATATTTTTTTGCCTTTATTATGGTTTTTTTGTGGAGGTTAATTTGCCAATTTATGAGATACAGTTATTTAAAGTAAAATCAAAGCTTTGTTTTGGTCATTAGAAAATAAGCAGTTTATACCTTAAATGTTTAACTTAATATTGCATAGTTATTGGTGGTGGGTTTTGCTTTGGCATGTGCAGAACAGGAATATTGTAGCTTCCTACCACTGATCTGTTTAGGATTAGTGATACTGAATGATGTATAAATGAGCTGAGCCATGAGGAAAAGTCAGGCTATGCAGTGAAAAAATGGGCTCTGAGTTAAGGCTTTATAAACTGTTAACTAATGAATTACCTCATGTGCCCTATAGCTAAAGAAATGAGTCTGTTTTGTTTTGTATACCTCAAACAAAATACAGAAGAGGGCAGCTACAATAGCAAAGAGATTTTAAAAGTCTTTTCTGTCTTAGTGAAGTGAATAATCATTTTAGAGATGTAAAAGCTAAGCGTAAGTTATAAATAGTACATTGAATGAATGTAACATACTAATGATTTCAAGATAAACAGTACTAGAGTATTAAATGAATACCTTTTAAAGCCTGAAAGCTATTTATTTTGATGAAGGATAGTAATTACTTTAGAAAGTAATTACCACAATTTGTACTAGTTATGTAGATAAAGAAGTTCAAGAAGATGAATTCATGGAAATATTGGATAGTTGGGGCATAGTCCTAATTTTTAAAAGTTTATCATAGAAAATAAACAAGGCCTCCTACAAAACATCTATTTTGTTATTGATGTCGTGCTAGCATTTCTTGATTATTCAAAGACTGATAGCATTTCTCTGTAAATACTTGTAATTTTCAAATGTTATTGTCAGTATAGAATTTGATTTTCTATGAAATAAAAAAGGCCACTTTTAACTTAATTTTGCAAACATTCAATGATGAGTCACAGCAAATATTTTAAATAACAAGTAGCATGTACATATTGAAATCGAAACAAAAATTTCACAAAATAAACATAGTAATTCTGATGTGTTTCTTCTATTTTAAAAAAACACTGAATATGAAACACTAATTGATTTGTACAACTATTAGTGCGTTAGGAGCTGCAGTGGCTTGAAGGTGAAACAAATGAGACGGGGCATCATTCAGACCTGTATGCACACACTGTAGACCAGTGACAATAACAGGATTATCTTTGGAATAGCTGTAGATATTTTTCTGTAAATGATTTAAAATATCGCTTAGGTTGTTAAAGAGTAGTTTTCAAATTGTTCAAGTTTTAATCTGTAGAAATCCTTTTTAATAACCTTATGTGAATCATATCATTCAACTAATTTTTTTTAATAAGGTAGAATTCAAATTTATAACTCAAGAACTTCATTAGGTTATCGCAAGTATGAGAGAAATCAAGATAGATGGATTAGAAGTAGATTACAGGCGATCCAAATAAAATTTGTAATTCTAATGAGGAAACCTTTTTTAACTTTGAAAGTAGTACCCTGTTTATTTTTAAAAGTATTATAGTCAGAAGACCATTGCACATTACTGTGTAAAATTACACAGATATGAACTTGCTGTTAAAGCCCTTTTTACTTTTGAATCCTTGTAATTTTTTTTAACCTTTGTAATTTTAAGTTGTGTTTATCATGCACTTATTTTCTATCCTAATTTCTGTTTTGGTTAAATTAGAAACAGCAAGTTTTTGTGTTTAAATTCCTGAAAATGTTGTGATGGAATTACAGTAATGTGTTATGGCTTGGGCCCCTCGCAGGAGTGTATCTCGCAGTCAGCAGTGAAAACAAAGTTTGAACAGCACACTATCAGAGCTAAACAGATACTAGATACTGTGAAAAACATAATGGATTCAATAAACGTGGCAGCAGCAGACAAAAGGTATGAATTCATTCTACTGCAAAATAAAAATTTTAATTTTTTTGTGTGTCAATAGGAATTCTTTAGACAAAGGTTTCAAATTGTTATAAATACTTTCCACACTAAAATCAACCTTGTGGGTTTAGCTGATGCCTACTTAGATGGTTTTAAATGTATATTTGAAACTAAATATTCTGCAACCTTTGAACACATCATTTACATTCCCTGGATCTCAGTATTCTCATGTGAGAGTTGTGATTTTAAAATGTTTACTGGCTTTATAATATCTTTAAAGTGGTGGAAGAACCGTTTCTTCAGAATTTTTTGAAGAGGTCCAAAACAGGTGACCCTCTTCTTTACGTTCACCTGTGACCCATCTTTCACGTATTCGTACACTGATACCTTGAAATCACTCTTTTATGCCAGTGATGGTTTTTTATTGGATGGTAAACAAATGAAGGGATATTACCTGCCAGCCAGAAAGTCAGTTTGGTAAGCACTACCCTATATGTCATATTGTACTGCGTGATTTTATCCCATTTGTTACCTTATAAAGATGAAAATGAATACACGGAAGTGCCAGCACTAAAGGGCAGTTCACACAAACTTGGTACACTTGAAACAAAGATCAAGATGTTAGATGTGACAAACGTAATGATGTTAAGCCTCAACTGAACCTTTAGTGGGCTTAAGCCAATCAAAGGAAAGGTATAAATCCTCAAAGATTAAGTCCAAGATGACATAACATTGGGAATTTTAAATGTATTTGATCTTGCTGGGGACAAAACTCTACTCATATCTTGTCTAAGTCTCTTGCTTGATTTTGACACTTTTGCAGGATGCATTATATACAGAATTTAGAGAATTTCCAGCATGTAAAATATAAGGGTGAGAACCCAGAGTCTGATCTCAAGCCCTGTACAATGTTTATATGTAATGAGATTGTGTTGCCGTTTATATCCCTTCCAGCTCAATTGCTTTATTATAGTAGCCAAAGTGAGTTTTTGGTCCACTGGCTTGACTTTAATATTATTAAATTAGAAAAATACAGGAGGGGCCGGCCCCATGGTCTAGTAATTAAGTTCACTGTGCTCTGCTTTGGCAGCTCAGGTTCATAGGTTTGGATCCTGGACATGGACCTACACCACTTGTCAGCCATGTCGTGGCAGCAACCCACATATAAAGTAGAGGAAGACTGGCAACAGATGTTAGCTCAGGGCTAACCTTCCTCAGCAAAAATAAATAAATAAATAGGACATTGAACTAGACATGGCGCAAAGAAGATGTGATTTGAGGATGGTTTCTATAATCATAATGTCTTGGGAACTTTTTTAGCTAAAGGTGATCTTAAAAGGATCTCAGGTTTTTGTTTTCCTGTATCATCGAGGGGTTGACAGATTTTCTGTAAAGGCCAGATAATAAAATATTCTAGGCTTTGTGGGCCGTAGTATCTCTTGCAACTACTCAATTCTGTAATTGTAGAGCAAAAGCTGCCCTGTGGACAGTAGGTACATGGATGGGCACAGCTATATTCCAAGAAAACTTTAATAACAAAAACAGACAGCTGGCTGGGTTTGCCTTGCAGGATGTCATTTGCTGACCATTTATTAAATAAAGTCAGTATTGAGTTCCATTTTGACTGTTCATATCTGTGAAATATTTGGAGATTTAGAATCTTTATTAACCCTCTGTGGGATTCAGGTGCCACATGGGCAGAGAGACACAGTAGTTTATATCCGATCATCTATAAAATATTTTATCAGTGAAATATTATTTGAATCCTTTTAGATGTTGAAATAGGAGGTTTTTTTATTCTGTCATGCTAACAGATGGTTTAATACATAAGTGAGTGCCCTTGCGTAATTGTTTTGGGACTTCAGTATACTCTGAATATTAATTACTTTTCATGCTGTAATAGGGTTTATTCAATGGAGGAGAGGGAAGACCAAATTGATAGACTGGACTTTATCCAAAACCAGATGAATCTTTTAACACTAGATGTGAAGAAAAAAATCAGGGAGGTTACGGAGGAGGTGGCAAACAAGGTGGGTGATGGTAACTGTGTGGTTAAAATATCTGGAAATGGAAATGTTTTTGATAATGCTAAAATGTTATCCCTGTTACCTTAAAGGAATATTTTGTTAAATTTTTCTCAGTTTGATTTCTTGAGTAGTTGGTAGTCTTGTTTAATTTTTTAAACTCTGATTTTTTTCCTATCTTCAGGTTTCGTGTGCAATGACAGATGAAATTTGTCGACTGTCTGTTTTGGTTGATGAATTTTGTTCTGAGTTTCATCCTACTCCAAGTGTATTGAAAGTATATAAAAATGTAAGTTAAAAGTTACTCAGTTTCCTCTTCTTATTCTATACTCTTATTTAGTGGTGTAGACATTTTACTGTCTTCGTGGCAGTCAGTACACAAACTGTTGTATCGCCTGTGCACTCTTGTAATAAATATAAACTACGTTGTCTATAGACTACATAGAAAACTTATCCTCTTAGAATAAGATCATTTTAGCATTTACTACTTATTAAAAGTTTTTATAAAATCTGCATATGCTCTAGAGAAAGAATAATGTCGACACTTACCATTGTTAACAGGAGTTAAATAAGCACATAGAAGATGGTATGGGAAGAAATTTGGCTGATCGTTGCACCAATGAAGTCAACGCTTCAATGTTTCAATCCCAGCAAGAAATTATTGGTAATATTTACGTTCACAAGTTCATGTGTAGTTTTTCTTTCTTTTGTTGGTAAAGGATTTTTTTCCTTTAGGTATTTTATAAAATGTAAAACATTACTTACTATCATTTCTTGAAATAAATGTCTTAATTTTGTTCTTTCTAGAAAACTTGAAGCCGTTACTTCCAGCCGGTATACAGAATAAACTACATACACTGATTCCTTGCAAGAAATTTGATCTCAGCTATGACCTGAATTGCCACAAGTTATGTTCAGACTTTCAGGAGGATATTGTATTTCGTTTTTCCCTGGGCTGGGCTTCCCTTGTCCATCGTTTCCTGGGCCCTACGAATGCTCAGAGGGTGCTTCTGGGGTTGTCAGAGCCTATCTTTCAAGTAAGTCTTCTGTTTTTGATGTTTGTTTGTTTTGGAGTAGGCCTGTTATTAGGTGGTTATTGCTGTACCACACAGGTATGTATTTTTGATTCTACCGATTGAGATTCTCCTTTTTTGTTTTCCTTATGTGATTTTCTCTAACAGAACTAGCTGTGTCAAATTTGCATATTTGTGAGCTAATATCTATCACATAGAGCCATTTCTGAATTAGGTATACTATGCATAATGGAAAACCAATCCCAATGTTTTCATACATTACTGTTGTAGGTTGTTCTACACTAATTTTTGAAACTCTGCTTTTTATTTTTTTATCTTAAAAATGTTTTGTTTTCAGACTTCAAATAAAAATAAATGCAAGCATTTAAAAAAACTTTTTTGAATTTATAAGGTCAGTGAATTTTTCAGAAGATTTATGGAGTTGTAAAACCATCACCACAATTCAGTTTTAGAACGTTTTTATCACCTCAAAAAATACCCTTGTGTTCTTTGCATTTATCTTCATTCCCACCTCCAGCCCTACTGCTAGTCAGCTTTCTGTAGCTATCGTTTTGCCCTTTCTGGACATTTCCTATAAATGGAATCATACAAAATTTGGCCTTTTGTGTCTGGCTTATTTCACTTAGCATAATGTTTTCAAGGTTCATCATTATGGTACGTGAATATTGTAGCATATATCAGTACTCCATTCCTTTTTTTGGCTGAATAATACTCTGTTATAGAGATCACACATTTTATCCATTAATCAGTTGATGGATGTTGTTTATACTTTTTGGCTATTACAAATAATGATGCTGTGAACACTCATGTACTGTTTTTATGTGGACATCTGTTTTCATTTCTCTTGAGAATATACCTAGGAGTGAAATTGCTGGGCCATATGGTAACTCCATGTTTAACTTTCTGAGGAACTGCCAAACTATTTTCCAAAGTGGCCGTGCAATTTTACATTCCCATCAGCAGTGTGTCTGGTTCTGTTTCTCAGCATTCTCTTCAAGACTTGTTATTGTCTGTCTGTTTTTTATTCTGGTGGGTATGAAGTGGTATCTCATTATAGTTTTGATTGGTGTTTGCCTTGTGATTAATGATTTTGAACATCTTTCATGTTTTTATTAGCCATTTGTGTATGTTCTTTTGTGAAATTTCTATTCAGATCATTTGCCCATTTTTTAATTGTGTTATTTGGCTTATTGACTTGTAGGAGTTCTTTATGTATTCTAGATATAAGTCCTTTATCAGATATGTTTTCTAGTCTCTGGCTTGTCTTTTAATTTTCCTATGGTGTATTTTGAAGTGTAAAGGTTTTAATTTTGGTGTCCCTTTTTTAAGGATTGCGTTTTTGGTGTTAGAATTTTTTAAAATTGTTTTAATTCCTCTTGAGAGTGGAGGGCCTACTGTTATACATAGGCTCATTGTTTATTATGAAAATTCATTATTCTTCATGATGTCATTGGTCCATGTCATAGAAAATAATTTTCAAACCATTTTAATTTTCTTCATGTATTTATGGTAAACTCATTAATTGGAGTCATTCCTTTAATAGAGATAGTACTGTAATTTTAAAAGAAATACAGTAGACTTTTGTAAGTGTAACTCTTCCATTTGCAGTGGTTTAATTGTACTAATCTTTTTTTCCCAACCTTATCAGCTCCCCAGATCTTTAGCTTCTACTCCCACTGCTCCTACCAATCCAGCAACACCAGATAATGCCTCACAGGAAGAACTCATGGTTACCTTGATAACGGGATTAGCTTCTCTTACATCTAGAACTTCAGTGGGCATCATTGTTCTTGGAGGAGTGGTAAGAAACTGCTTTTTAATTTCCAAGATCTGTAAAATGACATGAAAAGATACAGGTTAATGAATTAAGAAGAGTTTCACAAGTCTAATCTTATACTTTTTAAAATATTTATTTTTAAAGTGAAATATAATTGACATGTGACATTGTATTAGTTTTAGGTATGCAACGTGATGATATATATACATATTGCAAATGATTACCACAATATAAATTTTTAAAAAATACATCTTTAGGAAAGAAACACCACCAACTAGCTTGTTCCTAAAGCAATATTTCCAGACTACTTTTCATCACAGCACACAAAGAAGCAGTATTTGTATGTTGGAATAACAAGGATGATCCAGGTCTCTCAGCTAGCCGCCTCTGAATACCAAAGGGATCTGCCTTAAAGTATGAAAGATTATTTTTTAGTAATAGTTGTTATATGTTAAAGAAAAATTTCATTAACAGCATAGTTTACTTGTTTTGGTTTTTGAAACCTCTGACCTAAAAACATTAACATTCCTTTTTGAGATACATTGAATCAACTTACCAAATGTCTGGCAGGTTATAAAAGTTCTTGCCTGATGTTTATGTGTTGCTCCTTTTTCAGCTTGATTGATTTCCGGTAACTTCAGATTTTCTCATAGAGAAGGAATATACATTTTTAAAAAATGGATCTGACTCAAAGATCTGTAGGGAGCTGATGAGTTTCCTAAAATGCGTTTTAGTACAATCTCCCTAGTGGTGTTTTTCTTGTGAATTTATCTTACAGATTTGGAAAACTGTAGGCTGGAAACTCATATCTGTTTCATTAAGTATGTATGGAGCTTTGTATCTTTATGAAAGGCTGACCTGGACCACCCGTGCTAAGGAGAGAGCCTTTAAACAGCAGTTTGTGAACTATGCCACTGAGAAACTGCAGATGATTGTCAGCTTCACAAGCGCAAACTGCAGCCATCAAGTACAGCAGTAAGTTGAAAGACTTGTCTTGTTTTGTCTTTTTTTAAAAAAGCTTTATTGAACTGTGACATACATGCAGAAAATGCACAAATAAGAATACAGCTCAGGGTCGCCCAGGTAGCCTAGTGGTTAAGTTTGGTTGCTCAGTTTTGGCAGACGGGGTTCAGTTCCTGGGCTTGGACCTACACCACTTGTCTGTCAGTGGCCATGCTATGGTGGTGGCTCACATACAAAAAGGAAGATTGACAGCAGATGTTAGCTCCAGGTGCATCCTCCTCAGCAAAAGAAAGAAAAAAAAATATAGTTCAAAGAATTATCACAATGTGAACACATTTTGTAATTACCACCAATGTGAAAAAATAGAATGATACCAACAAGGTGGGGGGTCAAAATGCACGATGGTGAGTAATTTATTTTTACTGACACAACCCAAATTTATAAGTTCAAAGGCATAACTTTTTCGAACTTGAGAATTTTATTACTATAATAAATACCTAGGTCAGCTGAGTTTTCTTTTTTTATGTATCTTAAATATTTGTTTCATTGATTTAGTAAAAGTATGTAGAATTCCAGTTAAGTTGTTGCATGATATTTTGTATTTGGATGCTACTGAGAGCTGAATTAAAAAGTTCTCGGAGCTAATGATGATTGTAATTTGATAGAAGAAATAATGTACAAAATTATGCATGTACATTATGTGAGGCTCTAGAATCTTAAGTCATGAAGGATAGTGAATCAATAAAGGTTTCCTGGAGGAGGGGTAGCCTAATGATATTTGAACGTGCAGAGGAGGAAGATCTAAGCAGAGAAAATAGCCCAAACCAAAGGCAAGAGGGCAGGGAAAAAAGGAACGTGTTCAGAAACATAAGGAGAAAATTTCAGTGTGGCAGATGTGGTTGTAAGGGGGGTACATTCAAGTATAAACCTAACACTAGGACAGGAGTTTGGATAATTAGGAATCCTGGGAGTGACTGACGTTAACATTTAGCTCTAGAACAAATAACTTTGCAGTGGTGTGGTGGTATAGAATGGTTCCGACTAAGGAGTCAAGAATTACAGGGAGATTAAACTGTTTCAGACACAGATCAAAGTCTGTACTAACGTAGTTAGAGCAGTAGAGAATGGAAATAATGAGGGCACAGCTTTGAGGCCACTGAATTAGTTCATTCGCTCATTCATTTATTTACCACATACTTACTGAGCTTCTATTTAATAGAATAGTTTTAATTTATTTATATTAGGGAAGATCTCTTCTTTAATGATGATACCTGGACCTCCAAAAGAATCAGCTGAGGTTCACATATGTAAAAACAAAGTTAATGAAGCTTTCCATTCATTTGATCATTAAACATTTATTAATTGCCAACTATGTCAGAGGATATGAGAAATAAAAACTTAAAAGATAACTTGATCTCTTTCATAGAGGACTTTACACTTTAATGGAGGCAACCTCAAATAATTACTCCATTATAATAATACTAGGTAAATATTAATTTAACAAGATATTAACAATGAAAGATGCTTCATTTGTCTAATACTGGTGTTTGGTGGGATGGGGAGAGAATGGAGAAGAAAAAGACCATGGGAAGGATGAAAATATACAGAATAGTTGCAGAGAAAAACAAGTCAGTCAGTTAATCATATTCCAAGGTACTACACATAAACATAATGTTTGCCAAAGCTAATGTATTAAGAAGCACACAAGTTAAATACAACACTTTGGTTCTAGAAACCTGGTTATTTTTGCCTAAGTCACAGAAGTTTATAAAATTTTCTTTTTTGTCCTCAGTATTTTCTTATTTTTTATGCTCCTGAAGAAATATAGCCATCTTTTGCTTTTGCATAGCTTGTTCATATTCACGACCATATAGCAGATGTGATGGTGCCTACTGCACATTGTCTTGAGGCCTGACGAAATTAAGCTTACAAGTGCCATACCCTCCCTCATACCATTCTTAGCAGTGTTCTTTGCTACTTGTGTTTTAGGTGTTTTTTAAACGTGTGATTTCCTTTTCATGTAAGCTTTAAATTAATGCTTATTTGTTTTAAAAGGCATTCATGACTGCTGATAAAATTGGTTTTTATTTTAAGGGAAATGGCGACCACTTTTGCTCGCCTGTGCCAACAAGTTGATGTTACACAAAGACATCTGGAAGAAGAAATTGCTAGATTATCCAAAGAAATAGATCAATTGGAGAAAATACAACACAATGCAAAGCTCCTGAGGTATTTGAATGTTTTTTCTCAATAATATGAACATTTGTTTGTCTCATTACCAAAATATAATTATGTAAAACCACTAGTGAATTTGTATTAAAACTTTTAGCTTTCTGCTTGGCTTAGATTATAATTTACCATATATAATTCCATATATTTTGCAATTTCAATGAAAGCTAATTTCAAAAAGAAAAAACAAATCTGAATTAAAAGGAATTTTTTTTATTTAAACTTACAACTCTCTGTTAAGCTATATTAGGCCTTTTTCAGAGCAGAAGTTCTGTAATTAAAAGTACGAGTTTTTCGTTCTGTATATTCAAGACCCATAATTTCTATTCTCATTGGAGACTATTGAGTATGGTTAAATTTGAAGCTACAAAAGTAAACAAGATATCCTAATATAATGTGGAATTCTGGTTTAATATGATTTGTCATGGATTCTTTGGGGTCTAAATAAATTTTGCTTTGGGGGACAAGACCAAATGAGTGTCATCATGAGGTCTATACTTGGCAGTTCTTAACTTTCAGCTTTATTAACCATTATCTTCCTCACTTACAAGTCTGGGAAAATCCTTAAGCATTATTTAATCTCTGCTGTTACTTACCAGGGCATATGCTACATGCGATTGCCCATATAAGAGCAGCTTGCAATGCCTGCAAATTAGAGAGGCTGTTCTTGTGACCTGATTTTTGGGTCAGATATTTAAAACACCTGTGGCAGTGTCTATCCATGGTGTCTTAATCTGATCAGCAGTCACATTCTCATTGCACCTCAGTTTCAGAATCTGGAAAAGACGACTGCTTGTTACTTAGACCCCAACCTCACACACACAAACTCACCCAAGTGAATTTCACGTATTCCACTGCTCCTATTTTAAATTAGATTATTCCAAATACAACCTTTCAAATTTGGTGAAACTATATCCAGTAGAATTTTTTTTTTTATTACTTAGGTAGGTTTTTAAATAGTGTTTCATCTTGTTACAGTAAAACATAAATGATGAAATAGATTATTGGTATTTATGTAGCTTTCTGATTTTGGCAGGACTGACTTGAATAAGTATAGATATTTTTGATGATCTAATCTTTAGAAACAGGAAAATTTACAATAACAAATACCATAGTATTTGGAATCTCCATTGTTACGAGACTAGGCTCAGCCATTCAAGTAGAATTTAACTTACCTAATGCATCAGGAGAGTGGCCTAAAGAAATGAACAGTGGAACAGTGGAGTTCATATGTACATGTAACTTACATGACCTTGACCATGTGCACTCAGCAACAAAAAACAAGGCCAAGAGAAAAACAAGGGAATCTCATTCAAGTGTATGTGTGCCCCCGGGCATAGCATGAGAACGGAGACACAAATCTGTGTTCTGTCAGTTTTAGTTCTGGTTTTCCTCTCTTATGGGCATTAGGCTGCATCAAGTACAATTCTAGTATTTAAAAAATGTATTTTTGGTATACCAGGATCCTTTGACATCTGCCGGCTACTTTATGTATACATAAAACTACTTGTTCTGTACTTTCTGCTTAACTTAACGGGAATTCAAGGACAGTTACGACTGCACATAACTTAGGGTGTGACTCCCGTTTAAGTCCTGGACACTGGATTCTGCGGCCACTGCAAAGCTATAGTTCGACATAGAATACTCTGAAAGGGTTGACAACAGTTTAATCTGAGTTCAGATAAATGTAGCAGCAGCTGGCTAGTGATTCTTTTTCTCTCTAATGCATTTTTTTCCTCATTGACCTTTATGATAATTAGATTGGTGTTTTATTCATTTTTTTAAATTAGAAATAAAGCTGTTCAACTTGAAAATGAGCTGGAGGATTTTACTAAGCAGTTTCTACATTCAAGCAGTGAAGACGACTCTTAACAGTAGAGATTACTTTGGTGATCATCGTAGGAGAAAACGGAACTTGGAAGATTGGGACAGTTGTTATTTTTATGAAATGACTTTAAATATGAATTATACTAACTGCACCTAAATAGCAAATCCTTGTGTAGATTCTGGTAATGATCTATCTCAGGTGTTTGCATTTCTGAAGAGTGTTATGATGTCTCTGTAGTTTTAATTTTGGGTAAAGAAAAGGCTAAATTGTTTGATGTGTTAAAATGATGAATTAGTTAAAAGAAACAGAACCAACTATGTGACCCCTGAGGGGTGGGGCCTTGCTCTTAATTAGGGCTCTCTTTGTTTTTGATTCTGAAAAACTCTGCTTCCTGGCATCCAGGAGTTGGAGAATGCTTCTTTCATCTTCTTTCTCAAAACTAATTTTTGATGCCTCCTCTAATGAGAATAGTTACTTTTTTGTTTTATAAATTGCATTGCTCTAACCACGAAGAAGGAGTGTGAAATGTTCTTGAGTATATTATTTATGCAAGTTACAATCACTTCTGCCATCCTGGCGGGTATGTAAACCACTAATAATTATGCTGTTTTTACTCCCTCTTTTATTCCCATTAAAACTGATGTAAACAGTATAAAGGTTTGTTATTATAGTTTCTTATAAAAGTACCTGGGTCTAGTTTCCTGATCTGTTTCTAAAGAAACATTTTCAGCGTCAACTATGATTACACTACGGAAAGCTTTCTATCTCAGTTTTAGGAATAAAGTTTGAAGTGATAAAAATAGCCAAAGATATGGGAGGTCTGAATTTTGGGTGGTTACAGTCATGTACAAACGCTGTTCCTCAGAAGATATTTGCCAAGGATACTGCTGGATTGTCCCCTGAGCTGGCTTTTACTTTAATTGTATGTATTTGCCCGGGCATGGTTAAAAATTATTACTGTATTTTTTACCTTAATGAAATGTTTATGGGTTCAAGTATTGTGTCTGTTTATGTGTTAAAAATGAATTGAAACTTATATGGAAACCTAAAAAAATGACTTTCTAGGGCTTTGCTACACAAATGCAGTCTCGAGGACCACCAAATCAGCATCACCTAGATGCTTGTTAGAAATGCACGCTCCCAGAAGACACAGTGCATTTGGCCAAGTATAGTTTATGCTGCTTGTCCCTGGGAGGGAGAACTTTCAGGCTCTCTTCTTTTTAATACTCAATACTTCCTTTTCTGTGCCTTTAAGGCTCCTGGATGCTATTCAGTCTTTTCATAGCAGGTGCAACACTATTTTTCATGATATTTTAAGGAGAAAATAACATCTAGGCCATAGAAGCCTTTTAAAAATACATTTTTATGCAAATAGGATATTAGGATGCAGTATTCAAATCCAAATAATTATTAGTTTATAGCTTTTGTTGTTGCTTTATAACCAAAAGATGGTACAAACCACCACCAAGTGGGATTACCAACTGCACCATGAAAAACTGATGTCTGAGATGGGGTACTGCTAATTTAGTTACAAGTTCAAGGCCTTAATCTTTATTTTATTTATCTATTTTGTTGAGGAAGATTGGCCCTGAGCTAATGTATGTTGCCCATCTTCCTCTATTTTCTATGTGGGATGCTGCCACAATATGGCTAGATGAGCGCTGTGTAGGTCTGCACCTGGGATCCAAACCCGCAAACCCTGGGCCACCGAAGTGGAGTGTGCGAACTTAACCATTATGCTACCAGGCTGACCCCAAGGCCTTAATCTTTAGATGAAAGTCCTTGAACTTTTGAAATAGCAAAGTGGTGGTATATCACCTCATTAGTGTAGTACAGCGGTTTTCAAAGTTTGGTCCCTGGATCAACAGTATCACTTGTGAACTTGTAAGAAATGCATATTCTTGGGTCTCACCCCAGACCTACTAAATCGAATACTAGGTTTGGGGACCAGCAATGTACGTTTTAACAAGCCCTCCATGTGATCCTGATGCATGCGAAAGTTTGGAAACTACTGGAATAGTGGTTCTGCTGTAATAAGTTTATAGTAAATTTTCCATCGCTAGTTGGAATGCAGCTCCCCTGATCAAGTTAAAAAATGTATAAATGTTGGAATGGAACACTAAAATAATGAAACCCAACATTTATGCCACCATGGCGAAACCCATGAATTATGCAGAAATTATGTAATTTACAGCTATGTAGTTCAAATGTTTGCAGAATTATTTATAAACTTTGTATAACCTTAAACTTTTTAAAAAACATTTTTATAAGTATGCAAGCTCCAAGGTGAAAATAAAACTTGTTTGCCTGATAGTTGGTAACTGTAGCATTTATACTGGCATTTAGTGAGTTTTAATTTTTCATTCTTAATAATTTTTATGGTAGGCATATATGCTCTCTTGGGTGGACGGGCTCATCTCGATTGCATTAACTTGTTTAGTGCACCTGGCTCAGTACTGAAAGTTTCCTCATTCGTCCCCCTCCAAGGTTGTGGTGATGAAATGAAAGTGGTAAAAACTTTTTATCAATACTATCAATCAATCAATTATTTAAAAATTACACAAAAGGAAACAATTATCCTAAGGGAGCTCCAGGGAAAGAATGACTTAAGTTTGCTTTTTAAGGAAGATCTGTGGCCTTTAACACTAAGCCAACACTTATAGTACCAAAAGATAGGTCAGTAGCGCTCCACTGTATTCCTTGCTTCTGGCAGCAGCCCATTCACTTTTTCATGAAGACAATAATTACCAATGTTTAGATAAAGGAATCAGGGCTGAGCATGACATATTGGGCTTGGAGTTTCGTTCTGGAACTTAATTTCAAAATAAATCCTAAAAACTGACTTAAAACATGCTACATGAAATCTGGTTAAAAGCACTTTATTGATTACAATATCAATTCACAGCAACATTATTTCACAGAGCTACTGTACAAATAAAGGAATGAATCACTGTGCAAGAGAGATCCAAGAATACTTTTACATCATGGTACAAGTCCATAGTTGGTTTGGCTTAAAGCTTTTATAAGAGCTTTAATCTGGTACATTCACCCTTCCCCTAGTCACGCTACTGACATGCAGAGTCAAGTGGCCACAAGTGTATAGAAACCATTCTAGGTGAAGAAAAGCATTTTAATCAACTTTAAAAAACCACTTAGATATGGATGCCTTTGGGTAAGAATATGCAAATACAAGTGTTCAGATGCTTCTTTGAAAAGAGAGAACAATAGGATAGAGCACCATTGTGTAAAAGACAGAAAGGCTTAAAATATCTACCAATATATCAATGAAGTTCTATTAATTAAAACATAAATACTGTATGATGTAAGATTTTGTCGGGCACATTTAACACCAGTTGAAACACATAACCAGTTTTCTCATGATGCTGCATTATCATAACTTTCATAGGATCAGTAATTGGATTTAAGAAAAAAGGCTTTTAGGAAATTTTATCAACATGCAAGCAAATTTGCTAAATACAAGGTGTACCATCAATCTGATTAATGAATTACTTTTTAAAACAATGCTAGCTTAGACATTCAACTATAGACCATTTTAATGAGTACCTATTGTAACCAATATTTTTAATTATAGCACTGAATTTAAGGCAACTTAAAATGAACAATGGGAGAAAAACTAGTAAGTATGAAGTGGGCTTCACATTCTACTTAATCTAATTTAAAAATACCAGTTGTATTCATTGTGCTACCATTTCTCACAAGAAAGATGGTCTAACTTGTGGATGTTTAAAAAATTCTAACAAGAGCTACGAAATAGTTTTAAATTTTGCTTTCCACAAAGGCAAAAAGGAAAACAGAAGTTGAAATAGTAAATTTAAAAAAAAAAATTTAAGCCCGACTCATACCCTAAAGAGCGCAGAAAGAATATCTTCATTATTAAAATGATGATAGGCTCATTTGGGAGATTGTTTAATGAGTTTCCATAAGTTTAAACACGTCAACGAACAAGCCACAAGTATTCGACTGTGTTATAATTTAAAATGTGAGACATTCACCAGTAATCAAAGCATAAATTTCCCTGAACTTTTTCACTTTGAAAAGCTTAGTTTTTTAACAACAGGAAAAATTTCATTTTGTCACCTAGAGAAGTCAAGATTCCTTTTCACTTTTAATAGGTTAACTTTAAAATTGCTCAACACATTCCAGAAGCAGCTACCTCCATTATGTTTAAGGGGCTAGTTTACTGTCATGCAGTATTCATCAGTTCAGCTGAGTCTAAACTAAAATAAGGACAGCTGCCTCCTGGGCTCTCCTGCAGCTGCAATAGTAAGCCCGAGGCTTTGCCCTGTGAAGATGGAACTCAGCATGGTGTATGTAGCCATGGAATCACAACTATGGAAATCTGAACTAGGGAGGGACCTTAGATATGTAATGTAAATCTCTAATCGTATAGCTGCCCACAATGAGGCCTGTCCAGCAAAGTGGCGATGCCCCTGCCAACAGCAAGAAGTGCCTTCTTGAGCAGGTTTTGGGATGATTTGCTGAACCACATGGCAATCACTATCACTTTGTTTTAGGAAGGAATATGCCTTTAAAATATTCTTGCCAGATCTCAAAAAACTCTTTATGAAGCGATTAAAGAGTCTACAAATAAACCTGCCAAGGCACGTTATGTTTAAATATTACGTATAAGGTAAAAAAAAAGGCAGCAGATAATTCCAATATTCTTGATGATGAAAATTCCTTAAAACTACATCTGGCCATATTTTTTAAGTCTTGAAAAACTAAGATTCAAAGTATACAGTGCTTCCACAAATTATATACTCCTCTTAGTGATTTCAGGAAGTCTTATGCACAGCAAAATTAGACAATTAGCTGAACTCAAACTGCAAGTAAACAAATATATTTAGCAACTGGAACCCATATCACCAGAAAGCATAGGTTTAACTAGTATGTAATGTGGTAATGAGGTCACCATTTGGTCACATGTATAATTAACCACAATAAGTGGTTAGTTTTCACTTGCCTGGTACATTTTATTTATGGGAGTTGATTTTAAACTATTGACAAAAACTTTGATAACATTTAAATTGTTTTTATCAACATGTTTAAGACTAGAATTCTTGTCTGTGTGCCTCTCTAAAGTATCTTGTTACTAGAATAACTTTCAGAGTACAGGAGAGATAGGTAGAAGGTTACTTTGCACATGGCTGAAGTGCTTTCTTGAACAGGATTTTGGAATGAATTGCTGAACTACATGGCAAACCCTCAGCTCCCCCCTTTTTTTGGAAATCAGTGTGTTTCTTTAAAATATTCTCACCTTATCTCAAAGAGCTGCTCTTTATGAAGTGATATAAATAGTCCACAAACGTTAATATCAAAAATCCACAGAAATATGAGAATAATGTGTATATAAATATACATTCATGCCTGCCGTCTACAACAGTCTTTTTTTGGTCCTATACCTTAATCTCCCTTTATCCATTGTATTCTCTATTTTTAATATCAACTGATCTTAACCAAAACTGATACTGACTTCATTATAGTTAGTTGATGCACTTATTAGCACATCCACAATATAAAAGTGAACATTTACAAGTAAAATTTGGGAGCATTTAGGTTAGGGTTACAGGTGATCAAAAGTTAAGAGAGACCTATCTCAACGGTAACAGACACAGTTTACTATACAAACACAATCCATTTCTCTATTCACCATCAAACAAGACTAACAACCTTCTATTAATCATTTAGATTTATTTGTAGGAGAAAATCCAAGAGGAAAGCATCTTTGTTTAAATTCCTTTAGTAATAGACACATTATTATACCCTCTGACAAGCAGAAGACTTGCTTACTACTTTCCTCTGACTCCTTTAAGAACGGCTCTTGGAATTTTTCTTTTGGGTTTCAAATGGGATCACTTGGATCTAGGCATTCTTTGAAGCAAAACCACTTAGAAACCAAAATTTTGTGCTAAGGGAAGAAATATTACAGAAAAGCAAAAATCGTGAATGTTTCCTTTTTTAAATTTTGAAGGCACAGATAGTTGACATCAATTTCGATTTCATATTATGTGAACATAAATTCATAAAGCCACCCTGTTACAACTGTAACTAATCGGGTCTAGTGACTGGTTAGATTTTACACTCGCTTCATAAACAATGCCGTCATACGTTTCCTATCTAGATGCAATACTGACGGAGAACACTGGGAAAAATTGTCTAGATGCAAGGACAATCCAAATGTTCTCAATCTCTGAAATAACCAGGGCACTCTACAACCTCAGTTCTAGAATATGAAATCAATAGGAAATTCCAACTATTTAGAGGATTACTCAAAGTGTCATTTGATCATAATCAGCTTTCTAAATGTGGAGAACGATTTATATGCGATTACTGCTATCTACCTATTATTAATGTAATAAGAGTTCTTACATATGTCTAAAATTTCAGAGTGAAATCTTTATTCCCTGGCCTTCAGATTATCTCCCCCCTCAAAGGACTGAAAAATGGCATATTTAAATTGATAGGATGGCAAAGGATGTACCAGAAACTAATGATGGTCAAAAGGACTCCCCCGAGGTACCTAGGGCTCTCAGCATTCTTAAACATTAAGCAACCAGGATCTCTTTTTGATTAAAAAGGAAGGTCAGAATTCAAGGAGACTTTCTTCAGACATAAGCACACACGCATATGGTATCACTTCCATCCATTACTGTGCTTGGTTCAAAAACTCAAAAATGTGACATTTCTTATGTACACGAAGTTAAAAATGTAGTTCTTAAAAAATGCAAACAATCAAACATAGGCTGCTATAACGTGTATATTCTGTTCTACACACAAAAAATAAAGAATTAGACAGTACAAGCAAAAATTCATCACGTTTAAATCAGCTCGACTCCTCAAATTAATACACCAGTCCTTTTGATCTCAGCAAGCACCTCTGCCTTGTTTTTTCCACCTTTTTTTTGTTTTGTAGCTTACCGAAAGCTGCTTTTTGTATATAATAATCTCAATAGAAAAATCTTCACCTGCAAATATAAGGTAGAATTTTTTTCACAGCTATAGGCTGTAGCACTGATTTCTCCAGATGCCAACGGAGAACAGAAAATTCGTGTGCATTGTTAATTCCAGATTCTAAGAAAACTGTCCCAGGAGCCTGTGGCCACAGCCATGCCATCATCAGTTACACCCAAGCAGCTGACACGGTTGTCATGACCAGCAAGGACACCTGAAAAGCAAAAGTTCAGTAAAAAGTTAGCAGTGGGTAAGTTTTAGAATTAAACGTGTACGCATAAAAGATCTAGAAGCGGGGCCGGCCCAGTGGTGTAGCAGTTAAGTTCATGCGCTCCACTTTGGGGGCCCAGGGTTCGCAAGTTCAGATCCCGGGCACGGACCTGCACACCGCTCACCAAGCCACGCTGTGGCAGCATCCCACTTAGAACACAGAAGAAGACTGGCACAGATGTTAGCTCAGTGACAATCCTCCTCACCAAAAAAAAAGATCTAGAAGAGTAGCTGACAGGTTCGACTGAGTGCCAGGGACAAGCTGGACACATTATGTAAAAGACAATTCTTCATATTACATGAATTTCTGACGTGCATCAAACTGTGTTTTTCATTTTTGAAACATGATTTTGCAATTATGCTTTCTTATATCTAGGAAAATAGATGTAGACTTTCATTCTACATCTCTATAGTTCATGATGCTCCAAACTTTGTCACTGAGCTATGCCATTTTCAACAAAAACAAATTTTAAATGAAGTTCAATGAAGTAGCCTTTTACCACAAGAACAAAAAAAAACAGTAAGAATGAAGTCACCTTATATCACCACTTCCAAAAAATACCAACATAATTTACTTTCTTCTGTTAACCACCAAACACTGGAATATTTTGGTTATAACTTTCTGAAACCATCAAACTCATCTAGATTTTTGTTTCTTTTGTATATTAAACTCATTTGATATTCTGATCACCACACAGGATTGAATACTCCCAAACATTTGAGAGGAAAATGAGAAATGTAAAGATTTAAAAGAAAAATTAGAATATGTCAAATTCTCGGGGCTGGCCCTGTGGCCGAGTGGTTAAGTTCGCGCGCTCCGCTGCAGGCAGCCCAGTGTTTCGTTGGTTCGAATCCTGGGCGCGGACATGGCACTGCTCATCAAACCACGCTGAGGCAGTGTCCCACATGCCACAACTAGAAGAACCCACAACGAAGAATATACAACTATGTACCGGGGGGGCTTTGGGGAGAAAAAGGAAAAAAATAAAATCTTTAAAAGCAGAAAAAAGAGTATGTCAAATTCTCAATAGGAATTTCTTCTTTAATATACTGTGTTTGAGTTTGCATTATCTCCCTATATAATTAAGTGTATCATTTTCCCCTGATCTCAGGAACAAAAGTCATCTTGTCTAACTCTTCATATTCTCCATAGTACCTCCAAGTAGGGCAACGTTTGGCAGTGGGCAAATTTACCAGTATGGTTCAAATAACAAAAAAGGAACCTTGTGGTTAAATACTGCAAGTTACACTGGAAAGGAGAATCAATGAGCGATTCATGAGTCAGGATTCAGTTTTAAGGGGAAAGCATCCAATTGAGCCAACTTGAAACCAAACAGTTGTAAGCAAAGCAAAACTAAAACTCACCCCTATGTTAAAAAATATGGAAAACAGACATATTTTTATTTTGTTATGGAACTAATTGATTCCATCCAGGTACCTTTTTAATCCCTTAAAAAAGTAATTGGCTTTGGACGACAAAATACCTCCGAAAATCTACTTGCAAAATGCAAAACTGTGAACTTGACTGCAGTCTCTTAAGAGAGGTTGTAGAAGATTATTCCTGGGAATGTTGATACTGCCTCTCCTCCCTCAAAAACTTTAACAACTGTAAAGGAGCTTAAAGGGTAAGGACATAAACCCTCAAGGATGGTGAAGACATGAGAGCAGATAATGGCAATGAAATTTTGTAAGCTGGACGGTGGTAACAAGAAACAAAATTACACTGCAGAACCTCCGAAAGGGTCAGAGACTAGTGGATACAGAGATACAGGTATCTCTGGAACCAGGTAGGGGCAAAGATGGGGTAAACAGAGACTGCAGTCAAAAGTGGTCAGGAACAGCCAGACTCCCCAGGTGGCCTCCTCCACTCAGCAGAGGCAGGTGACTGATGGTCCTGCACCAGGGCAGAAGACGAGAGACTTACTTGCTAGAGAGAGTAAATGAGGGTCTCTTAACTAGAAGAAAATAGGCAGAGTTGAGATTGGTGAAATGCGCTGAAAATGGAGAATACAGAAAGTTTACTTGCTGTTTTCCCCCTCAGCTTTCCTCCTGAAATCAGCCCCCAAACTAGCAGCCAGCTTATACATTCCAGGTAGAAAAGTCGAAAATCCATCTCTGAGAACACAGCTAGCCTGAGGGGAAAAAATGCTGTAAGGTATATCAGAGGTCCCCAGATGAAAGCCTGACCAGATCATCCTTCAGCAAGGCCTTCAGTCAACACGCCTCACCATGTGCAGAGGGCTTTCAAACAGTCTTACTGCCTCACTCTTAAGTAAGAATAAGAAGCTAAGAATCACCAGACTTTTAAGGAAATTTTTTTTTTTTTTGAGGAAGATTAGCCCTGAGCTAACTGCTGCCAATGCTCCTCTTTTTGCTGAGGAAGACTGGCCCTGAGCTAACGTCCGTGCCCATCTTCCTCTACTTTATATGTGGGACGCCTACCACAGCATGGCTTGCCAAGCGGTGCCATGTCTGCACCCGGGATCCAAACCAGGGAACCCCAGGCGGCCTAAGCAGAATGTGTGAACTTAACTGCTGTGCCACTGGGCCGGCCCCCAGAAATATTTTAAAAATAAGGACAGGGGACTAAAAAAATAAATAAGGGGAAAAAAGCAACCTGGAAAACACAAAGATTATGCTTGAAGAAGAAGACTTCAGGGGCTGGCCCAGTGGCACAGTGGTTGGGTTCGTGCACTCCACTTCGGTGGCCTGGGGTTCGCCGGTTCAGATCCTGGGTGTGGACCTATGCACCACTCAAGTCATGCTGTGGAGGCATCCCACATATACAAACTAGAACAACATACAACTAGGATATACAACTATTTACTGGGGCTTAGAGGAGGGGGAAAAAAAAACGAGGAAGATTGGCACCAGATGTTAGTTCAGGGCCAATCTTCCTCACCAAAAGAAGTATACCTTAAAAAAAATAAACTTAAAAAAACTTTAAAAAAAGAAAACTTCAAAAAAAGGCTTTCATTAATAACCTCAGACAAACAAAAGATTTTATTCATGAAACGAGTGCCTTAAAAACTTCCCAGTACTACAGGGTGTAAGTTTCCAGATTGAAAAGATGCACTGAATGTCCAGCACAATGGATGGAAATGGATCCACTCCAAGACATCAAAACTGGCAAAAAGACTGAAGATTAACTAGAAGTACATCAAAATTAAGCATATAAACTGAAAAATTAATTTAACCCTAGAGAATATACAAAAAAGCTCCACAGCAAAAGAAGCCAGAGTATATATACCTCATTGCTCAGCAGTAAATATTGTTTAAAAAGTCATAATTATGAAAACACTGACTGATGTTCTAAAAAAAAACTTACTACATGGGAAAAAGTGAAAAATGGGAAGGATGTGGCCGTGGTGGGAGGAAGGATGTAAAAGCGAAACCCTCAACAGATATATTCACTGTTCATCTTTATATCGAAACCTACCAAACAAGAAAATATTATAGAACTAGACATTACTCGTCAGAAAACAGAACTGTAAGTATGGTTGATGGGCTGTAACTCTTCTCAAAGGGCAACAATGACCATGAATGAGAACTGCTAGGGTGCCCTTCCCCACAGCTCCAGGGTGGCCAGGCAGCCTCGAGAACAACTGACGGGAACCTCTGCATGTTTCTGGAGAAAATCAAAGCCCACTGGGGACATGTTTACTAACCTGCACGATCTCCTTTTAGCGTGTCCCATACGTTACAATTAAAGTCGTCATAACCAGCTAACAGGAGGCGCCCACTTTTTGAGAAGGCTACGGAAGTGATTCCACAGATGATGTTGTCATGGGAATACAGTAACAACTCTTGGTCTGCACGAAGGTCGAAGAGCCGGCAAGTGGCATCATCAGAGCCGGTGGCAAAGGCATAGCCATTTGGGAAAAACTAGAAAGAAAAGCAACAAACATTTATTCCATGGAAGTACACAAAAATCAGGTGAGGCAGAATGATAACAAACTCTGGGGTAAGACAAATCCAGATTCAAATTCCAACTTGGCTTCTTACCAGGCGAGTGATATTGGGCACTCAAGATTCTTAAACACTTTGGGCCTTAGTTTCAGTTTTAGAGTGTCGGTGAGGATTGAATGAAATAACAGGCAAAGTACACAGCGAGCCCATTGTTCAGCACACAGCAAGTATTCAATAAATGTTGGCTCTGGTCCTCCATATGTCTTATTTAAACACTTAAACCAAGGGCCGGCCCGTGGCTGAGTGGTTACGGTTACGCATTCTGCTTCGGCGGCCCAGGGTCTCACCGATTCGGATCCTCGGCATGGACATGGCACTGCTCATCAGGCCACACTGAGGCAGCGTCCCACATGCCACAACCAGAGGCACTCAGAGCTAGAATATACAACTATGTACTGGGGGGCTTTGGGGAGAAGGAGAAAAAAAAAATTAAAAGAAGATTGGTAACAGTTGTTGTTAGCTCAGGTGCCCATCTTTAAAAAAAACTTTAAATATTGCTACTTATAGAATTTTATATATGTGTACTCTGAAAGAAATGTTCGAAAATCCCATTAGGAAAAATAAATAGGAAAAATTTTATAAAAGAACACAAATCATTCCAGTCAGGCGAGGTTATGAAGTTAAGCTAGTGCAAAGAAAATCATGAATCATATTAGTTTGTGTATCCCTTCTCTCAGACGCTGGCACTGCTCAACACTGACTTCTTACAAAGAAGAAATCACTTTTTTCCAATATATCTACTGGCCATCTGTCTATTACCTCTGTGAACAACGATTCACGACCTCTGCTTATCCTTTACTGTGCTGTTAGTACTTATTGACTTGTAGAAATAAAATGAAGAATATAAATTTGTTTGGTTTATTTGTTGTAACTATTATTTTATAGTTTATCATTTGCCTTCTAATACTGTTTACTCTTTAAAAAATAAAGCAATTTTTAATTTTTATGTAAATTTATCTTTCCCTTTGAGATTTCCTTTATTGTTTTTATGAATAAAGTCCTTCCCCAAGATATTAACTGATGTTTAGTTATATTTTCTTCTAGTTTATTTTTTACTAATTTCATTTTTCACACCTTAATTTTTACCCATCTGGAATTTATTTGATATATAGCATTCCGTGTAAAGATCTAACTTAATTTTCTCAATAGTTAAGCAATTGTCCCAGCTGTTAATTAAATAATCATTTTCCTACCGATTTTGTTGCAACATCTGTAATTTACTAAGCTCATATAGACACGAAAATGTTAGTTTCAGTTTTTTGTCCTTGGTTGTACCTATATCATGCTTTTTTTTTTTTAAAGATTGGAACCTGAGCTAACATCTGTTGCCAATCTTCCTTTTTTTTTTTTTCCTTCTTCTTCTCCCCAAAGCCCCCCAGTACACAGGTGTGTACTCTAGTTGTAGACCCTTCTGGTTGTGGCATGTGGGACGCCGCCTCAGCATGGCTTGATGAGCAGTGCCAGGTCCGCGCCCAGGATCTGAACTGGTGAAACCCCAGGCCATCGAAGCGGAGCACGCGTACTTAACCACTTGGCCATGGCGCAGCCCCTCACGCCTTTTTTTTTTTTTTAATCATTCTAACTTGCTATTCAATTTTATTATCTGGCATGGCAAAACACTCTTGTTATTCTGCTTCAAACCTGTCTGTCCTCTTTTTCCCACTTGAATTTCAGACATCTGATTGAGTCTCCTCTATATTCCTCTGACTCATCTCAAAAAAACCCCGAAAAATCGACTTGGTGCTTTGATTAAAATTTGTAGTAAAACTAAAAATTAGTTTGAGGGATAAATGATTGGTTTACAATATGCAGTCTTTCCATTTGAGAACATGGAATTAAAAAAAAATGTTTACCAATAAAGTTTTATGATTGTCTTCATAAAGATAGATTCTGCACGTTTCTTCCTAAATATTCCTTGCCTAGTTTATAATTTTTGTTGCTACTCTCAGTAGGATTTTCTTCCTTTCTATTTTCTACCAGGATATTATTGGCATAGGAAAGTTATTGATTTTAAAATAATTTTCGGTAATTCAGAAAATACACTGAACTCTTTTTTGGGATATCTAAATAACTAAACATGTAAATAATGATTTTTTTTCTACTTTCTAATGCATCTCTTATTTCACTTTTGGGTCCAACTATACGGGCTGGAAGTTTCAGAACAATTGAAATAGTGGTGATGGTATTACTGTCTTGTTACTTAATATAATGAGAATGCCAAGTGTGTTTCATGGTGACGAAGTCCCTTTCTCAGGGGGATGGTGGACGAGGGCAGTAAGAATAGGTTAACAGGTTCTTGGAAATGCAAGTACTTTACTTTAATGCTTTCAGGAGAGTTAAAGCCTGGTCCCAGTGGAGACAGTTTCCCCCCATCAAACAAGAAGAACTGCTCTTCCTTCTTTTCAAATTCCCCAAAAGGCAAAAGGAGCCTCTAGCCATAATTTTTTCTGTCTACCAAGCATCCAATCAAACATTAGTCATCCAGGCTACAGTGAAGTTTACAACACTTGGTAAAGTCAAGGCTTCACCAAACCCTTACTGCCTACTTATAGGCTCGTGGTTTTGACCACTTCCTTCCCTTCTATCATCCAGCAATTTACTCTCCATTGTTCCCCGGCAGGAAGTCCAGCACTATCATTTGCACACATTCTATCAGCATGTGTGGATTAAACCTGTTCCCTACTACAGACAGGACGGAGAAGCCTCGGGTACGGTACAGGTCACCCCGTGCAAAACACCCAATTCAGAAGATCACCCCTTTGGGCTCAGAGTGTGTGGGGCATGTGAGCACTCTACATCCACGAGACAGGATGACCATACATCCCATTTTGTCCAGGACAGTCCCCATTTATGACTTTCCCCATCATGAAATCATTAACAACACTCTTTCACATGCATAAGGTTCCCGGTTGGGATGATTCCATATTATATGCTCACTTTACCAGTACGATGAACTGGTTTTCACTGCCTGGGAGCTTAAGACGGCCCTCAGAACTGGGGGGGAATGTATATTTAGAATGTATCTGATGCATTTAATATATATTCAAAGAAAAATCGTGTGTTTGTGTGGGATGCTGGTTGTTCATTTAAGTTTTTTTTTTAATGATAGAGAAGAGTTTTCTAGTACTGATTTATCAAGTTGTCTTTTTTTTTTTAAAGAAATAGGTGTTTCCCTTTTAAGATACCTTTTTAGCATCTGAAATACTGACAAACTGATGTGGTAAATTTCATTAATAAATCTAACATTAAATCACTCTTGCACTGCTAGAACTCATTTTCACTTGATAATGATGTGTTTTTACTTTGACACATTGTTGAATTTGATTTGCTATAATTTATCCTAAGATACTTTAATCTAGTTCTAAGGGATACCTTTTCTTGTGTTTTGGTATAAGGATTATGCTGGTTTGTTTGATACAATAAACTGAAAAACTCTTAGTCTTTTTCTGTGTTCAGGAAGTTTCAATAGCACAGAAGTTTTCTGTGCCTTCAAAGTCTGAAACACTTGCCGATGAAACTATGTGAGCATGGAAGTTTTTTTGAAACTATTTTTTTATTAATTTTTTTCAATTATTATCAAGCTATTCAGGCTTTCACTTACTGAGTTAATTTTGGAAATTTGTGACTTAGAATTAACTACCATAAGTTATACATTGTATTTTCTTACGATTTTTTAAAATCATGTTTTATCTGTAACATAACTGTTAGTCTTCTTAATTTGGTAAATCTGTGATTTTTATCCTTTTTTTTCCAGGTTAAGTTTACCAGAGAGTTAGGGAACCATGTCTTAGAGTATTTGAATTTTTCTATTTTCTAATAGTTTTCTATTATAAAATTTTCTAGATATTTTTTCATTCAACAAATATTTATTGAGCACCCACTGTGTGTCATGCACTCTTCTAGATGCTAGTGATACACCAGGGTAAACAAAACTGGCAAAAATCCTCGTCTCTGTGGAGCTTATATTCTTATAAAGCAGACAACAAGCATGACAAATAAATAAATAAGTATGTTACATCATGATAAAGCAGGGAAAGGAGGTGGGGGTGACACGTCAGGATGTCCAGGGAAGGCTTTACTGAGAAGCCAATATTTACTGAAGAGGTGAAGGAGGGGCAGCAATGAGCTGTGCGTGACCTCGTGACCTCGGCTACTGGGAAAGAGAGGGCTTGAGAGGGAGGGGGCGGCAGGGTGACAGCCCCTGAGGAGGACATGTGCCAGGGACAGCTAGGAGGCCAGCGTGGCCACACAGAGTGAGTGGAGGCAAGCTCACAGGGGAGAGGGAGTCAGGATGAGTAACAGGGCAATCACAGGTCCACGGTCCCCTGTTGGCTTTTATGAGCCCCTTAGGACAGCTGTTTTTCAGAATTTAGAAAGGTAATATATTGTGTATTAAGTCAAACTCCGCTGGGGCTGGGGTAGCACCCTGTAATCAAACACAATAATATTTCTTCAGTGAAACAAAGAGTCATACTAAGTGGGATAAAGAAAGACTGTAATAGGCCTCTTGTTCCCAGTAGTTCTGCCACAAAATAAGTCTGCACTAAATTTAGGGGAATAAATGATTTTCAGAACTTTGTGGATTTCAGAATTGCAGCTAAAGGATTGTGGACGGACTCCAGGCGAGATCATGGGGACCCTGCTGGCTCGAGGAGAGGCTTCAGCTTTACTCTGTATTTCTGCTTTTCTAATTACCATCTCCTTCCTCTCAAAGTGCGTATTGTTCTTATTTTGATGTTCTGAGCTATGTCTCAGATTTATTTATTATTTCTTTAGTGGCCTACTATGTCATCAGTCTTTACAAATGTTTAAGGACATGTGTATGGTGCAAAGTGCAATATGTCTTATTCAGTCAACATTATTAAATGACATTATTCAAATCCTCAGTATCTCATTTCTTGTCTACTTAAGATATCAGTATCTCACAGTTGTGTTTTAAAGTCTCTACAATGGTGTTTTGGGTTCATTTCTCCTTGCATTGCTAAATAGATTGTACCTCTTATTAATATAAAAATTTTCTCATCTTCCTATAGTTTTTGTTTCAATTTTGCTTTGTCTAATAGAAATATAGTACTGTTACTACAGATTTCCTTTAGTTTATGGTTTGCATGCTCTTTCATTTTTACTTTTAGCCTTCCTGGGCCATTTTGTTTTAGGTGTGTTTCTTGTAAACAACATATAGTTCAATTTATTCTCTATCTTTTAATAGTGGCTACCATTTGCATTATTATATATTGCTTTAAGTGACTGTACTTGGTCTTAATCTCCTATCCTGTGTTATATTTACTCTAATTTTTTTCACGCATCATTAAATATGACCTCTGATACTTAAAATTCCCAGGTCACAATATTTCTCCCTTAATACTCAGCAGATATTATTCAGAAGCCTCCAGCATTGTTTATCATGGAAAAGTGTGAGGGCAGCCGATTTTTTTATCTTTTGTATCGAGGTAATCTACTTTTTCACCTTGAATATTTCTAGAAATTTTTGTCCTTATCTTTTGATATTTTAAACTCAAGAGGCTATGTCTGTATTGGTCTTTTAAAATTACATTTAAGTACTTGATAAGCCCCTAAAATCTTCAAATAGGTTTCTTTCTTGAGCTAAGATAATTTTATTTTTTAAAATTGCTTCTTGGCTATACTTCTGTTTTCAGCCAAAATGGAGTAACAGTGATCACGTTTACCCTCATGCTAAAAAACTGAAAATAAAATGGACAAAATATATGAAACATAGTTCTAAAGACATTGGGTATTGGTCAACAAAGGAGAGTGGTCCCCAAGAGACAAGAAACAAATGAGGTAAGCCCTACAACTGCCCCATCTTACTACCTGGAGAAAGTTTACAGGTCATGGTGCAGGAAGAAGAACCCAGAGGAAGCCCATTGACATCCCTCAGTTGAGGAGACAGAGCTGGGAATCCAAGGAGCCCAAGGCAGCTGGAGTTTACAGGCCAGAGCACCAGCGAGGACAATCCCTGACAGAGAGAAAACTGAGGAGATATGATGAGGGGCCCCTCAAGTGTTCAGCTGAGTACTGATCAGCACAGGGGTGGTAGGAAACTACTCAAGCAGGGAGAGAAACACCCAAAAGGGCTAAAGGAAACAAACTTTGATGCTACACAGGGCCAAGAATAATGCCTGTTCCCACCAGCAAGAGGGAAAACCTCATAATTCATTGGGAAGAGAGATCGTAAGGGTTTTTCTTTACCAGTGGGGCAAACTTAGGCATGCACAAAGTGGTGGTCCCACCTTACAAAACTTAAATGCAATACCTGAAAGGACCAAACTGTTTCTAAGTAACTTAACAATTGCCCCAGAACAAAGCCAAGTAATATTTATAAGAATACAAAATTATCTGGCACCCAAGAAGGTAAAATTCGCAATGTCTGGAATCTAATGAAAATCAGACATGCAAGAAAGAAAATATGACCCATAATCAGGAAGAAAATCAATCAGTTGAAACAAACCCAGCAAATGTCACAGACAATAGAATTAATAGACAAGGACATAGCAATGTCTGAGATAAATAGTATACCGTATGAGTTTAATGGCAGATTAGACACTGCAGTAGAAAAGAGTAGTGAGCTTGAAGACATAGCAATAGAATCTATCTAAATGAAATACAGAGAGAAAAGACTGAAAAATACAGTGAACAGAGCATTAGTGAGCTACAGGAACACTTCAAGCGGCTTAATGTGTACTTGGAGTCCCCAAAGGAGAGAAGAGGAGATAAAAAAATATTTGAACGATAATGACTGAAAAATTTCCCAATGATGAAAACTAAAACCCACAGATGCAAACACAAATATGAAGAAAACCATACAAAGATACATCATAATCAAGTTGCTTAAAAACAGTAGTAAAGAGAAAATATTAAAAGCAGCCAGAGGAAAACAAAGGTCACACTGTGTGGAGAGACCAAATATAAGGATGACAGCACGTTCCTCCTCATCAGTAACAACAGGAACGGAAGACAGTGGAGTAACATCTTTACGGTATCAAAAGAAAAAGAAAAAAACTCAACCAGTGAAAACATCTTTCAAATATGGAGGCAAAATAAAAATTTTTTAGACATACAAAAGCTGAAGGACTTTATCTTTAGCAGACCTGTACTATGAGAAATGTTAAAGGAAGCCCTTCAAGCAGAAGGATATCTGAATCTATGCACAAAAGAATGAGGAACACAGAAAATGGTAACTATGTGAACATAAATTTTTTTTATTTAAATATCTGTAAAAGATAATCAACTATTGAAAGCAAAAATAATATCAATGTATTGTGGGGTTTAAAACGTATAAAAGTAAAATGCATGAGGCCAGCCCTGTGGCCTGGTGGTTAAGTTCAGTGCACTCCACTTCAGTGGCCTGGGTTTGTGGGTTCAGATCCCAGGTGACGACCTACACCACTTGTCAGCCATGCTGTGGTGGTGACCCACATATAAAATAGAGGAAGACTGGCATAGATGTTAGCTCAGGGCTAATCTTTCTCAAGCAAAAAAAGAGGAAGATTGGCAATAGATGTCAGCTTGGGGCTAATCTTCCTCAGCAAAAAAAAAAAAAAAAAAAAAAAAAGTAAAATGTATGACAAAAGTGGCACAAAGGCTGAGAGGGGAGAAATAGAAGTAAACAGCTTAAAGGTTCTTATCCATATGTAAAGTGGTATAATATCACTTGAAAGTAGACTGCCACAAACTAAGGATGTATATTACAAACTCTACAGCAACCACTAAAAGTTATTGCTAATAAGCAAGAAATGAAATAAAAGGGATTCATAATTTAAAAAAAAATTAACTCAAAAGAAGGCAGAAAACAGGAAAAGAGAGCAAAGAATAGATGGGAAAAATAAAAAAGAGCAAGATGGTGGATGTAAATCTAATCTTGTCAACACAATAATCACATAAAATGCAATTGGTGTAAACAGTAAAAGGCAGAAATCAGACTGAAAGAAAGCAAGGCCCCACTGCCACCTATAAGAAAGTCACTTTGAAGATAAAGACACAAACGGGAAAAGAAAAGCAAGGAACAGGATTTGCCCATGCTAACACAAATTGAAAGAAAGCTGGGGTAGTTCTATTAATATCAGAAAGAGATTTCAGAGCAAATAATATTACCAGGGATAAAAAAAAATAAATTTCATAATGATAAAGGAACCAAGTCATCGAGAGGTCATAACAATTCTAAAGGTTTATGCTTTGAAATACATGAAGCAAAAACTAATAGACTGCAAGAAAAAATGAACAAATACACAATTAGAGACACCAACACCCCTCTCTCAATAATGAATAGAAAGAACAGACAAAAATCAGTAAGGATACAGAAGACCCGAATAACACAATCAACGAAATCGTCCTAACTGAATGTATAACAACTCTCCACCCAACCACAGCAGAATACAGACTCTTCTCAAATGCATATGGAACACTGACCAAGACAGACCGTATTCTGGACCATAAAACAAGTCTCAAGAAATTTAGAAGGATTCAAATCATATAAATCCTACAAAGTATAATCTTTGACCATAATGAAATTAACTTAAAATTTAAGAAAAATAAAGATATCTAGAAAATCTCCAAATATTTGGAAACTATAACATACTTCTAAATAGCTCATGGGTTAAAGAGACCAAAAGGAAAATTACAAAGAATTTTGAACTAAATGAAAATGAAAACACAACACACAAAAATTTGTGGAAGGTAGCTAAAAGCAGTGCTTAGGAGGAAATTTATAACTTTTAGTTCCAATATTAGAAAAGAAAAAAGTTTCAAATCAATGGTGTCAGCTTCTACGTTAAGAAACTAGAAATAGGAAAGGAAATGAAACTCAAGCAGCAGAGAATAATAAAGATCAGAGTGAAAATCAATGGAACAGAAAACAGAAAAAATAGAGAAAATCATTGGAACCAAAAGATGGTTCTTTGAGAAGATAAATAAAAGTGATTAACCTCTAGCCAAATCTATTAGTTTGCTAGGGCTCCCGTGATAAAGGACCACAAATTGAGTGACTCAAACAACAAAAACGTATTGTTTCACAGTTCTGGAGGCTAGAAGTCTGCGATCGTGGTGTCTGCAGGCTGGGAGGGAAGGGTCTGTGAGGCCCCTCTCCTTGGCTTGTAGATGAAGATTGTTTCCCTGTGTCTCTTCACATTGTTTTCTCTCTATGCTTGTCTGTCTCTAAATTTCCCCTTTTTCGAAGGACTCCAATCACATTGGATTAAGGGCCCCCAATCCAGTATGATTCAATGAACCACATCTGCAACAGCCCGGTTTTCAAATGAGGTCACATTCTGACGTACTGGGGTTAGGATTTCAGTTTGGAGGCATACCATTCAACCCACAACACTAGACTAATCAGGAAAAAACTAAGAGCCAAATTACCAACATTATGAATGAGATATCCTACAGAAACCAAAAGAATAAGAAAGGAATATTATGAACAACTTTAAGCCAACAAATTTGACAAAACAGATGATATAGATCAATTCCTTGAAAGACACAACTTACCCAGAGCTCAGGCAAGAAGAAATGGATAATCTAAATAGGTCTGTATTTAACAAGACATTGAGTTTGTAGTTAAATCTCTTCTCACAAAGAAAACTCCTTGTTCAGAGAGCTTTCACAGGCAAATTCAACCCAACATTTATGGAAGAAACAATATCAATTCTACACAAACTGTTCCAGAAAACTAAGGAGGAGAGAACGCTTCCCAATTCCTCCTATGAGGCCAGCACAATCTGATAACAAAATAAAAAAAAAAAAAATTTCAAAAAATGAAAAAGAGAACAGTAATTTTTAGGAACATGGATGTAAGCCTTCTTAACAAAATTTCAGCAAATCAAACCCACTAATATATAAAAAGGATTACGCATCATAACCAAGTGAGGTTTGTCCCAGAAATGCAGGGCTGGGTTAAGATTTGAAAATCAATCAATGTAAATTCACCATTGATCAGACAGAAAAAGAAAAACCATATGATCGTCTCAACAGTTCAAGAGAAAGCATTTGATAAACGTTGACATTCACTCCTGATAAAATCTTAGCAAATTAGGACTAGAAGAGGATATCGTCAACCTGACGAAGCTGGTAGGATGAGAGATGGAGAGGACTGGGTTTGCCTGCTCTAAAATTCTAATATTCTAACCAGCTTGGCCTAATAGGGTATGGGGGGTGACAAATGTCCTCTACAAAATCACATAAAAATGGCTTTCAATATGTGCATGATAAATAAAAACCAATTTTCTCCCACAAAACATCTTCCTGCAAAATTAGAGTGTTTTATGCACATAGTGTTTAGCAATTACAGAACTTTTGGAAATGTTAGACATATCCATACAGCCAGGCATCTGCTCTACATAGGACAATTCCCTAAGTCAAGCAGTATCCCATCTCCTCTTAACATCCCTCCCCTCAATTCTGACCACTTGATAGTCATCATTTTGATTGTCATTCAAAATGCCTTTTTAGCTTTACCCTAATTTATAAACACATATGACTGGTTCATCCTCCTGTACACTGAGTACTTATTATCTGGCTTAATCCATTTGTGGTTACCTGTTTGGGGTTTTTTAAAAACATGAAATAGCTTATAAATAATTTATATCATTTCCTGAGCATCCAATATGCAGTTTCCTTTAGTCTCCACACCATTCTTTGCTGTAGGTAGTATTACCCCTATTTTAAAACCGAGGAAGCTGAGGCTCACAGAAGTTAAGGAGCCGCCTGGTCTCAGCCGGTTCTCAGCAGAACTAAGATTCGATACCAGGTTTGGCTGAATTCAAAAGCTACACTCTCTACATTCAACAGTTGCCTTTGTCTTCCTGACTGTTTTCTCTTTGGGTTGTTCCCTGTGACCCCAGAGACACGGGACCTTGTTCTCCTCTGAACCACTGTTGTGGACACGCATGACCTGTCTGCCTGCTCAAGGTGATCCATCCCTCTAAAGTTGGAAATAAAACTTATAGTTCACCTGCAAATAAAGACCTTGGCCAACGGATTAAAACTTTTCCATTTTTTTAAATCAACCCTTATTATATGGGGATTCAACATTATAAGAGCACATTATTTATAAGAATCCTTGAAGGCAATTTGTTGTTAAAATCATGCTGTGGCGTTCAAAACTTTACACGCACAATAAGTTTTCCTTAGAAATGCTATTCACTTACACTGACAGCATTAATATCCGACACGTGTCCAGTGAAAGACTGTCTACACATTCCATCTCGAATATCCCATAACTTGGAAGAGGCGTCACAAGCACCAGAAACAAAAGTCCTCATGTCGGGACTCAGGGAAAGACTCATCACATCTCCAGAATGCCCAGTGAACATGGTGGTCTGCTGGGCAGTTTCGATGTCCCATAAAGCACTATAATCAAAAATACATAAAAATCATTAATGACTAGTATCTCTTCTTACGTTAGTTCCTACACCCACCCTCATCCCCAAAATTAGTGTTCTTCTGGGGTAAACTTACCAAGTTGTATCTCCTGAACTTGTAACAATTTGGCTGTCATCTAAAAAACGGCAGCAGGACAAGTAGCCTACAGCACAGAGAGTGACAAATTTTAGGTTCTCATTGACTGAATAACTCAATTATCACATGAAACATATATTTCATATATATATATATATATACACACTATAAATATATATAATACATATTTTTAAAATATAATACCTGGACAAGTGTGTTAGTAAACTCTATAGTTCTACTTTTAATTACTTCAAACTCTATGCTGTCTACAGCTAAATTTTATGAATAATAAACTCTCCCTTAGGTATCTACTAGGTCAATGATACCGTGTTGGGCACTCAAAGTTACAAAGGAGTAAGACGCAGTCTCTTCCATCTACTACAATTACCTGAGAGAGACACTCCTTTATGCACGTATCTATAATCTAGGGCAGAAGGGGGCAAGTACCTTGGAGAAATACTTTAAAAGTACTGTGAGAAATCAGAAGAACAAATTCAGTGAAGGCTTCATGAAAAAGGTGGCATCTGACTATGGTTGGAAATATGGAAATGGAAGGAAAATGCCATTATAGAGATTTTTGTAAAAGGCACGGTCAAATAGTAACTGCCAAGGATTCCAAGAGGCAGAGAGGCAGAAACCTGAAAATAAATTCCTAATTAACACCGCTAACCAAATATTATCCTAGTGACCCACGGTGCACACACTGGCAAAGAGAGCAGTGCACTATCACACAGGGAAAATACTTCATAAAGGCATCTTAATACATACTTTCAATTACATAGTATAGCAGATGCCAAAATCCCATAATCGTTACATGGTTACAGAGTATATAGAAAATTCTATTTGCTTTCTTTTTGTATTTTTCATTACCATTTGAATTTTTTGCAATAAATTTGTCATCTTTGCAAAAATAATATTTTCTAAACAAAAACAGAATTATAGTCATTATTTATATAATTATAAAAAGTTAATGTTTCCCTGATTCATAGTCATTTCTACTCTCACTTGGTTAACACTCATCCATTTGCCAGCTGAGTACAATTCATCACTCGTTCTCCTTGATCAGCTCATTCTTCAGAAGTCAGGTTTGGTGGGAAAGGATAGTATTTAGTGAGGCTCACCTGTGTGACCTGGTAACTCTCGGCTCACTCTCACATTTCCCTCTCTGGTTTTTAAGTTATATATGGAGCAGATGTTGTCCAGCCCTCCGCAAGCAACGTAATTGCCAGAGGGAGCATAGGCGCAGGTCATCACCCAGGAGGATCGCAAAGGAATAGCATGCATCTGCAAACAAATACAATGCACAAAACTATTACTAAGGAAAGGTTACAAAAACAGTCACTAAGTTTTCAAATCTATTTACAATGAAGCAAATATTACTAAAAAGCAAATGCATCTAAGAAAACAAGCCAAATAAAATAAAGAATGTAATGGTTTGAGAAAGTGAACAATGAAAAAAAATACTAATGCACACTAAAATGTCTATTATTTTTTCTGTATTATTATCAAATCATTTGGATTTAAAGTGCTCTCTTCAGAAATTATTCTTTTAAGAGAAGCAAGGACACAGGACGTTTCAATGCTGATATAGCCATTCGAAATATTAAGTGGAAAATGTTAAAGATAAAGAATTTAGGGGCTGGCCTGGTGGCACAGCAGTTAAGTTCACGTGCTCTGCTTTGGCAGCCCGGGGTTCGCTGGTTCAGATCCCAGGGGCAGACCTATGGACTACTTGTCAAGCCATGCTGTGGCAGGTATCCCACATATAAAATAGAGGAAGATGGGAGTGGATGTTAGCTCAGGGCCAATCTTCCTCAGCAAAAAGAGGAGGATTGGTGGTATATGTTAGCTCAGGGCTAATCTTCCTCAAAAAAAAAAAGAATTTAGTAAAATTCTGTTTTTGTAGTAGCACTCAAAAGAGGAATTTCCTCCAACATAACACTGAACAATACAAGTACTAGAGTCAATTAAATCAGTTTCTCCATGGAGAGAGAGCACCTCCTTCTACTAACAGGGCACATACTCTGAGTTCAAATTCAAACAATGGTAACAGTTTGCACTGATCTACTCACACCACTGTCAGGTGCCTTGTTACCCCACAGTGATCATCTGCAGGTCAGGTGGCAAAACTTAAGGTGTATGTGAATAGCGAGGCTAAAAGGTCCCTGGAGAGAATCAACACACTGCGTGATGACTACTGTGCTCTCACTTAATCTAAAATGCTACTTCTAAAATGCAAATTTTTTTTTGTTTTAGGAAAATATAGTGGAAAGACACACGCTTAATGCCAATTAATACAGACCAACTGTGATATTACAAATCTGTCTCAGCTAGCTTTAAAATCTCAACCAGGCTTAAGTTATTGCTCACTTCATAAACTAACAGAGCTGAGGGAAAGAATTGGACAGCAAACCAAATAAAAGGTTATTGAAGAGAATGATTAAGAAATTCTACCTTATTTGTTGTATAGCTATCCCAAATAATTAATTTTCCATCTTGGGAAGCACTGACTAGTAGCCTGGAGGAACAAACACAAAAGTAATTTGACACTTGGAGAAAAAAAGTAGTACAAATTAGTTATGCATTCATTAACGTACAACAGTTCAGAAAGAAAAAGAAAATCTAATTAAAAACTTGATACCAGAAAATACTCTCCCAACTTTAAAAAAATTTATTCTGCATGCCAAAAATTTTCAACATAACATACAATTTAACAAAATTTCAGCATTTCACTAAAAATGTCTCTGGTTATGATTCAACTTTTTCATGGTGACAACATTCTAGTTCTTATTCAAGATTCTGGCAGATATTGGCTGACTGGTTTAGTATTCACTGACTTAAATTTAATGACAATAGAGTACATATAAGCCTAACAACTATATTTTATTCAACCTAAAAATATCAATTGAGAGCTGTGAATGCAAGGCAGTGTTACGTGTACAATGCAGGATGTACTGCCTGCCCTTGAGGCCTTGGCCATCTGGTCGAGTTACTTACACATATTTTTAATAAATCAAGTAAGCGAAACTGTCAGAGGAGTGGTATAAAATAAATGCCATAGGAAAGTAAGAGGGACAGACAAGTAACAGTTGAGTTAATCCAGCAGTCTTGTAAAAGAGAACACAGCTTGAAAAACGGAATTTTTGAGAGCTAAAGATAGAGAAGTCTGTATTCTACGAGGATAAGTATGTTCAATGACAAAATGTGGAAAAAACAGTGGGTGTTTCAGGCATTGTGAATTCTCCAGTCGTAGAGAGTTTGTGAGAAATGGGAAAAACAGTTGAGAAAAGTACACTGGGCTTAAAACGCAGAAAGCTTTGTTTACCAGGCTAAATATGAACTCTGGACTAAGTAGTTATCAGTCACAGAATCTTTTGTTTTGGAATTTTATTTTTCACTATGGTATAAAATTCAAAAGATACAAAAGGATATACAGCAAAAAACCCCACCTTCCTGCCCCATCACCCAGCCACCCAGCAGGCTCCCCTATGGGTGAGTAACATTATCAGGTCCTTATGTAGCAAGGGCTGTTTTTATGAAAGTGAAGATCTAACAGTAGGGTATAGGATGGAACCTAAAGTAAATTCTTTAAAAATTACTTGGTATCATCAGCACTGAGTTGAGAAGAACGTTCAGTAAGGAGCTGATAATCAGAACGGGTAGGAAGACGGCATGAGAAAGGTCCTTTGCTGCCACTTTTGTTCTTCTAGGAAGATTAACAGTCTTGAGAAAATTTTAAGGAAAGTAAGAACCACTAACATTGTTTCTAGTGATTGTAGTTTGAATTAAAAGTTTGCTGTATCAATGGGCAGATTATTTCTTATCTTAAGATAAAAATTCTTTTCCTTTAAGAAAAAGAATAAAACATTTGCCTTAGCTCGACGTCAGTTGTCAATTATATAATTTTATTTATCCCCTCCTAACAGGCACGTGTTCTGTATTACAGTACTCAATTGTCCCATTTACATTGAGATGTGCCAGGCATTACCAAAAAGTAGGAACATTTTTAGTTTCTCCTGGAAGCAGAGAATAAATGTGCAACTTCTATTAAAAAATAATTTCGGGGCGGCCCCATAGCCACGTGGTTAAGTTCGCACGCTCCGCTTTGGCAGCCCAGGGTTCGGATCCTGGGTGTGGATATCGCACTACTCACTAGGCCACGCTAAGGCAGAGTCCCACATGCCACAACTTGATGGACCCACAACTAAAATATACAACTACGTACTGGGGGGATTTGGGGAGAAAAAAAAACAGGAAAAAAAAGAAATAATTTCTTAGTTGGGATTGTTCCTAATAAGATTAACCAAATCAAAGGAACAAGTCAATCACTATGACAGCAGGCTGACCCGCTATTGCCAGATACTCTGGGAGAAGCACCAGACGGTACCGTACCCTATGAACAAAGTAAATCGTGATGACCAACCATGCAACTGCAAGCCACATGGCAGCCGTGTGTGTGTGTGTGTGTGTGTGTGTGTCTGTGTGTGTGTACTCATGCCTACACACACTTAATAATGTTGGGTTAGGGGAATAAAAGATGTATTCAATGAAAATGTCTTTGTTTTATGTAATTCCATCCTTTGTGAATTTAGATCACAATTATAGCACCATCCAGTATCTTGTACACAGCAATATTTAACAAATACTCGCTTATTAACTGAAATTTCAAGGTTAATATCCAATTAAACTGTTTTTGGCAATTAAAAAAAAGCATAATACCCCACTGCAAAGAAAAAAAATTCTAAACAGTTTTCCTGGATCACTTTGATAAAGGGTATTTTTGAGAAGTAAATTTATTTCCCATATTAAAGGTTTTTAAACTTTTAAAGGGGCAATGGATATTTTTAGTGAAAGCAAAGTGTTCAAATTGAATACATTTTCTGCAAACACTTCATAAATACAGTTTGTTTTTACAAAGAGAAAACACAAATGATGATTCTTAATGAAAATAATTCTGCTGATAGTTTGAAAATGGCAGGTACAAACCTTGAATCATATCCCCAGTGCATAGCGTAGATTTTGGCTAGGTGACCCCTCAGCGTACGTCTCGTTCGCATTTGTATTCGACCCACGGAATCCATATTTGATGTGATCTTTAGAAAGCGACAGGAATGTTACTCTTTACCTCGTGCATAGCTCAGAAAATAATGTAAGTTAGCAACAATAGGCACAAAAGCAGGTGTGAAACAAATTTATAATGACTGAAAGTAATATAAATAATTCCACAGAGTTATTATAGGATCAATATATTGTTCAAGAAAAAGTATGATTAATTTTAAATGATCCTATTTGGATCCCTTCCAGTGAGAATATCTTCTGTAGACCAGGAACTAAAAAGAACAGACATACCCCTCAACTTTAGTAAAAACCTAGCCACAAATGAAAATCTAATAGTAGATGATGAAAGGGTAAAACATTTGTAATTTTAACTGTGTTATAAGAAAGCCAGTTTTATATTTGTACAGCACACATTTCCTTAATAGAAATGACTAATATTAAACTAATGAAACCTTCATAAGAGTTTACATCAGAAAAATAAAAGCTTAATCAGGACATATCAAAAAGAATCAGAAGCTACCCAAAAAGAAACATATACTATATGAATCTACATATTTTTACAGTGTTTATTTTTCCAGACTTCTATCTTAACAAGTATGCTTTAAAAAGCAGTTGTAGAGCATCAAATTACAAAGTGTTTTTAAATAGAGGCCTTTTTTCAATTGAATACTAATAAAAAGAATCTGAATCAGTTTCAAGCTGTTTCACATGAATTACTAAAATGAATTAAAGAAAAAAGAAATTTACCTGAATAAGCGTTGCATCATTACATGCTTTCCTGGCATCCTGAAGTAAAGAAAGATGATTATAATACAATTAGACATGGAAACCTCTAGATATGATCAAATACAATATTTGTATTGAAAATGTAGATTTGCAAATATACTTTTCACTGTACCACATACTCATTTATTTTGTGTGTGTGAAGATTGGCCCTAAGCTAACATCTGTTGCCAATCTTCCTCCTTTTGCTTGAGGAAGATTGTCTCTGAGCTAACATCTGTGCCAATCTTCCTTTATTTTATGTGGGATGCCACCACAGTGTGGTTTGAGCAGTAGCAGGTCCCCACCCAGGATTCAAACCTGTGAACCTCAGGCCACTGAAGCAGAGTGTGCGAACTTAACCACAACGCGACTAGGCCAGCCCCCAACAAACTCTTTTATTTTAAAAAATTTGTGAGATAAAATTCCCATAACATAAAATTAACCATTTTAATCATTTTAATGTGCATAATTCAGTGATTAGCATATTCACAATGTTGTGCAATCATCACCACTATCTAATTCTAGAACATTTGCAACACCCCCCAAAAAGAAACCCCATACCTTCCAAATGCCTCTTCTTCTGTTCCCTGGCAATCACTAATTTACTTTCTATTTCTATGAATTTGCCTATTCTGGACATTTCATATAAACAGGATCATAAAATATATGACCTTTGTGTCTGGCTTCTTTCACTTAGCATAATGTTTTCGAGGTTCATCCATGTTGTGACATGTACCAGTATTTCATCTCTTTTTATGGCCAATATTTCATTGAACGGATATACCCCATTTTGTTTACTCATTCATCAACTGATGGACATTTATTTCCACATTTTGGCCTTTATGAATCATGATGCTGTGAATATTCACGTACAAGTTTTTGTGTACACGTTTTCAATTCTCTGGGGTATATACCTAGGAGTGGAATTGGTAGGTGATGTAGTAACTCTATGTTTAACTTTTTAAAAAGCTGTCAAATTGTTTTTCACAGAAGCTGCACCATTTTACATTCCCACCAGCAATGTATGAGCTTTCTAATTTCTCCACATCCTCACCAACACTGCTATTTTCATTTTTTTGTTTTTAATTATTATAGCCATCTTAGTGGGTGAAAAGAGGTATCTCACAGTGGTTTTGATCTGCATTGCCCTAGTGATTAGTGATGCTGAACTTTTCATGTACTTTTTGGCCATTTGTATATCTTCTTCAGAGAAATGTTTATTCAAATCCTTCTCCAATTTTTAAATTGGATTCTTTTTCTCATTGTTGAGTTGTACAAGTTTTTTAAATTATATTTTGGATACTATACCCTTAACAGATGCATGATTTGCAAATATTTTCTCTCATTCTGCAGATTACCTTTCCATTTTCTTTATGGCATCATTTGACACGTAAGTTTTTAATTTTGATGAAATCCAATTCTTTTTTTCTTTTGTTGCTTCTGTTTTAGTGTCATATTTAACTGCTGCCTAATCCAAGGTCACAAAGATTAACAACTATGTTTACTTCTACGAATTTTATACTTGAAGCTGCCCCATTTTGAGTTAATTTTTGTATATGGTGTGAGGTAGGAGTCCAAACTTATTCTTCTGCATGTGGATATCCAGTTGTTCCAGCACCATTTGTTGAACAGACTGTTCTTTTTCTATTGAGTGGTCTTGCTACCCTTGTTGAAAATCAGGTGACCACAGATATACAGCTTTATTTATGAACTCTCAATTCTATTCCATTATACGAATATACCTTTGGTTTATCATTTAAAGTTCTTTTTAAAAAATTGTATCCCCTGAGTAAAAATGAACTAGGTTGATGTAATAAGCCCATAGTATTCAGTTATATTTGTTACTAAGCTTCAGAAGAAAGCAAGAGTTCTGAGTTCCCTTCTGTTTGTTCTGGCATCCAGAAGTTGAGGGGAAAAGAACATTTTCAGTATACTTCAGTCATCTCAGAAACATTTAAAAAACGCATAACACTCCTTCAAATGCTTTGCAAATACACTGTATACAGATGCTATTATAAATAAAATATTTTTGATCCAATATGAGAAAAAGATATGCTATCTCAGGAAAATAAAGTTTTATCTAACAGGTAACAATTTATACTGAGTGGCATCCATATTTTTATATTGACAGCAAATTCCCCTCATGAAAGCAGGCGTTTATGCCTAAGCATTATAGAGTAACCTTTCAAAGAGACCTCAAATTTTTATACAAACTGACTATCAAAAGGAAGCTAGTGAAACAGAAATCAATATAACAAAATAATTAAAGGTAAGCAGAGAACATATTTAATAAGCAACAAAATGTTTAAAACCAAGTTAACAAATTTAGAGGACTCATACATATGGGAAAATCAGAATAGCAAAGAATTCTTCCTACTAGACTTAAAATAGCTTTTTGTCCCCTCAAAGGTTAGGGTGGTCTCCTCTTCAGCTTTGTTTTCTCCCTACTGCACTTAGCATACTCCTGTGCAAAGAGGAGGCACACAATATTTGTCGGACAAATGTCACAAATGGACAACCTGTTCCGGTCAGCCAGGGAGAAATCCGTGCCTCTGCCTGCAGCAAAGACTGGATGGAATACAGGATCTTTTTGGCTGCCCTTTCAACCTATTTATAAACAGAATATTTTTGTGTAAGGGTGTTCATAAGTAGTTGCACAAACATATGATTTGATCCTCTCATTCTTAGTCAAATTGTGGGTTTAGAAACCTCATTTGGCAAGGAATAATTTAGCCCAGTTTCCTACAATGAAAAGAATCTCCAGAAATGACAGTGATGGCCTGAGCTGTGTTCCAAAAATGGTGGCGTTGAAGACTAAATTCTAAAAAAAGATTCTCCGATTTTAAGCTTTATGAAAATGAAATACCATTGTTTAGGTCATCTTTCTTGATTCAGTCATTTGATAAAACATCTGATGAACACTACGTGTCGGGCACTATTCTAGGCACCATGGATATAGCAGTGGACCAGCAAAAAATTCCTGCCCTCATAGGGCTTACTTTAATATTAATAATATAATTTTTAAATACAAGTGGAAATTAATGAACTATTGTGCAAATCAGTAGTAAAAATTAAAACATGTTGGAATATAAGAATTCCACAAATATCTTAGCAGCAGTTACTGACAAATTTACAACATGCAATGATTCTATTCACATTGAGAACTTCTTACTCTTATGAATACTGTTATCTATTATAAAACTGAAGATAAATGAATTAGTCCCAATTAAAGGCTGAATTCCATATTGTCCACCATAAGAAATACAAGATCTGATAGTAACATCTTTGTGAAAAAGAAAAATGACATTTCTCAGTCCAAATCCAACAAGTAACAATTACAAAAAATCTATGTTTTCGCTATTTCTGTTTTTTGAATTCAAAATAAACCATATATTGCACCAAATAGCACCTATTTCTATTATGTCACATGTTTATACCACAGTTAGGTAAATATATCGCTAGATTATGTTTCTGGAAATGAGAGGGAAGGAAAGGAAAGAAGTAGGGAGGGTCTTTAAATATAGCATGACATGATTACACTGAGAAAAAAAAATCCATGGTATTTTACACGCATGTGGTAACTTGAAACCATGGGAGATGATTCAGTGAGCACCTGGGCCCATGACATCGTGCTTGGGATGCTGGTGAGATATGAAGATGATTAAGACATAGAATTTTCCATCCAAGTACAAGAACAGAGGCAAATGTGCACAGGCTGTGGTCACCCTGTAACAAAAGTCCAAAGTCTGTATGAGTAAGGAACTGCCACTTACTGGGTTGGGCTAATTCTTTTACACCTCATTTCAGTTAATCCTCTCCACAAATCTATATAGTAGACACTGGTATTCTCACTTTAGAGCAAAGATATTGAGCATCAAAAAAATTTAAAAACTTGCCCATGGCCACAAAACAATTAAAAGGTGGAGTCCATGCACCTTCCACCATGCCACTCTGCCTTCCAATAAAAGAAAGAGAATAAATCCAAGCGGAGGACTCTGGTGAGGCTTTTCAGAGGACTGGGTCTCAGTGAACAGGAGTCCCAGGAACAAAATTGGAACAGAGGCAGTCTAACTCCAGGCAAGGGAAACAATCTGAAAAAAGGCAATGAAGTAGGAAAGAGCAACGAACGTTCAGGGAATGGCAACCAGACTCAGACTCACAGGCTGCAGAGCAGGATGTCAGCAAACACAGCTGGGAGGCGGTTGCCGCAGTGGTGCTAGAGCACAGGCTCTACCCACAAAATATGCCTAGTCTGACTCCTGGGTCTACCACTTAGTACTTATGTTAGCTTGGCAAGTTATTACTCTCACTGAGGCTCAGGTTCCTGAACTATAAAATAAGTAACACCATCTACTTCACAGGGTTGCAATGAGGATTAAATGAGATGGGCATGTGACCGTGTGCTTGGCCAACCATTCCAGACAAGGACACTGCAAAGAAAGAAAATTACAGGGCAATATCCCTGATGAACATAGATGGAAAAAATCCTCAATAAAATGTCAGCAAGCCAAATTCAACAACACATTAAAAGGATCATATATCCTGATCAAGTAGGATTTATTCCACGGAATGCAAGGATGGTTGAACATTTGCAAATCAATCAAGATGACACACCACATTAATAAAATGAAAGACAGAGGCCGGCCCTGTGGCTGAGTGATTAAGTTCACGTGCTCTGCTTTGTTGCCCAGGGTTTTGCTGGTTCAGATCCTGGGCACAAACCTAGCACCACTCATCTAGCCATGCTGAGGCAGCGTCCCACAAAGCAGAACTAGAAGGACCTACAACTAGAATATACAACTACGTACTGGGGGGCTTTGGGGAGAAGAAGAAGAAAAAAACAGATTGGTGACAGATGTTAGCTCAGGGCCAATCTTTTTAAAAAAATGAAGATAAAAATCATATGATCATCTTGACATATGCAGAAAAAGGAGCTGACAAAATTCAACATCCATTTATGATAAAAACTCTCAACAAAGTGGGTATATGAGGAACGTACCTCATCATAATAAAGGCCACACGTTACAAGCCCACAGCTAACATCACACTCAATGGTGAAAAGTTGAAAGCTTTTCCTCCAAGATCAAGAACAAGACAAGGATGCCCACTCTCACCATTTTGATTCAACATAGTATTGGAAGCCCTAGCCAGAGCAATTAGGCAAGAAAAATAAATAAAAGACATCTAGGGGCCGGCCTGGTGGCACAGCGGTTAAGTTTGCACATTCCATTTTGGCAGCCTGGGGTTCACTGGTTCGGATCCTGGGTGCAGACATGGCACTGCTTGGCAAGCCAAGCGTCCCACATATAAAGTAGAGGAAGATTGGCATGGATGTTAGCTCAGAGCCAGTCTTCCTCAGCAAAAAGAGGAGGATTGGCAGCAGATGTTAGCTCAGGGCTAATCTTCCTCAAAAAATAAATAAACAAAAGGCATCTAAATTAGAAAGGAAGGAGTAAAACTATCACTATTTGCAGATGACATGATATTATATATATAGAAAACCCTAAAGACTCCACCAAAAAACTGTTAGAACTAATAAATGAATTCAGTAAAGTTCCAGGATACAAAATCAACATATAGAAATCTGTTGTGTTTCTATACACTAAGAAAGAACTATGAGAAAGAGAAATTAAGAAAAGAATCCCATTTACAATCCCATCAAAAAGAATAAAACACCTAGGAAAAAATTTAACCAAGTAGGTGAAAGACCTGTATGCTGAAAACTATACGACATTGATGAAAGAAATTGAAGATGACACAAATAAATGGAAAGATATTCCATGTTCATGGTTTGGAAGACTTACTATTGTCTAAATATCCATACTGCTCAAAGCAATCTACAGATTCAATGCAACCGCTATCAAAATCCCAATGGCATTTTTCACAGAAATAGAGAAATCCTAAAATTTCTAAGGAATCACAAAAGACCCTAAATAGTCAAGGCAACCTTGAGAGAAGAAGAAAGCTGGAGGCATCATGCTCTCTGATTTCAAACTATATTACAAAGCTATAGTATTCAAAACAGTATGGCATTGGCATAAAAACAGACACATAGATCAATGGAACAGAACAGAGAGCCAAGAAATAAACCTATGCACATATGGTCAATTAACCTACAACAAAGAAGCCAAGAATACACAATGGGGAAAGGACAGTATCTTCAACTAACAGTGTTGGGAAAACTGGACAGCCACAAGCAAAAGAATGAAACTGGACCACTATCTTAACACCATACACAAAAAATTAACTCAAAATGGATTAGGGACTTGAATATAAGACCTGAAACCATAAAATTCCTGCAAGAAAATATAGGTGGTAAGCTCCTTGATATTGGTCTTGGTGATGGTATTTTGGATTTGACACCAAAAGCAAAGACAAGAAAAGCAAAAATAAATAAGTGGGAACTACAGCAAACTAAAAAGCTTCTGTACAGCAAAGGAAAACATCAACAAAATGAGAAGGCAACCTGCTGAATGGGACAGAATATTTGCAAATCACATATTTGATAAAGGGTTAATGTCAAAAATATATAAAGAACTCATACAACTCAAAAGCAGAAAAACAAACAATTCAATTAAAAAACGGGCAGAGGATCCGAATAGACATTTTTCCAAACACACAGAGATAGACAACAGGTACATGAAAAGATGCTCAACATCACTAATCATCAGAGAAATGCAAATCAAAACCACACTGAGATATCACCTCACCCCTGTTAGAATGGCTGTTATCAAAAAGAAGAGAGATAAGTGTTGGGAGGATATGGAGAAAGAGAACCCTTGTGCACTGTTGGGAGGAATGAAATTGGTGTAGCCACTATGGAGAACATTACAGAGCTTCCTCAAAAAATTAAAAATAGAACTACTATGTGATCTAGCAATTCCACTTCTGGATATTTATGTGAAAAAAACAAAAATGCTAACTTGAAAAGACATCAGCACCCTCATATTCATGGAGCATTATTTACAATAGTCAAGATATGGAAATAATCTAAGTGCCCATTAACAGATGAATGAACAAAGAAAATGTGGTATACACATATATATACATTGAAATATTATTCAGCTGTAAGTAAGAATGAAATCTTGCCATTTTGCAAAAACATGGATGGACCTTGAGGACATTGTGCTAAGTGAAATAAGTCAGACAGAGAAAGCCAAATACCATATGATCTCACTTATGTGTGGAATCTACAAAGAAACACCAAGCTCACAGATATACAGAACAAATCAAACAAAGAAAAATGAAATGGGCATGTGACCACGTGCTTGGCCAATCAGTCAGTCCTGCTCAGCATCTGGAACAAGTGACACAAAGTAGAGATGGTGGAGAAGCCATTCTGGTGGTGGCAGTGACCTCTAACTCAGAGATTAGCTATGAAGCCTTCTCCGATGATCCCAGGCAAAATAAATCCTTCCTTTGTTTTGACAGCTTTGTTCAGACACCTAAGGTATCAACTGACAGTTCTTATTCACATCTAAATCATTAACTTCCTTGAATTTCTGGCCATAAGACTGGTTATGATTTCAATCCGCCCAGAATCAACATTTTTCTGGGGAATTTTCTTCACCTCGTTTTTCCTGCTCCTCTCCTCTCTTTTCTTGCAATATCCTTGTGTAGATCCTATGCTTGTTCCTTTTTTCTCATTCTTCACTTTTAAATTAGATGAGTTCTTCCGAAAAAGCTACTGCAAGAGGTTCATACTGGGGAGGGCCAGAGCAGTGTTCCAAGTTATTAGGGATTCTCCCTGCTTCGTGCTGAAGTTCTTCATTTATATAAGTTGTTTTAGTCCTTACTTTTCCCTGCGAAATGAAGCAGGCAGTGCCAGGCACACGAAACTCAGTCTCCTTCCTTCAAGCTGCTCACCAAGAGGCTTCCTAAAAGATGCTATGTCTATATCCTTTCATTTGCATCTCTGCCTTCCTTGGGATGTTCTTCAATCCAAGGAAGCATCGTTTTCACTGTTCCAAAGAAAGCATTCTTGCTGTTGTCCCTGAGGGAGTGTGACCTACTCTGTTTGAGACTTAAAGCTGCAGAAACCCTCTCTCAAGCCTTCCCACACCCTGCTGCATCGCTCCAGTTGACAGCTCTTCCCCACCCTACAATGGTTTGACGTTCTAAGTGTCTTTCACCTTTGTTAAAGACGGAGCTTGTACTTATTTCTTATGCTCTTTACTGTTTTGAGCTGATTTCCAAGAGTAAAAGATGACAGATGTCGTCATTATGCCACTAATAATTTTTAATGTTTTTATACGGTCTAATGTTTTCAACATTAATATTTTTCTAGGATATCACAAAGTGATACTATCTGCCTCATCATATTGCACCAAAAATCAAACTACGATCCAGGTGTGTGAATAAGAAGAGAATTATGTTTGTCTTTTAGCAGGGATTACATATATTAACTTCTTAGGGACACAGAGGGCATTAGTCCACATAGGTATTTATTAGCAATGATTTTTGGAGAGTTCTTTAGAGGCATGATAAAAACAAACTGACCCATTTCTAACCTTATAAATTATTTAGTATATGTAGACTGACAAACTAGTGAACAAATTTTGTTCATTGCTAGTACTACATAAAAGTGTTCAAATTTCAAAATGAAAAAGTTTGCTCTCACCTGGATCTGATTCCGCAGTTGTTCGGCTTCCTGCCTCAACTGTTCCAGTTCACTCATCTTTTAAATTTGTTTATCGCAGAAGTTAACAAATGAAAGCAACTATTAAAAAATAGAGAGAGAGAGAGAAAGATTCAGTTCTCCATTTATATATTAATCATTAATCTACTTTAAAAATACTGACATACAACTTCTTTCTGGTCCTTCTGAAACTCAAATGAAATAGTCAATTATTACTAGAACTTAAAATTTCTTAGTAAATATAGATCTAGATTATTTGCTGAAGGATTTTATGGAGGAATATGATCAGAGGATGGAAGAGAAATCTCGAGTTGTCGTATTCAAGACTAAACTATAGAGAATTAGTACTAGAATGGGGTCCGGTGAGAAATACAACAGTTCAGAGGGCACCAATAGACATCCCCACTTAGATGTCTAATAGGCACCTCAAACAATACTTCAAAATTGAGCTCCAGCCCAGCCCCAGGTCTTCCTCATCTCAGTAAATGGCAATTCCATTCTTCCAATTGTTTAAGCCAAAAACCTAGTCATCCTTAACTTCTCCATTTCTTTCACACCCTACATCCAATCCATCAGCAAAGCATGTCAGTTATTCCTTCAAAAAAAGATCCAGGATTTGACCAACTCTGATTACATCTACTTTGACTCCCTTGGTCCAAGCCACCGTCATCTCTCACCTAGTCTCCTTTCTACTGCCCTTGACCACTCTCCAGTCTATTCTAAATAGAGGAGCTAGTGATCCTTTTAAAACACAAGTTGCTCTTCTGCTTTAAATCCTACAATGGTTTTCCAGCCCACTCAGAGGAAAGCCGAACTCTTTATCTTGACCTAAAGGGCCCTACACAATCTCTTATACAACCCACTCCCCACCCACCCCCGCGACCTCCTCATCCATCACTCTCTCTCACTCTCTCTGCTCCAACCACTCAAAAGCTTTCTTAATGTTCCTTGAACACAGTAAGTAGACTCCAGCCTCAGTGTTGTAGGGGAGGAAGACAAATCCTCTACCCTCTGGGTCCTTCTGGCTGGGCTACGAATTAAATTCACATGAGACAGAATAACAGGAGAAAATCAAACAAAGCTTTATAACATGTATACATGGGAGACACTCAGGAAACCTGAGCAACTTGCCAAAATGGCAGAGGTTCTCATCTTAAATATCATCTTCAGCTAAAGACAAAGGAGGATGTTGGGGGTGGGTAGAGTCAGTTATGAGAGATTACCAGAAAAGTACAGTAAACAAGAGTCAGGTTATTATGCAGATTTAAGTCCTTGCCTTCCACACTGATAAGACTTTCTAGAGATAAGGTCATCCCCCCTTCTTCCTGGTACAGAGAGGGAGACACCTTTATAGATGGAGATTTCCCTTACAAATGTGAATGTCTCTTACAAAGGGTAACTTCTACTTTTCAGAGCTTCTCCCAAGTCTGCAGTTTTTAAAAGTAACCAGTACAAAATAATCCTCATGCCAAAGAGACACATTTTGGGGTGGCCAATTCTGATCCCCTACCCACCCCCGGCCCCATGTCTTTACATTTGCTCTTTCCTCTTCCTGAAACACTCTTACCCTTGATATTTTTATTGCTTGTTCCCTTACTTCTGCTCAAAAGGTACCTCCTCAGAGGCACCTTTGCTGATAGCACATATGCACCCACCTAGGCCCCTTACCCTGTGTCTCTGTCAGGTCCCTATCAGACTCAACACTATCTAGCGTGTATTTGCTTATTTGTTGTCTGTTTCCTCCTAGTAGCGTGTAAGCTCCTTAAGGCAGGGATGTTGTTTGCTTTATTCTTTGCTATATCCCTACCTAGCACCTAAGATACTTTTCTTCTCCAGTAAATAAACTAACCTGAAATAGCTTAAGAAATAAAGGAAAATTTGTTCTAAGGATTTAGGATGGATCACAGAACCAAAAGGCAGGAATATTACCACCTCAGGAAGAGACCAGAGGCTGAAAACTGGTAGGATTCTTTCTCTACCTGTCCTGTTCTTCTCTTCATATCTTTGTTTTTCCTCTTTCTACAGAACAATGTTCTCTGCTTCTCTAAGCACAAGACTCAGTTTATTTCTCCTCAGGTCACGATTAGAGCTCAAGATGACTATCTCAACTCCAAATTCCCAGAAGAGAGAATTTGTTTCTGGAATCTATCCTTCATTCACTTCAACTATAGTACAAATATGTTTATTCTTTCAGGATTAACTTAAAATTTATTTTGTCAAGTTAAAAAATAAATCCATTGAGGGGCCAGTCCCATGGCTGAGTGCTTAAAATTGTGCATGCTCCGTTTCAGCAGCTTGGGGTTTGCGGGTTCAGATCCCGGGTGTGGATCTACTCCACTCATCAGCCATGCTGTGGAGGCATCCCACATACAAAGTAGAGGAAGACTGGCATGGATGTTTGCCCTTGCTGGACCATACCCAAGATATCCTTGCCCCCAAATCCTAGAAACTCTGATTGATTTTGATGCCTCTTCATTTTCAGGGTTCTAAAAAATCCTAGGCAAGCAGGAACTGGTCTAAGACTTTCCTATTGAGCTGTTAATGTACTAAACGGCAGCATCAAGGGGCCCTAAAGGGCCTCAGAAATTTTAAGGCATTCAAAACCACCTCTTGCCTCCCCTCTTTTGTCTTTCCACCCCCAAAGCCACCCACATACAAGTGACCCACTAAAGAAGAGCTTTCTAGCAAGAGTTCCTCAGGAGAGACTATGATCTATAGCAAATGAAGGAGAGTTTCCAGCCCGGTTTCCCAAAAGGATGGAGGTACTATGAGTAAAAATGGCAAACAAAGAAAAAGCAGTTCCCTCATTACCACCACTCTGTGGATGGGGAACTTTTGGGAGAAGCCATGGGCCCTGAGTGTCCCTGCACATTTTTGCTGAGTGTGCCTAGAATACAAGGCCCTAGTCACTTTTACCTGAGCCATTTTTCAGGGCTGTATTTGGAGTAAGCAACCTTGACGGATAAGACAATGTCTCCCCTCCAAGACAAAGAGCAGAATGGCTTCCACTTACTATAAAAATGCTAAGTTCCCCAAGCTCAGTGTTTCTGGGCTGTGACACAAACTCAGTGCATGTGCAGCATCCATCCAGACCCACCTGAATCACCCCCATGGGAAGTGAGGAGCATGAGGAATCAACACAAACTAACATAAGGCCATGCTACTTGCTGGCTGTGCTGGAAGTAATAAGGTACTTGGTCTCTGACCAAGGAGACTCATGTTTTCTGCCAGCATCCATGAAACGGTAACAGACTAATTCATTGGCTTGTAAGTAGGTAAAATCCTAGACTCTTCACAGTCATTGACAAGGAAAAGGTTCATAAGATGAGGAGCCCATTGTGGAATATACTGAGTTTGTGGCACTTTCTTTTTTTTAATTGAGATAATATTGTATAAGTTATCATGTAAGTTAAGTTTGTACAATGTATTGATTTGACATATTTATATATTGCAATATGATTACCACTGAGGGAGGAGTCAGCTAACACCTCAAACACATCACACAATTACCATTTCTTTTTTGTGGAGAGAGCATTTAAGATCCAGTCTCTTCACAACTCTGAAGTATATAATACAGCGTGGTTGACTATAATCACTATTCTGTGCATTAGATGTCCAGAACTTGAATAAGTTGCAAGTTGTACTTCCCTTCTTATACAGATTAGATTCCAGGTCCAGCACTTCATCAACAATTTTGCCAGCACCCTAGTTTCTCTACCCTTCTATTTTGTCACATGTGACAGACAAAAATCACAACCTTGGATGAAGCCAACTACCTATTTTCTTTCGGCCAGCACTCAAGCAACCAAACATTGATAGAAAAAGTCAAACAACAGGGTGTATTAGTGAAGCCGGTACCTGAGGGTTACTGTAAATATTCAGTAAGTACCTGCTCACCCTTCAACCTTTTCCCAACAGAGATACACATGAAAAGAAGTTAGTCTTGTTAATTTGTTGTTTTCTTGTTTAACCTGAGGAGTGACTCAAGGGTCACAAGGATTTATGAGCTTGTTTTGCACAAGTAAAAGAATGCCTTCAAAGAAGTTAGATCACCAGACAAGCAAATTCCAGCTGCAGTTGATGCCCAGAAGTCTAACGGCCCAAGGGCTTACCTGGCGTGAAAGAAACACAATTTCCCCTTTGTTTCTCCAAAATTCCTCCCCCTAAGCCCATTAGCTCTATAAAACCCCCTGCTTCCTTCTTTTGTGAAGGCAGATTTGAGAGAACCTATCCTCTGCCTTCTCGTTTTGGCCAATTTGAATAAACCTTTCTCCATCTCCAAGCACCTAAGATGTCTCCATGATTGGCTTACTGCACATGGGCACATGAATTTGAGATTAAAAGGTTTGGTATCATTAGTTCTACTAGAAATTCATACCACCAATTTCAACTAGGCCCTCAAAACCAGCTGGCAACCCTATATGTAGCTTTTTAGTCATCACTTCCATTCTTACTATGAACTATTTCAATTCCTTTGAACTCTTTTCAACCTTTTGACCTTTTCACAATCCCTCTCGCAGCAGATGACCTTGCCTTCTGTATCACAGAGAAAGTAGAAGTCATCAGACATGAACTCTTTCAATTTTCCAGGACTAGAAATACAAAACTATACAAACATAACTGACTCATCATCTTATCCTCTTCCCGTCTATTATAATAGAGAGCTAACTTTTCTATCATTTGGGCCAATTCCTCTACCTAAGACTTAAATCCTATCTATCTCCACCTTTTCAGTAATCTTACATTTCTGATTATCCCTTTTCTTCTAGTATATTCAATCTCTCTCTTTTTTTCCTCCATCATTTTAGTCTTTTTATTAAGAAAAATTTCAAACACAGAGAAAGGTATAGAAATTAGTATAATGGACAGTCATAATAATACCCACCATGTAGGTTTACAAATTGTTAATATTGTTGCTATATTTCCTTCATCTTTTTTTGTTTTTGCTGAAGTATTTTATAGTCTATTACAGACATGAAGACATTTTACTCCTAAATACTTCAGTATACATTTCCAAAATATTAGGATATTTTTCTACTAAACCATGATACCATTAACAAACCTACCAAAATTAACAATATTATTTAGTAGCTAATACCCAGTCCACCTTCAAATGTCCCCCAGTAATCCACCAATGTCTTTTTACACATGTGATTTGTTCAAATCAGAATCCGATTAAAGACTACATAATGCATTTGGTTATCTCTCTTAAGTCTCTCCATCCAGAAGTATCCACACCTCCTGCTTTTTTCCTCCCCTAGGATACTGATTTACTGAAGAAACTGAGCCACTTGTCCTATAGAACATCAGACAGTCTGTTTACTTCATTATGGTATTAACTCGTCTCTCTAACCTCTATACTGCCTATAAACTGGAAGGAAGTTACAGCTATAGGTTAGATGATATTCACATCCAATACATTTGGCAAAGATACTTCTAGGTAACACTGTGGACTTTGTATTATAGTTCATCAGTATGAACTTAATAATTGTTTATGCTGCTATTAGTGAATCTGAGGTGGGTAAGTGTATTCAGGTGTTAACTGCTTAGTCTATTGTGAAATTATAATTCCTCACTCTCATCCAGCCAACAACAACCTGTGGGGAACCTTACACTTTCAATTGGATCCTTTCCATCAGAGGTTAAACATGCCAAAGTCTTGCCCTGTAAAAAACAAAAAAGACAAAACTCCTTGACTCCGTATTTCACCATCACTTACAGTCTTTTTCTATCTTTCATTAAGAACTTTCAAAGAGAGCTGCCTACACACGACCCCATTTCCTCACACCGAATTCTGTATGGTCAAGCCTCGTTCACGTCCAGCTGACTTCAGCTAAGTTAAAGCAGGCCTGCTGGAAAAGGAGGGGGCAGTTATAAGGCAAGGGGCTGTCTGAGAAATGCTGCTCAGCAACAAAATCGGAACACTTGTGATGCTCGAGCCAAATGAAAGGTAGCAAAATACACCACCTCAAAAAAACGCCTCTTTGGCATAAGGATTATTTTGAGAAAGCAGACACAGGAGAAACTCTGAAAATGAGAAGAGAAGTTACCCCTTTGAAATGGAAATTTACATTTATAGAGGAAATCTCCATTTGTAAGGGTGTCTCCCTCTCAGTATGAGGAAGAGAAGGTTGACTCTAAATCCCAAGAGCATCTTATCAGTGAACAAGCACGACTTAAATCTCCATGACAAGTATTACCCTTGTTTCCCTTGCTTATTCCTAGTAACTGTCCCTAACTGGATCCCCCCTCACCGTCTCCCACCCCCACCCCACACAGACCTTTCTTCTGTCTTCAGCTGAAGATGATATTTAAGCAGGTGGCTTGGGCTACCTCAGGGAGTTACTAATTTTTCCCCGAGCCCATCTCCCATCTCTACCTGAGGTACACATGTTAATAAACTTGTTTGTTTTTCTCTTGTTCACCTTTAATTACACGGGGTCTCAGCTGAGAACTCGGAAGGGTAGAGAGAAAATTATTTTTCCTCCCCTACACAGAAAACAGTAGACTTTCTTTGGATGTCTGAAAAGAAATGTCAAAGCTGCCTTTTCTGCATTTCATATCTGCTGCTAAAAAGAGGAACTAACTCTTCACTCTTTAAAGAAAACTTCTTAATTTCGTCGCTATGGAGAGAGAATATTTTGATTACACAGACTTTCTGTTGATCTTTTCTTCTCGCCCGACAACTGTTGGATTCCTTAAAATACCAATAAAGAGTGCATCTAGCATAGAATAGGTTGCAAACGACTTCCAGACAAGTCTAGAGGCTGACTAGGGTAAAATGAGAGAACAAGATAACCCCAGGTGAAACCTAATAGGATAAATCCTAATAAATCATGTTTTGAAGGTGAGGATCTCAAGAAGTGGCCAATCTGTGTATTGACATGGTCTGTGGGTATATAACATGGCTATAAAAGTTTTGAATTCTTGAGAAAGATATTGTCACAGGAGGTATAATTTAGTAAGGACAAGAGCTTTTCACATATTGAGGGGAAACTATTCAGGTTCAAAACTGATTCATCTTGAACTAAAAAGCTGACTTATGGCCTACCAAACATACATTGTACATCTGCTTAACCACTAAAGAATGCACTCTCTTAAGATAAGAATGCATACCTCCCTTCCTACACCCTATTGGTAACCCCCTACTGGTCCCTTTCCTGACATTACCGTCATGTTGCCCTGCTAATTTGCAACTGAATACCTCATTGAAATTTTGATGAAAATGTATCCCGGGTGTGTTTAATGTATGTTCTTTGTTCTAAAAAGATATAAGACTGTAGTGAACACCATGCTTCTCCAGAACACTTTCTAAGGCCTTCTCAGGTCATAATCCTCACGCGGGCTCAAGTATACTCACCTTATTTGTCTTAACTATACAATGGTTATTGGTTATTTTGCGTCAACATTTCTTGGCATAGTTGCAGCAGGATTTTAGGGAAACCCACTGGACACCATCTGGAATCTACCTTGAACCAGCATTCAGTACCAGGAGGGGCCCAGTGAGCCCACCAGGATCACTGCATTCTTTAGGGGACCATGGTGAGTTCTCCTGAAACCCGGACCTCCTTATTTTAAGTCAACAGTCCAGAGTTTATATGTGCTGTTTCAAACCTTAAGACTAGGTGTCTTAAGGGGGTACCAGTACATACCCTAGGTAAGAGGAACCTAGCGGGTGCACTCCTAGGAAAGAAAAACCTAGGGGGAACTTCCTAGGTCAGGGGAGCCTAGAGGGAACTTTGGGGTGAACTGGGCAGGCTGATCTTTTTTCCTTTTTTTTTTTTTAAAGATTGGCACCTGAGCTAACAACTGTTGCCAATCTTCTTTTTCCCCCCTGATTTTTCTCCCCAAATCCCCCCAGTACATAGTAGCATATTTTTTAATTATGGGTCCTTGTAGTTGTGGCATGTGGGCCGCCACCTCAGCATGGCCTGATGAGTGGTGCCATGTCCATGCCCAGGATTCAAACTGGTGAAACCCTGGGCTGCCAAAGCGGAATCTGCGAACTTAACCACTTGGCCATGGGGCTGGCCCCCAGGCTGACCTTTTTAATTTGGCTTTAAATTGGAAAGAACTGTGTTTATAAAGCCTGAACAAACTGCTTCATAGAGAAATGAGAGACTGAATGTGTTCAGCTCCGAAGAAAAGGGACATTGCTCCTCCCGGCCAAAAGGTGTTCTCAGGTAACTGAGAACCTTAGCAGGAGTGTTGGAGGATCAAATGCCTCCACTGTCATTCACATTAATTAATTAAAGGCTTGTTTGGGGAAGCCCACGTGAGGGTTTGTCATCCAAGCTCCAACCCCCATGGCAGTTTTAGGCTGCCATTGGGAGACAGTGAGGCATACAAGAATGTTTACAACCTCTCTTTAGGGAGTAACCCTCACAAGCAGCACACTTCTGACCCACTACGCTGTCCTTAGGAATTGTTCAGACTTTATAGCAAAACGAAATTACAAGAAAAGTGGGAAATCAAGATTCTAAAAGCCAGCCAGTCCCAAAATGGGCAGCCTCACCTCCAAACTCCAGCTGGCTTCATGCTGTGACTTGCAAGTGCTTAACGAAATAAGGATAGTTGTAATTGGCTGGCAAGATAACCCGGGATAATTTGAAATTACAGTGGCCACTGTGGGGCTCCTTTTTAAGAGCCAAGTAACAGAAATTTTTAAAGAATTGTGCTTGCCAACTTCCAGCACAATTGCTCAAACTAAAGGTTCTGGAAGCTGTAAATATTTACAAAGAACAGCAAAAAATATCTTACTAAGCTTGTTTCATGTCCTGAGGGCTTGGCTTAATAAACATCAGGTTAGAGATCCTGAAATATAGTCAGACATAATGCGGTCACACCCTATTTTGCAGTCAGAGATAGTTTCAGACAGGAATGTGGGTTGCACTCCATTCAGAGCTAAGGGTCCCACCAAGCTGCTGCCAGCCTCAGGGGGATGACATTGGCCATTAGAGGGAATGTTCCAATTAGATAAGATCATTTAAAAAGCACACTTAAAAAGCAAAAACTTCAACATTCCAAAATAATCTTACTGAAAGTTTTGTTGCAAAAAGCTAATCGAAAATTAAGTTATTAATAGTACTGAAAGGAATATATTAGGCCATGACTTTACAGACACCCCCTTAATCTACTCTCCAAGGTAATGAGACTCTGAGAGATGTTCTGGGAAACTGCTACCCTAAAGATTACTGGAACTGTTCAATACCTCCAGGTAGTTACTGTTTGGCCTGGCTGAAACCGACAAGGTATTTGAAAGGATTTAGCAAGTTAGCATCAGAAATTTGGCCAAACTGGGAGCTGACACTCAGAGCGTGATAGGCATCTTCTTTCCAGGTTTTCTTCCCTATGTTAAAATAAACCTAAGCACCCAAAGGGAAAAAAGCAAATTAGGGTGAAGCAGTTGGACAGGGAGAACAACTGTCCTCAACTTACAAACCCTTGTAAGACTGGAAACGCACTTCAGATTCCACCCAGTTCCTTTACATCAAAAAGGATTACAGCCTCGCCTCTCTGGTAACTGTTTTCTAGCTCATCACCAACTCCTAAAACTGAAGAAAAAGAAAAGGGGGAAAAAGGCCAGAAAAACTGCCACAAGAGCACTCTCGCCCAAAATCTAGCTTCTGTGTCTTCTCCATATTAGTAAAAAAACAAATAAATAAAAAGGCTTGAAGCAAAATTTGGATTCATAGCTAGGGAGCCTCATATTACTGTACCTGATTCATGGCAGTAATTTTAAAATAACTGTGGAGTCTCTATATGTATGTGTGTCTACATGTATGCTATATGTGTGTGATATTTTTACCTCTGGATGGTATAATTTCTAAAGAGCTCTATTCTATTGACTTAAAGTAAGTGCTTACAAAAAATTTTTCTAAACGCAATGAATCCAAATGTCTTTCCAAGTTAACACGACATGAAATAATCTTTGGTAAATAAAAGCTTGTCTAAGTTTGTTGGTTTGATTAAAATAGACATGTCCTTAAAATTATCAGCATTGGATGTGATGCAGACATGCAGCTTTTATTCTAAGTTTATTGGTCAAATAAGCTGATGTTATCTCTATTACAAAACTGGTTAACAAAAATAATAACTTAAAACAATGGCTAATTTCTTTCTAATGTCTCATGAAGTTTTTAGGCAATCTAAATAATTACTGGAAGCAAGCAAACTAAACAGATAAGAAACAGACAAAAGTGCTGGGTGAACTTCTAACAATAATTATGTGTTATGGTGTATGTGCTTAAACTGAGTTCCAAATCTCTTTGGCAACTTGAAACTTTGAAGTTTTGCTAGGTTAATTTAATTCATTAAATATCTAGATTGTCCCTAAATAAGATAGAATATTAGACATTAATTACTAAATATAAGTTTGTCTACTTTTGGCTTCTTATTACAGAAAAACTAAAGTGTTTTGAGTCTATTGGTAAACATGTCTTGGACTTTATTGAAAGGTTGTACTATGAAGTAGCATGTTTCTACAAATTATAAAAGGTATTTATAACTTGCCAAGCCACAGAATGCTAATGTAAAAGACAGTTCATAATTGCTTGCTTTTTGTTTTCACTAAGGTATGTAAGGGTTAAAATTCTAATTATATATGTAATTAAAGCTACTAAAAATTAATAAGGAAAACATCTTTGTATTCAAGGAAAGTAAAATGTATGCTTTCAGTAAAGAAGGTAAAAAGAATGGAAATATTTTTGTTTGTTTTGTTAAGAAAAATAAATTTGGGGGCTGGCCCCGTGGCCGAGTGGTTAAGTTCGCGCGCTCCGCTGCAGGAGGCCCAGTGTTTCGTGGGTTCGAATCCTGGGCGCGGACATGGCACTGCTCGTCAGACCACGCTGAGGCAGCGTCCCACATGCCACAACTAGAGGAACCCACAACGAAGAATACACAACTATGTACCGGGGGGCTTTGGGGAGAAAAAGGAAAAAATAAAATCTTACAAAAAAAAAAAAAAAGAAAAATAAATTTGTCCTAAAGTACTAGAAGGGAAGAAAGCAAGCACAGGACAAATTCTGAATGTAAAAAAGAAAGTGACAGAGGGTTGATGGAAGTAAAACCCTGAGGAGTTTTGTACATGGCCAAGTTGGCTAAGATTGAAAGGAATCTAATTAAGTAAATGACTTTTAATGTAAAAAGTAAGCTGGTACAAGAACTAGAATTTGGCTTTCTCTCTTAAAGGGGATAATTTTCTTAAACTCTCAGTCTGCTCTTGATAAAGAGGTTATAAAAGGTTTTTCTCTATCTTTGAGTAAGTCTACCTAAAGGACAGAAAATCTCTTTTGTTAAAACAATCTCCTATGTTCAAACAGACTGAGGTCTCTTTGTTAAGGTCTTTTTGACTGTTTCAATGTTCTGTTTGCCCTTGACTGTTTTGCTGTCACTTTGTTTGAATGGATAACTAAGCATTGCTTTAGAGAGACAAGATTAACAGACACTTGATCTTGTCTGACCAAGTGTTTGAAAACCTTTTGATATTTTTGACAAGCTCCTCAAAATTCATACCCTAAATGAAGTCTTTATTTTGACCTCTTCTTTGAGAATTTTCAGGAGGCCCCCGGGACTTCTCAAAGAAATCTGTTCTCTCTTCCTAAAAGGGAGGATACTAATTAGGCTTGTTTGGTAGGCAAAATTGCATGGGAAGCATTGTCAAGCAAATGATGATAAACCTCCTCAGGTTATATTATGTAGGTAAATATTATTCACTATTTTAACCCTGCTACCTTGCTTCCAACATCACAAGGGGAAAAGACCAGGACTGCATTCTATTCTAATTGGTTTACTGATGAGTCTTACCTAAACGATAATCAAGGACATTATCAAGCTGGATATGCTGTCCAGCCTCAAGAATGCCTGCTACTTTCTATTAACTCTCCTAACCCAGCAAAAGGTTTCCCTCTATAGACTCAAGAAATTGCCATGGAAGAAAAGAAACAAAGGTGGCAACAAAAGGGGGAAAATGATACTTTTGGAAACTTTCTCCCACAGTGGCTCATAAAGCTTATACTCATGGTGCTATATGCCCAAAATATAATCTAGGGAGACTATTTCATGAATGACTAGGTCACTTTCCCCCTCTGTAGGAACCCTTTGAGGTATGGCAATTGAACTCTGTCCAAATCCCACCATCTCAAGGATAAATATATCTTGTAATGATCTGTATGTTTTCACATTGGGTTGACGCCTTTCCTTCAGAAGAGCAATGGCTTTAGGTAAATTATTATTGAAAAGGATAATTCCTGTTTGAGGAATTCCTACCAAGTTCCTACACAGTAACTGGGGAACTCATTGCACCAGACAAACAATTAAATCTATTTGCAACATTTGGCTAATAACATAGCATTCCCACTGCATTGGTGGAAAGAACTAACGGCACCATCAAAACTCAACTGGCAAAGTTTTCAGAAGAATTTACTCTCTCATGGCCAAAATCTCTTCCACTAGTGCTCCTTAATCTTAGATCTACACCCTTTTGGTAAACATCAGCTGTCTCCTTTTGAAATAATAGGATGGCCTATGCAATTAGATGAGGAAATATATGAACCAACTTCACTTAAGGGAGCTATTACATTGTTGTCAGGGTCTCATTGAGATGCTTAAAAGAAATGAAAGCTTGTTAGCTGATTCTTTTCACAGAGAGCTCCCAGAACTTAAGGATCATGGACTGTAACCTGGAGAATTTATTTATTGGAAGAGGCATCAAATAAAAGACTCTTTGTAGCCCTGTTGGAAAGGACCATACCAGGTACTTTTAACCAATTCATGTGCTACAGAATCAAAAGGCATAGATTCACAGATTCACACTTCTTGTTTAAAAAAGCCCTCTCCACTTGAGTTGGTTTCAGTTCCTATTCCTGATATCCAATTCCCAACTGACCAAGAAAACTATCTCCAAACCAGGATGAGAAGAAGACAGCGTCTGTTCCAGACAGCTGTCCCAAGATTCTGGACCAGGCCTGTATTCCCAACCTTGTATCTCCTCATGTAAACCTTTGTTATGCTTAAACTGTACACCTATTTCATAATTGTTCCATTCAAGGTTTCAAAATGCTATCATACTTAAAGAAAGTGACTGATTTGGAATAGACTGGTCATGAAGGCCAGGCATTTATCAGGTGGCTCCTAATGGCACTCAATGATTATGTGGAACAAATCTCTGGCCTTGGCTACTGCCTAGATGACTAAAATATTGCACCCTGAGTTTCCCTTGGATGCAGGGAAGGATTCACACTGAGCTAACAATCAGGAATAGCCTTATTAGATAGTGAAATGTCTTTAATAAGAAAGGCTGTCCTTCAAAATAGAATGGCCTTAGATATTCTTACAGCATCCCAAGGTGGTACATACATGTATTATTCAAACTGAATGCTGTGCTTTTATACCTGGTGAGTCCTCCAATGTATCAACTCTAATAAAGCACATGAAAAAAGCAGGTGAATGCCTTAAGCGATCCTATACCTGGTCTTGATTTGTTTAGTTGGTTCCCTTGTGGTATTGGCTTCCATTTGCAACCTGGATTGCAATTCCTATTTCTATCACTCCTTGGAATTCTTGCATTAGTCATAATGTTCAAACTAATTTACTGTTTTCTCAGTGTTGTAAGATGGCATGCAAACTAAGTTAATGATTGCTCATCAACTTGAGAAGGTTGATCGATCCTTCAACTCTGGACAAATACCCTTTTCCTATTAAGGCTAAGCCTAAGAATTCATTTTTAAGCTAATCATCTCAAGTATTGGATTACCTGTTCTATAGCTGTTATAAACAATGTAACTACAGGAAGTCATGTAAAAGCACATGTGCAACATTTGAAACACTTCCCCTGTTAATATATACTTCTATGCTTGTCCACTATATCTGACTATTTCCCCCCCAGCGTGGATAACTGGGCAAATCAAGGAAATAAAAGTCTAGCACAGAAGGACATGATGGACCCAGGGCAGAAAGCAACCACCTTGGCACCGAGGGACAATATTTTGATCAGCAATGCTTTCTATCGAAAGATTATTGATCAAAAGGGGAAATTACAAGAGATTTTCACAGATTGAGGTATATGGGGTAAGTATTCAGATTCAAAACTGATTTGGTTTGGACTAAAAAGGGTGACTTGTGGCCTATCACACATACACTGTACATCTGCTTAACCTTTAAAGAAGGTACTCTTGGAGCTGGTCCTACGGCCCAGTGGTTAAGTTCACGCACTCTGCTTTGGCGGCCCAGGGTTTTGACAGTTCAGATCCTGGGCGCGGACATGGCACCACTCATCAAGCCATGCTGAGGTGGCGTCCCACATGCCACAACTAGAAGGACCTACAAGGAGAATATACAACTAGGTACTGGCAGGCTTTGGGAAGAAGAAGAAGAAGAAGAAAAAAGAATGCACTCTTAAGATAAGAATGCAGACTTCCCCTCCTATGCCCGACTGGTAATACCCAGATTAGTCAGTTTCCTGACATCACAATCATGTTGACTGCTAATTTGCAACCGAATACCTACGTATCCTGGGTGCGTTTAATGTATGTTCTTTGTTCTAAAAAGATATGACTGTACTGAAAACCATGCTTCTCTGGAATGCTTTCTAAGGCCTTCCTGGGTTATAATCCTCCCTCTGGCTCAAGTAAACTCACCTTATTTCTCTTATCTGTAGGACAGTTATTGTTTATTTTGCATCAACAGTAAGTAGCTCCCTCAAACTATACACCTAAAAGCAAGTTCAAATTCAGAAGTGAAGTCCTCTAGGGGCACTTATTCTGACTGGCAGAAAACAAGTCACCTAACTACTTGTCCTCCTGCAGTTCCTTGACGTCTATGCTCAATAAAGCACAGAAATCAGGGAAGTGGCAAAATGTTATACAACTTTGTGAGTTCAGCATGAGGAAAAGAAAAATATGGAAAATACAGCAGAAGAAAGAAAACCAGTAAGATGAATAGTCACCCACGACTGAAGAGATCCTCCACTGGGTATAGCCAGGCAGAGTAACTGGAGTATCAATTAACTCAGTCTTCTTTATTGAAAGTTTAAAATAATCAAGATCCAAACCTGAGAAGTGAGGAAACCAAAAAATATTCTCTCACTGCTCAGACTTTCTCTGAATTAATGACCCCAAAGCAAGTGATTATAGACATAAATAAAAGTTTTCCATCTACACTGGTTATATGCATAATAGGAAATTGAGTGGGGCTTCTAAGGACTCAGATCTGGTGAATGGCCCCAAACCTGAAGACAAAGAGGCATCAAGCAAGCTACCTTTTTAAAAAGCTTCCAACATATGGGAGCAGATTCATCCCCAAGGCTTACTAAACAGCCCAGTGGTGTGCTGGACACCGCACACACACTCACACAGCTGTGGATGAGTTTTACAATTATCCCTATATACAAGAAGACTGAGGAGAGGAGAGAAGGCCAGCTCCAACAGCTAGCCTCTTCAGATGTGTAAGTACAGTGTGTTCATGATGAGAAGAGAGTCTCTCCTCTATCCCAAAGAGAGAGAAAGAAAAAAAGAAAAAACAAAAATCAAGCCACAAATTGGGAAAAGATAGCTGCAGGCTAAAATTCAACTAAAGCATCTAGAATTTAAAAGCAATTCCTCCAAACTAATAATAAAAAAGACTGATGATCTCATAGAAACACATTCAAAGATATGAACTGCCAAATCACAACAGGAAAAACTGTAGAGGCCAACATACAAATGAGAAGATACTCAACCTCAGTAATCAGGGAAATGCAAATAAAATGATTGCAGGGAGCCAGCCGAGCGGCATACTGGTTAAGTTCATGAGCTCTGCTTTGGTGGCCCGGGGTTTGTGGCTTTGGATCCTGGGCGTGGACCTATACACTGCTCATCAAGCCATGGGGTCCCACATCCAAAATAGAGGAAGATTGGCACATATGTTAGCTCAGCAACAAGCTTCCTCAAATAAAAAGAGGAGAATTGGCAACAGATGTTAGCTCAGGGCCAATCTTACTCACTATTAGATTGACAAAAGTTTTTTATATCAACCAGGAGTTGGCAAGGTTGTGGGAAAACAGTAACTCATGTTCTGGTGGGACAACTCATTGGGAAGCAACCTGGCAATGCCTAACACAGGTGATGATATGTATCTCTTTCAATCTAATTATTTAATTCCACCCCTGGGTACATAAGCCCTAAAAGCATACGCCTATGAGCTGGGGTCATACAGCACTACTTGTAATAACAATAAATGAGAACACAAATGCCCACCAACAGGAGAACGGATAATTGTACTGTTTTCACAGAATTATTATGCAGCAGAGGACATACATGTATAGACAACATAGATGAATCTGAATAATGATGTTGAGAGAAAAACCAAGTCCCAGAAGACACATACCAGCGTAATAACTCTTTTTAGAAAACACAAAAGCAACTAAAGCTAAATAATATATTGTTTAGGAATTCATACATACGCAATAAAACTTTTTTGAAGCAAGGGAATGATGAAACAGTACAAGGGAGGAACACACAAGCAGTTGCCAGTAATTGTTAATTTTCAAATTCCTGAGTTGGGTACTTGCTCTATAGGTATTTATATATTATCAACAAGCAACCAAATATAAATATATAAAAGTGAGTCCACATATATGGATCCAAGATAAATATTTTTATAATTAATTCAACCCTTACCTCTGTTAATTAATTAAACCAGGAGGCCATTAGACTGAGGTGGTTCTAATACCTTAGCAATACCTACGTAAGCAAACCAAAACCTAAGCCTGTAAATGCCTCAAGGTTAAGAAATCAAAACATAAGGACAACTAGTCACAGCCAACTAGGTTTTCCAAATAAGGCAACCAGGTAAGCTACAGCCAATCAAATGATTTCCTTGATTTGCTTCTTCCTCTCCTCTATAAAACCCTGCTCCTACCTCCCGTGGTGGACCACTCCTCACCACTTCTGGTTTGGCACTGCCTAATCCAAGTCTACTTTTGCTCAAAAAAAGCCACATTTTTAATATGCCTCAGTTATCTTTTAACATACCTAAACTCCACTGGGAACCATAAAATAAGTGGAATGGGATGAACTCAAAATAAGACAAAAAGAAACCAAAGTTTAGACAGGTTAAATAACTTGTCTAAGATTAGAGGCAGGGTTGAGAACTGAACCCAAGCACATACGACTCTAGAACCAGGCTCTCAACCACTTGTCATACTGCCTCTTTTCAAAGGGCATCTCACCAGACCTCTCTGCTGAATCTGACTGCTGATCCTCCCTTCTTGCTCAAACTTTACTCCCATGGCTTTCACAACCCCACACTTTCTAGATCCTCCTTGGACTTCGCTGACTATTCTTTCTCTGTATTTTTGTGGGTTCTTCCCACACCCTCTCCCATTCGTTTCTTAAATATTTATGTTTCCAAGGGTCTATCTTCAGACAGCTTGTTAAGAAACTTCCCTCCTTGGAGGAAGGAAAGACATGGAGGAATACAAGATATGTATGAGCCATCCCTACCTTCCTTTACAAAATAAAAACCATCGGACAGATACAGTGTAATAGGCAAGGAGTCTGACCAATGGTGATTTTCACTCAGCATCAAATTGGAGCTGTTTACCACAATTAATCTGAAGTGATATTGAAACTGCTGACTACCAATTTTAAATTAATAATTTAACAAATTAGTTTGATATAAGCACAGTGCTCTTTCAATTATAACTTCTTGAGTAAGATTTTTTCAACATGAAAATTTGATTCATTTAATACATTTCAAATAACTCTATCATATAGTGAAAGCATTGTAAGTGGAGCAGAAAGGAGTGTATCAGTTATCTTTTAAAAGTTCAGCTGTACCAGTTACAAATATCAAAAAATACCAGGGAGCCATTGTATCCAAGCCAATTACTAAATAAAATGGAAAAAAAAAATACAGTTGCATAATTCAAATGGCCTTCTCCCTCTACGTCTTAAAATGTCCACAGAATTTTTACTAAAGCAAGGCATTATGTAGCCTGTACAATTATACTACTGTGTTAGTGAACAGCTATTTTAATCTATATGAGACAAGGAAATACAAGTATTTCTTAGCAACCAACAATTTTTATACTGATCGTGAGAGCTCAAATAAGGCATGAAAGGATTTTAAATTGTACTTAATAAATTTAAGCATAAACTACTTTTTCTTACTAAAAGTCTATTCATCAAAAAGTTAATTTCAAGTTTGTTATTACTATAATCCATTCTCTAATGCTCTACTTGTTTCTTTGCATTCTTCATTTATGATTCCTGTACTTTGTAAAATTAAAAAAAAAGCTCTAAACTCATATTGAGTTAGGTAAGTTATTTCAAGTTTTTATGATCACTCTTACCAGGGAATTTAAAAACACACTTGCCCACCCACCGCTAGTATTCCGTACACAGATATTCCCATGTGGCCCTCTTTCTCAAGGTAGCCAAAAACCTAGAGCCACGTGGGGCGAACGAATAAGAGAAAAAAAACCCAGAAGTTAGAGATACTGAAACTGTAGCACAGGCATTAAGTTTTGTTTTTCCTATTTTGAAACCAAATTTCTCATTACATTGAACATTTTTAAGTGCCCCAAAAGTAAAACGATTCAGCCTCTTGTGAACTGAAGGCAGTCTGCTTTGTATGTTCCAGCAAATAAATAAGGTGCTGCTCTCCAGTCTGTGTCCCTTCACCTGACTGGTATGTTCTGACACAGTTCATTCTTCCACCAAACATCTACTCAATCTCTATTATGCACCAAGAACTGGGGCTACACATGAATAAGACATAGCCCCAGCTCTCCGAGAGTTTAAAGTCTAGGAAGGAAAACAGACATTTAAGTGCATACTCACATAAATCTACAATCCATAACCCTAAGCCCCAGGGCCAGATGCGTTTCAGATTTTGAAAGTTTTCAGATTTTAAAGAAGTGTGTTCATCACGTATCACATGACTGCCCCACTGGGCCCTGGGGCAGCACCACACATAATCAAGGAGGAGTATTTCTGCAGCAAAATGCAAGCATATTCAAACCAGGCAGGGAAAACAAAGGCTAGCAACAGTTTCATGTCAGTTCGGGTCAGGTTGCGGCACCAAATGAGTTCAAATCACATAAGGTTCTGATTAAATGGCTGATGGAAAAAACTGCAGTTTTCAAAGAATTTTCCATCTCCAACTTGTGGATAAGAGATTGTTGACCTGTAATACATAAGAGGAGGATAACCCGGCACAAAGGCAGGATGACCCTTGAACTCAAACGATACTAAGTAGGAGCTGGCCAACCAGGGGATGACATTTATCGGGCACTTCCTATGTGGCAGGACTGTTCAAAACTCATCATAGTGACTCACCTAACAACCTCGATTCAACCTTAGAAGGTGGGTGCTAATATCGTCCTCATTCTACAGATGAGGAAACCACATGTCACGGAGGGTGTGGACCTTACCCAAGCTCACACAACCTAATAGACATGGAATACGACTATACTTACTGTGCAATCCCAGAAACTGTTTAACTTCCCTGAGTCTCAATTCCCTCCTCAGTACAGTGGAGATAATAATATCTACCCCATGGGATTGTTTGGGGGAGTAAATAAAACACATTTGCAAAATGTCCTTGGAACCTTAAGTCAGAGCTAATTTGGCCCAGCAAGGGAAATATATGAAGAAGCTATAACCATAAAGACTATTTAGGCCAATGTTTGTATCTATTGATAGATCAAAAGATATACTACAATACTACTTTAAAGAAAAAAGGAAAATAAAATTATTACCAGAAAGAATTCTTTTCACGGCCTCAGCATCCGAGTTGTGCTGCAATGTAACCACTTCTTTCTCTTCTTAACTCCTTAAGAAGCACTGAGGCCTCCTCCCTGACTCTCGAGGCTGTGTTCTTCCATTTGCTGGGAGAGGACAGAAACTATTCCTACCCCAAAGGCACTCTTTCACATAGACCAGGACTCTCTAAGGACAGGGGAGGAGCTGCGGGGGGGGGGGGGGGGGGGGGATTCAAAGGGGAGACAGGATAGGAGGGAAAACATCCAATCATTTGAAGGGCTTTCTCAAACTATACCCACCTCCTGAAGATTTCAATACCTGAGCCACCGCAACAGCGCCTTGCCCGTCCCCACTCCAATGCCTTGCCTCCCAGATGGAGGCACGATGATTAATGTTCTATCCTTCAGGCGGGCAAGGGAAGAAACATGGTTGATAACCACTAATTTAACCAAATAGCCTAATCAGTGGTTCTCAAAGGGTGGGGACCAGCAGCCTGAGCATCACTTAGGAACTTGTTAGCAATGCAAATTTTTAGGCCCTTTCCCAAGCTTAAAGAGTTAAGAAATCTGAGGGTGGAGCCCAGAAGTCTGTGTGTAACAAGCACTCCAGGTGATTCAGATGCCTCCTAGAGTTTCAGAACCACAGGTCTAAGCTCTTATTTATAAGGAAACAAGCCTAAAAACCACTTGATTGGAGGAAAGTTCAGGAATGTGTGATCACGCATTAAGTTCCTAAAAAAACTAAATGGCCTTTATGTTATCTTCCTGGTCAAACAAAACACCTAAATACTTTTAAAAAAATACTTTAAAAAAGGATATTAGACAGAATAGATATAGAAAAAATCATTCCCACTCAGCAGTTTTAAAGTAGAGCTAAATTATTTCCCATATCTGAATAGTGAAATTTTTTTGAAGGACGGCTTCAGAATGGGGAAAGAAGCAATAGAGAAAAAAAAGAAGTTCTCATATGACTTTCCTATTTCTCAATGCTCACAACTTAAAATGTTTTTACAAAGAAATCATTAACAATTCCTTGACGTATTTCAGGTGTTATCTTCCCTTTCCTCAAGGGAAACAATGCATCTGGCAAAATCTTGATTTTTTCTGGCAGCCATTACCTCCTTTAAAATAGTCTACTTGTATTTGTCTTGCTTTACCCTTTAAGAAATACAAGAATGAAATAAACACGAGGGTTGGAAAGGACAGCTTAAGAACCAGGCTATCTTCTATCCTGAAATACCCAGGGCACCTGAAAAGAGAGAGACTTGAAAAAAATTTTAATTTAAGGCTTAAATGCATTAATCTCTGTTAAAGCAGCAAAGCAGATGAGAAAATACCTACTAAGAAGATACTGTTTCACATATTTTTGGAATTAACTAAAAAAGGAACTTGAATTCTGAAATGCCAAAAGTGATTTATATATATTTATTTATATTGATAAATGTATATATTTTAAAGAACTTGTGATTAAGTTTTCTTAAGGTACAACATGGTCAGGCCACATAAAGTCATAAATCAATCAACAAGAAAAAAATTTCTTTATCCAGGTATCAAAAACAGATCCATCTGGGGTAAATACTTTCGATAACAATTAGGGGTTTTGTCATTGAACAGGATATGTCGTCGTTGCAGAAATCTAAAGAGAGATGGTAAATTCCATGACCCAATAAAATGTCATGCATAGAAATAAAAAATGAATACAAATTTACGGAATTAAAAGCAAATGCGTTTCGTTCTATACATTTTTACATTTGTGTGTTATAAATTAAATGTGTGTGACATATGCAATGTTTTAGACTATTTGCCATTTATAAAAGCTGAGTGTTTAATCATAAATTCTTTAACTTTAATTTTTAAATTAAAATTTTTTTTTTTTTTTGGTGAGGAAGATTGGCCCTGAGCTAACATCTATGCCAATCTTCCTTTACTTTTTGTATGTGGGACGCTGCCTCAGCATGGCTTGATGAGCAGTGTGTAGGTCCATGCCCAGGATCCGAACGCGCGAACCCCAGGCTGCCAAAGCAGAGCATGCAAACTCAATTGCTATGCCACTGGGCTGGCCCTGAAAAAGTTTTTAAATTATCCTTTACATCAAGGAAAGATATAAGAAGGGGAAGAAGTCTTTGAGGCAAGGCTAACAAAATCTAAAATTACAGTAATATCAGGTACGCCATGAAAACCTGATGCAGAGTGCATGTTTTAAATACAGAGTGGACAGAGCTGGCCCCAGGGCCGAGTGGTTAAGTTCTCATGCTCCGCTTCGGTGGCCCAGGGTTTCATCGGTTCAAATCCTGGGCGCGGACACAGCACCACTCATCAGGCCATGCTGAGGCAGCATCCCATATGCCACAACTGGAAGGACCCACAACTAAAGATACACAACTATGTACCAGGGGGCTCTGGGAGAAAAAGGAAAAATAAAATCTTTTAAAAATAAATAAATAAATATAGAGTGGAAATGTCCTTTCTATTCTTTTAGGGTATCCTTTTAAATTCCTACATACACATACAGAGAGAGACAACAGGAGCTTTAAATGAATAGGTTTAGCTTTTTTCCAGGTGACATTTCAGAAAAGCTTTCAAAAAGATTCTTCTTCCTGCATTATTCCTATTGTTTCCATCCATAGTCCTAAAGCACATAAGAAATGAGCACTATCCTGACCGACTGTCGCTCCAAATCATGTGATTCATCCTTCCACTCAACAAACATGTGCTTAATACCCTGTACTAGGCACAGAAACCGACCCCCTCCCCATCAGGAAAGCTCATCTTCTCACGAGAAAGATAAGTAATAATAATTATATCAGGATGTAAGTGCTACAACAGAGCACATATTTAAAGTATCACATCACCAAAACTAAATGGTTCATGAGAAAGTGGCTGAACTCAACACACCAAGGATTTCGCTTCAACTTGATGCAATACATTTTGAAACCATTGCTGTGGATCCACTGAAACCATTTTTAGAATGCTTATATTTTTAGCCACACTACCTCTTAAAGTAACAAGTTCTAGAAACTCACTGTCAGCTATGGAAAACAGCAGGGTATTTCCTCTTAGTCCTAAAACTACCTTCTCTAAGTTGAGATGCCTCTAGTTTTAATATTTCTAAGAGTCTGTGAACCAAACTCTAGGAAAATAAATTATGATCATGTAAATTACAAGTCATAACCTTGTCAGCCTGTCTCTTCTCACATGACCCCACTCAAGCATTATAACCACTTGGATTTCTTGATGGGACCACGTGTGGTCTGTTTCTGTATTATGTCACACAGTCTTATATCTCTTCAAAGGCACATAATTTTCTTTTGTTTTACCAAAAACAATCCCTTAAATTTACCACACTTGGTTATGTATGACTCTTGGCTATACCAAAAAAATTTTTAAATGAATCCCACCCCGAAAAGATGAAAATATGGCAACTGGGGATATCAGAATTTCATCCAAAAATGGTTGATGATGCCTAACAGGCGTGATGATGCAGCTTATTTGCTGACTTGGCTTGACAGGACAAAATGTGACTTGTGTAATCAACATATTCATGGAAAGGTAGCTACAATTCCATGTGCTCATAGCTTTAATAAAGGTAAAATAGCTCAAAGGTACCAATAATAAGTAGAAACAGAGTATACAGCACTCAGTGTATTTGTCCCTGTGCAGACTTCATTCTTTCTAACATAAAGCCACAATGCCTAGGCGCAAGATAAAACCCTGGAGGTTTTACTAATTAAAAAGCAAGTGTACATAAGTGATTTTGGTCTGAGATGTACAGATGAACCAGTGCTACTTCAGGATCACACTTTATTTACCAAAATATCATGCGACTGCTGCCATTTAGACCAGTTAATTAACAACCCAGACTAACGATCTGGGACTTCCCTCCATCCCCAACTCCTACCCCAGCACTAATGTTCTCAAAATCCACTCATCCAAGGGGGCTTACCTCCACCAGGTGGCTTGAACAGTGACTCATTATTAGTTACATTTAGTCACATTTTGTTTTATTCTACTGCTCTGATTTTCCTATGGTTGCTTTCACCCTGCAGCGCTATCACATATCCCAATACTGATCTTCAGCAGCCCTAAGGAAACACACAGTACTCCTGAAGCTTCACCATCCCTTCACAATGTGTCTCACCACCACCTCTAAAAACTATAGTCACTGAAGGATCAGTCAGCACATGACCATGGGTGAAATTCACATATCAACATATATTTCTCCCCTTCTTTATATCTTAAAGCAAGGTGCAGTTTTTGTGTGTTGTAAATTTTTTTTCCCCTCCAAAGCTTCCCTAGTGGCACATTAATAATTAATAAACATAATGAAATCCCTTGTTGATAAAGTTTTATTCCCATAAAGGTTAACAGATAACAATGAAAATTAGTATCTAAGTTTGAAAAAATTTTAAATACCAACTGCTTTTGCTTTTTACACCATATGACAAGGAGATCACCTTTTTCAAAAAGTTCATCCCTCCCACCAGCTTCCAGAGAGCCCATTTAATAAGTAATGCACATAATGACGATCCCTTGGCGAATTTCAATTTCTTTAAGTAATTAGCTGTCTACCATTTTTCCTCTTAAATACATAACTTAATTTACAGAAGTGTAGAAAGTAAAAAACGTTTTAAAATTATTTCCTTACAAAAACTATAAGCCTTGTCACTATAAGTCTTGTTAACCATCCTAAACACAATGTATAATCTACGTCACAGGCCAGTTAGACAACAAAGCCGCCTTCAGCTTAAGCTGCATTACTGGGTTTTTCATTTCACATTAACAAAATACTTAAAAAGCCCAGTTTCCGTATTTTAAACAATTCTTGGGTAAAAGTGTTTAGGTGGGGAACTGAAAAAAATGAAGGGGAAAAAAACTTAGTCAAACCATTGCTAAACGAAACTATAAAAAATTCCTATGCAAGAGACCGGAGATTACTAGCTCTTTGAGCACAGGGACCACTGTCTTCATCTTTGTCTGTCCCAAAGCACTGTTCTCACTTTATGGTACAGATTCGATCAATTTCTCTAAAGGGAAAAATGTATCACAAGTTAGGTGATGAAGAAGAAACACTAAGGCTTCTAAAAACATGATATTTCTGAAGAGGTAAGAATGAATGTTTAATAAGTCATTACCCAATCGTTTATATAACAAAAAATTACAAATATAAACCAACAGGAGAGCAAAACGCACATCCATACAATGAAATATTATGTAGCTATTAAGAAGAGAACTTTAGAGCGCTAAGTACTTGCAAAGACGCCAACGCCAATGATATCCCCTGAAATGCTCTCTCTCGCCAACACCAACGATATCCCCTGAAATGCTCTCTCTTGGGGTTCCAACTGTAAGACAGGCATTTCAGAAAGTCTGCTCTTACCCAGCAAGGTATATACTGTTTCCTTGGTAATAACGGCACAGGAACCAACCCTGTTAAAGCTAAAACTGGGGAAAAAATTTTAAGCTGTATACTGCCTTAACTATTAAATAGGGACATTAAAGAAACTTAGGGGGCCAGCCCCGTGGCCAAGGGGTAAGTTCATGCGCTCTGCTTCAGCAACCCAGGGTTTCGCCAGTCCGGATCCTGGGTGTGGACATGGCACCGCTCATCAGGCCATGCTGAGGCGGCGTCCCACATAGCACAACCAGAGGCACTCACAACTAGAACATACAACTATGTACTCAGGGGCTTTGGGAAGGAGAAGAAGAAGAAAAAAAAAGAAGAAGATTGGCAACAGACGTTAGCTCAGGTGCCAATCTTATAAAAAGAAAAAACTTTAAATTTATACTATTTTCACAAGTCAGTAGTACATGAGTGTTGAAATCATTTAACATGATTTCTACTTCAAAACAGATTAAATAAGATATAGTTCTCAGCAATTCTGGAAGAAAAGGCTCTATCCATAATGCATACTGGAAAAAATGGCATTGAGCACACATGCTGTGAACTTGCATCTTTTGTTCACAACTACCGCACCAAAGGAAATTCCTTGATAACCGTACCATCCACAGGACATTAGGGGGAAGGCTGTAGGGAAGCAGAATAATTAAGAGTGCAGCCTCTAGGACCCACCTGTCGGGGTGTGAATACTGGCTTCTCCACTGGCATACGGTAACTGACACACGGAAAAGTCAACAAAGGTTAACTGAAATTAGGACTACAGTTGAGAAGAGGATGTCTTTAAACTAAAGATGGAAAAATCCTAGAAACGTTTTAAAAGAAAGAAGTATATTTAAGCAGGAATTAAGTTAAGTAATCAAAACATTTTGGAGTTAAATAGTTTTATTTTTTCATCCTAAGCCAGATATCTCTTTAAATCTAACTACTGCCCTTTTTCTTTTCATTCTTTCCAATCTTATCATGGTTAATTTAGAGGCTTACCTAAAATTAAATTTTTCACATCCTTGTAATTTCAAAGTTAATGATGCAGTTTGTGACCAAGGTTCTTCCATTTTTGTTTCTTCCAACTTCCTCTCCTGCTTATTAGCAGCACCTCCACCAGAGGGCACACAACGGAGAGACGCAGTTGTGAAACACGAAGTTGACAAATTGTTAGCTTCCAGAGAAGCCTTAGCAGTGTCATCAAAAAACTCTAAAGGGCACTAATGTTAGAGGATTCTTGGAGACAGTCTTCTCCATTTGAAATAGCATTAGATAAAATACAGCAAAAAAGTTGGCAAGTATTAATTCATGCATTTATTCATTCAGTCAATAAATATCTAGGTTCCAACCACATGCCAGGCACATTCCGGGCTCCAGGGATTCAGCAGTAAACAAAACAAGCAAAACTTCCCGTTGTCATGGAGCTTTATTCCATATCTGTCTATGAGACAGATAATAAAGCACATCAATAAATAATTTCAAGTACAGATAAGTACTATGCAGGGAAAAAAAACTGCAAGAAGCTAGAGGGTGGCAAGGAAGGCTATTTTTAAATAAAGTAAAGACCTCAATGAAATGGGTGAATGAGCCATGCCTTAAATGGGGGAAGAGCATTCCAGGCAGAAGAAACAGTAAATGCAGACCCTGAAGCAGAAACGAACCTGGCAGGCTGAATCAACAACAAAGAGGAGGGTGAGGCTGGAGGGCAGCGAGCAACGCAGAAGAGATGAGGGAGGGGGCAGGAGCCCAACCATGTGATCACGCGGGCCTCTTGACCACAGTAAAAACTCCAAATTTTATCTAATAGTAATGGGTACTGATGACTGAGAGATATAATCTAATTTGATTTACATCTTTGAAAGATCATGCTGGCTGCTGGGGGACACAGAAGGGAAGCTGAAAGACGAATTCTTACTGCAGTAGTCGGTCTAGGAAAGATGGTAGTTTGACACAAGGGTAGTGGCAGTGGAGGTAATAAGAAATAGCCAAATTTGGAAGAATTTTTAAGTTAGAGCCCATAATACTTGCCAATGGAGAAACAGATGTAGGATGAGCTAAACAGCGGAATTAAAGATAACTCTTAGGATTTTTAGCCCAAGCAAGTGGATGGATGGTGGTACCATTTACTGAGATGGAGAAGAATAAGAAACGACAGCCAGCGAGGCGGGATGAAAACAGAAAGAGTCAGTGTCCTGGAAGCCAAGGGAAAAAATGCTTAAATAAGGAGTTATTTATCCCCTGTGTCAAATGTGGCCAAGAGATCTAATTCGGCAAGACTGACATCCCTAGTGACCTTGAGAAGAATGGTTTCATGGCACTGGAAGGATAAAGCGGGTCTTTCTCTGGAGTAGGTTCAGAAGAAGACGGGAGATGAGGAGTTGAGGAGTAGAAACAGCCTTCATGGAAGCTTTCACGGGTTTTTTTTTTTTTGATACAAACTAGCCTTATTATTTTTTGAAGTTTTATTTTTAAATTTCATTTTTTAAAATTTCAAAGTTAAAGTTGAAAAAACTAGGATAGTGAACACTCTTATACCTTCCCCTAGATTCACCATTGTTATCATTTACCACATCTGCTTTATCCCTGTCTCCATATATATGTAACAACTACTACTGCTTACCCATATGACAGTAAACTGAGGCTATGTTGACCCTTTACTCCTCAATAATTCACTGTGTATCTTCCAAGAACAAGGACATTCTCTTATATAACCACAGTACAAGTACCAAATTTAGGAAGCCTAACATCGATATGACACTATTATTTAATATTCAGTACATATTCACATTTTGCCAGTGTCCCAGTAATGTTCTTAGGGCAACTGGATTCTCCACTCTAAGATCCAATCCAGTATTATGCACTGCATTTCACTGTCAGGTGTCTTGAACTTCCTTTAATCTGGAACAGGTCATTTGTCTTTCTTTGTCTTTCATAACATTAACATATTGGAAGAGTACAAGCCAGTTACTTTGCAGGGCAACTCTCAGTTAAGGTCCCTCAATTGTTTCCTCACGATTAGATGTCGGTCATATATTTTAGAAATACCACAAGAACGTAATGATGTCCCTGGCTCAAGCACATCAAAAGGAACACTTTTATCCCACTTATTGGTGACATTAACTTTGATCACTTGGTTGATGTGAAGTTACTGTTTCCCCTCAGTCATTCATCTCTAAAGAGATCATTGGAAACCACATTAATGTTCTTTCCCCAAACTTTCTCTATTAGTAACGCCTGCCTGAATCAATATTACCATAATGCTTGCAAACCGGTGACTTTTCTAACTCTACTGTTCCTTCTACATTTTTTATCGGCGGGCTACTCGGAAGAGCTTTGTCCTTTTCCTTAGTTTATTTATTTATTATACACTTGTGGATTCTTATTTTATTCAATGGGGTATAATCCATTACTATCATTACTCATTTTGATGCTCACATTTTCCCACATTTGGCCATTCAAGCTATCTCCTATGATGGCCTTCTGACATGCCGCCATCATTTTCTTGAACACTTTTTTACTTTGCGTTCTAGGCTCTTCTTATACTTTCCTGCCTCAGCTCTGGAACCAGCCATTTAGATCTGGGCACTAGGTGTGCTCACTGCGACAAAGGTGTCATTGCTTCAGGGACCTTTCATCAGACAGAGGTAGGAAATTTATGTACGAATGTAGGAATGTGTGTATATTTTAATCACAAATTCACATGGAGAACTCTAATTCCAACCCAACACCAGAGAGTTCTTCATTGCCTTCTTCCATATTTTTACTTCCCTTCTCCCACAGTGAAAACCCAGGCTCCCACAACATCAATGAATTTACTCAGTTGCTCAATCCTACACTACACGCAATACAGTTTCAGAATTGCTACATATCTACCACTATAAATAATAGCCTACTACACAGGGTTCCAGATTTTTGGGGGTTTTTTGGCAGTCCTTTTTATCTTTAAATTAAAGGTATATAGCCAAAGTCTTGTGTTAAAAACTGACTTGGATTTACTTTTTTTTTCTTCTGAGAGTTTATGTTACTCATTGAAATACAGTTGGTTCATTTGTTGCCGTCTGTATTAAATTTGGAAGGGTTTTTTCTCCCAAGCTTCTTAATTTTATCTTTGAACATGTAAAACATTAACGAGTTTTCAAAACTCAAAACGATGCAAAAAGATAGAATCAGAGCAGTGCCCTTCCCCTCCACCACCCCTTGCACTCATTCCTACCCACTCCCTGTAGGTAACTAACTCGTTTCTGGTTCCCTCTCCTGTATTTATTTTTGTTCTATCAAAAAATTATGCTTTCTCAACGTGGAGCAGAGAAATGGGGCAGAAGCCTGGATCATGAAAGAATTTTATTTTACGATGGGGGACATAACAGAATGTCTGTATAATAATGTAAATGATTCTGTAGAAACTGAAACTGAAGACGTAGGTGGGGTAGGATGATTGCAGGGGAAATATCTATCAAAATATCTTCTGGTTTAATTTGGGGGATACCAAAGGGTTCCCATATTCCCACATATGATTGCCATCCTGTTTGTAACCTTCCAAATTAGTTGTATCTATGGTTCTAGGGAACCCACATTAAAATGGGGTTAATATTTTGGAAGGATAATTGAGCTATCACTACCTGTTGATGTCAACAGGAGAAATTCTGCCCCAGCAAGAGGGAGGTTTTGAACTTTGAGCTAGACATTTAACCAGGAATAGACAGGTGAGAGGAGAATGGCTGCTCCGAGGATCTGTTTAATAACACGGACAGATAGCAACGATCATGCTGGAAAAACAAACACACATCTCCCATACATCTTGGAAAAATTTAAAATATGCTAATGAGTAACTGAGTGTCATTCCCCATGCCCTGGCACTGAGGCAATGTGGCACAGAAAAAAGAACGTGAATTTTAGAGACAGACAGGTCTGGCCTTGAATCCCAGCTGAGTTACTTAACAGCTACGTGACCATGGGCAAGTTACTTAACATCTCAGAGGCACAGTTTCCTTACCTGTAGTACTGGAGAGCGTCTCCTATGCCGAGTTGATGTGAGATATAAATAGAATAATGTATGGCATCACCCCTGGCCCAGAACAGATGTTTAATAAATAGTTCCTATAATAAATGCAGATTAAACTAGTCAGCAAGGTAAAGAAACTAAAAACACAGTCAGTGCACTTCAGTAACATGCCTGAAAGAAATTACACCACCTCAGGAAGTATTTGGTAAGGGCAGAAAAATGTCCAACACTTAGTTCCAATTCTCAGTTTTCAAAATGTCCCAGAGTCTATTTTTACAGTGTAAAATATGTGCTGACATACTAAAGTGCCAATGACTTAAAAGAAACAATTCTGGGGAGATGTTGATCAAATGGTGCAAACTTCCAATTATAAGATGAAGAAGTTCTGGGGATCTAAGGCACAGCCTGGGGACAATGGTTAACAATACTGTCTCGTGTACTTGAAAGTTGCTAAGAGAGTAGATCTTAAATGTCCTCACCACACACACAAAAGAGGTAATTATGTGAGGTGATGGATGTGTTAACTAACCTTATTGTGATAATCATTTTGCAACATATACGTATAGCAAATCATCACGTCGTACACCTTAAACTTACACAATGTTATATGTCAATTATATCTCAATAAAGCTGGAAAAATAACAAAAGAAGAATTCTACAAGTTAACCAAAACCAAGGACTCAGAATAACCTCCTAAATAATGCTCATGGCTCAGAAAAAGATGAACCTACATGTATCACAAGCCCTATTAACCAATTTTATAATTTTACAAATCTATATATACGAGTTAAGGCGTTCAATAAAACGGTATTTTAAAAGTTTCTATTTCAGTTTCAAATTCTTCTACAAACAAAATGCAACATGGAAAATCTTAAAACGATCCTTAACCAAACACTGAAATATACAATAAACATTCAAAGCCTAGGATCAGTAATAACCCAAAAGCCCCTCACTGAAGAGTCTTCAAATGTGCAACGACAAAGAGACTCAAAGCACACAATTTTACCAATACAGACCGCCGTTTTCCTCGCCAGCTAGAAATGACTTCCCTTTCATCTTAAATAAGCAGTGTGTGCTCTATCCCTGTTCTAGAAGATGTCCTTAAAGGTCACAATCTCAGTTTGCAACACTAAGATGGACTGATAATAAGGCGTCCTAATCAACAAATTCTGAAACGTTTTAAAAAAAACCTCCCGGTAGGGTGCTAATCCACACGAGCTATTTTGCCAGTGGCCGAGAGGGAGAAAGATGCATCCACATCTTTTACTAAAAGAGAAAGGGAAGGAGCAGAAGAAGAGGGAAGAGAAAGATGCAAAATAAGAAAACACTGCTTCTATAAACAAATGACAGTCTGTTTTTAAACTTTGGGAAATTCATTCCTCCTTTACCGAATAGCGATAAACATCAAAGTACAAGGCAATCACTTGTGTTTTGAAGCAGAAGAATGTGGAGAGAGAAGGAAAACATGTTATCATGTACTGAACTCACAAATATTCAAAATCCATTAATCGCTCCCCCCCCCCCAAAATGCTGGGCATCATATCATTTCCAAAATAAATTGAACACGAAACCAAAAGACTCATTTTGAGCACTCAGAGGAGAACTTTTATGCGCTTTCCCAGCGCTCTCCACCCAATAACCCTCTGGGCAGTCCCGAATAACCGCTACTTTCGGGCTAAACAGAAGCTGGCGCTCCGAGACCCCTAGAGGAGCCTCGGGGCGTGGAAGGAACCTGGGGGTCCGGAGGCCAGGGACACGGACCGCCCCCTCGCTTCCCAGAGCCAGCGATCCGAGCGGCCCAGGAAGTGCCGGAGGCGGCAGCCGAGCGGCGGTCCCCGCGCGGGAGCAGAGCGCGACCGAGGCGCACCCGCCCCGTCCCTCCTGGGCAGGATCCGCCGCCCGGAGTCCGCCGTCCCCGAGTCAGGAGGGACCCAGCCGGCCCCGCGCCGCCAGCCGGGCCAGGTTCCGCCAGGGCGGCCCCGCGGGTCCTCACGCTCCCTGCGGGAAGCCCGGATCTCCTGCGGGGCGCCCCGACGAGCCGCAGCCCGCGCGATCGGCGCCTACCTGGAGGGAGCTCGGGCCCGCGTCGCCCGCGCGCTGCCTGGGTCCGCCGGGCGCCCCGCAGCCCCTCGCGCTCGCAGCCGGCGTGCACAGCGCAGCGCACCGCCGAGCCCAGCGCCGCCGAGAGCAGCCGGCCACACCCAGCCCGCGACGCCCGGCAGCCAACTCGCGGCGCGCCGAAGCCGGGGCGGGGACGTGGCTCGAGGCGCGAGGCGCGAGGCACGAGGCGCGCGGGCCCGGCGGGGACGCGCCACGGGCGCGCGCAGCCCCCGGAGCGCGCGCGGCCCGGGCGCGGGGCGAAGGCGGCGGGGACCAGCGCGCCGCTTCTGCTTCCTATTTTCTCTCTCATTTCCTGCTAGAAGGAGAAGAAAAACATGAATTCCCGGACAGTTTCGTTTTCTGGTTAGTGTGGCGCCTGGACGCCGCAGCACCCTTCTGAGTAGCGCCCAAGTGATGTGGCCAGTCTCCCTCCTGGCCCCGCACAGGCCTCAGGGTGCTCGTGGGCAGGAGCGGGGGCTGAGTTAGAAGACCCCAAGGTCCCGTTTAGGTGTAACATTCTGGAATCCTAAATGTAAGAAAGTAAACTGAAGCCCAGAGTCATACAAAATTGCACCCTAATCCCAGCTCTACCATCGCTAGTTGCGTGGCCGTGGACCGTCTCAATTTCGTCTTCGGCAAAATAGAGATCGTGATACCTGCCTCCTAAAGGTGCTAAAATATTAAATGAGATAATGTTTGCACAGAGCCTGCCTCCAAATAAATGATCAATACTTGGAAGTTATTGTTACTATTGTCACGGAGGAAACCAGGCCTTCCAGATAACCCCGTCAAGTCGCTCGTCTCTGCATGAGTTAAACATCACACGCCTCTCAACTGACTTTTTTCACATTTCTCTGGGTATTTTATGTTTAAAATGTCATAAAATGAATGCATCTACCCAGTTTGCTTCCTCTGAAGTCAGGCCCGCCCGGGAGCAGTTTTCCTCTCCCCACCCCCATCTTTCTTCTGCGTTAATTCCAGTTTGACAGACTGTTGCTATAGCATTCCTTCTCTGACGTCAAACAATTTAAAGAAACAGCCCTGGGTAACGAAAACTGCAAGGGAGTTCTTTGTGGAGTTTCTGTGCTGGAGAAAGGTTTGAACAATATCTTAAGAGAACTTGAACACCTCCGCAGCCTTCCATGCCTTCTTCAGCTGATTCCCACTGTCCCCTGGAATAAATTTCTTAGTACCTTAAAAGAGATGATGTCATGATAAGCACATCTTGATTGCGACTGTGGAGAATATGTGACCGTTTGGTATAAAAGCCAGACCATGACAAAAATAGAAACAATCGTGGTCTTAGGATGATGAAATTATAGGTGGTTTTTTTTCCCCCGAATTTTCATTTTCCCTAATGTGGGGTGCTTTTTACCAATAAGAAGAAAGAGGAGAAATGCCAAATCTTCTACATATCAAAGTGTCAGAAAAGTTGATTGGGACCTGAGGGGTTTGCATTTGTAACTGTTTATAGGTTTGAATGATTAAATCCTGAGCTTTATCACTGTCATTTTCAGGAGGAGGCAAAGGGAAATTATTGTTTAAGGAACTCCTGTTATGTGCCAGGCTCTCTGCTCTCATATTGCACTTAATTCTAATGACATTTCAATGTACATTTTATCCCCATTTTACAGATAAGGAAACAGGCTCAGTGAGACTAAGTCATTTATGTCGAGTCACACAGGGAAGGGCAGATCCTTACATGGAACCTGGATTGGATTGACTCGAAAGTCCCCTTTCTTTAGATTCTTTTCTGTCTTGTTCTTGTGCGCCGGTGCTTAACAGACATTATAGGCCTTTGAAGGGTGGTTGGGTTAAGATTATTAGTTGAAAAACAAGTTGCTGGTTTTTAGGAAAACCCAATGGAAAGTACTGAGATATTCTATTCCAGAAAAGATCAGGGGAAATATAGATCAACAGCTCTTAAGCACAAAAATCTGAAAAGAAGTCAGAAGTTTACTGACCTTTGTTTGAAGATTTGAGAATAAATTACACAAAATGATGACTTCTACCTTCCTGAAAATTTGATGTAGACAGAGAAATTACTAGAAGAATAAAGCCCAAGTACAAAAAAGGAAAGTTTAATTGTTATCCAAACCAGTCCAATTCCAAGAAGATTATATTTCTGTTTTGCCACATCTGCTGCATATTTTTCTGAAAAGAACACTTACTTGTTAAAGGACAAGCCTGTATTGCAAATCTGAAAGTGAAGCTGATGAAAAGAATTTCATTACCAGGAATAACTTCCTGAGAGCACAGGAATGCATCTAAGTGATCCAGCAATTAGTAATTTTTCAAATGATAATGTAATCCATGTAGAAAGAAAAAGAAAGAGAAAGAGAAAGAGATAGGTAGAAAAAGGGACGTGTTATTAATATTTTTGAAGCCTACTGATTTGTGTAGACAACTGTAGTGATGTATCCAGCTTCTAGTGATTAAACCCAATGTTCTTGTGTTTGGGTGCCACTGGCCAACATTTGGATTTCTAACTCATTAGGCCCGTGTTCTCATCCCTATTCTGTTAAAAGAGGATGGTGGGGTCCCTGCCAGAGAAGCCTGAAGACAAAATCCCTGCCTGTTTCATTTTCTATTCTTCTAGTCTTCAACAGAATACCTTGCACGTACTAGGTACTCAGTGAACAAAGGAATGAATGAAGCACTTCTTAGCAAGCTACCCTAAAATCCACAATGCTATAGGTTTGTAACCTCTGCTTTTAAATCATACCCTGGAAATCGTCTTTTCTTTTCTGAGCCTACTTTGCTCTCAGGCAATGCCAAGTGCATTATGAAGAGCAGAACCATCAAAGTGTACAATGTTCCAGTACTGCCCTGTTGTGTGTGTTGTATGCATTCCAGTTCTGTTGTATTCAGGACGAGGCCAAATTATTTATACACAATATACTTTATAGAACTAAAGTAACAGGGTTTTTTCCAACTACAACAAAATAAGTTTAAAAATATTAAATGGAAATTGTCTAGTAGGATCAGCAGCAGAGTTCCTCAAGGATGTGGGAAGCGATTCCTTAGTAGATTCTGGAGGAAGTAAGTTGATGTGTTGGTTCAGATGTCCTTGATCCCAGGCAGGCATGTCTAAAGCCTTTCCTCCTGCTTAGGCACACTGTATTTCCGTATCAAATCCTTTTACAGCCTGTATTTTGAGCCGGTCTTTGCTGTATTCTTCTGACACTCCTGATACAAATCAGGTATAGCTCTTGCATGTTCTACTTAGGTTCTCTGATGGCATTTTGGGTCTATCGTCTACATGCTCATCAGTCACCTTAGGAGAGCGCTATACATGACTCATAATGTCTGTCACAGGCATGGAGGGGGAAGAAGAAACACCCAGGCATATATTTGCTGCTCTACATCCTATGGTTTAGATCTCTGGAATCTGTTATTGAGAAGGGACAGGCAAAGTAGAAAGAATACTAAACTGCACTTCAGAAGACCTGATTTAGAGGTTTGGCTCTGGTACTAAATATTTGTGTGATCTTGAGCAGGTCACAACCCACCTGCATTCTGTCTTATTCAAAATCCAGTCAGCTGTCCGTATCCACGCTTCCGCATCTGTGGATTCAACCGACTGCCAATCGAAAGGCTTAAGATGCTTGCGTCTGTACTGAACATGTATAGATTTTTTTCTTGTCATTATTTCGTAAACAGTAGAATATAAAAACTATTTATATAACATTTGTATTGTATTAGGTATTGTAAGTAATCTAGAGATGATTTAAAGTATACTAGAGGATGTGCGTAGATTATATACAAATACTGTGCCATTTTATATAAAGAACTTGAGCGTCCACTGATTTTGGTGTTCTGGGGGTCCTGAAACCAATCTACTGTGGAAAGGGAGGGATGACTGTATAAATTGAGAGTGCTGGATACTAACAGGATTGGCAAATAGCACTGATGCCCTCACTCATTACGATGCCCAATGTATAATTTCACTAATCAGTCATGAACTCTTTCCCTGTAAGCTTCATCCCATCCCAAGAATTCTTCTTCTAAATACCACACACCAGGAAGGCACTCTGATCTGTTGGTGTTGGAAAGGGAGTAAAAATATTATGTGAGCTGTTCATTGCTATGTAACAAGCCACTCCAAAACTTAGTGGAATAGAACAACAGCAATCATTTATTTTGCTTATGAATAGCCAACGTAGGCAGGACCTGGCTGACACACTCTGCTCTGCTCTAGGCAGTGTCGGCTGGTTTGACTCTGCTTTCAAGATGGCTAGTTCATATGGCTGGCAAGTTGGTGCTGGCTGTTGGTTAGCAGATCGCCAGGGCTGTGGACAGAGACTTCCATTCCTCTTCACGTTGGCCTTTCCATGGGCTGCTTAGAATTCCTCACGCTAATGGGCTGGGTTCCAAGAGCAAATGTTCCAAGGGAACAAGGAGGAAGTGCATAGCATTTTTATGACTTAGCCTCAGGAAGCACATACTGTAGCTTCCACCGTACTCTCTTGATCTAGGCAGTCACACGTTAAAGTGATCGGGACATGGGTCTCTTGATGGAGGAGTAGGAAGTTTCTAGAAGAGCATGTAGGCTGACACATATTGTTGCAGCCATTTTTGGAAATACAATCTGCCACGAGCATATTTGCCAATCCTAGATTAATCTGAGTCTAACAGTCTAAGATTCTGTTTTCCTATTCTTTCCTCCCGTTTAGCATTGACTTTGTTTATTTATGGTAGTAGGCTGTGTCAGATAGATATTTCAAACAATGGAAACTATCTTGCTTTCCTTGCTAGTTTGTTTTTTTGGCTTTGCTTTCTTATTTAAATTTTTAAAATTATCGTATTGTGGAATTGACGTTTTTGTTTGGTGTATACTTCTATGATTTTAAACACGTACAGATTCACATGACCACCACTACAATCAGGATGCAGAACAGTTTTATCACCCCAGAAAAATTCCTTATGCTATCCCTTTATGATTATTTTTATTCTTGCCTCACCTCCCTCCCCAACCCCTAACAATCACTGATCTGTCCTCTATCTCTATAGTTTTTTCTTCTCGAGAATATTATATAAATGGAATCATACTATATGAAACCTTTTGAGACTGGCTGCTATCACTCAGCATAATGCCTTGTTCCTTCTTATTGCTGAGTAGTATTCCATGGTACAGAGGTAGCGCAGGTTGTTTATCCATTCACCCATGTAAGGACATTTGGGATGTTTTCCAGTTTGGGGCAATTATGAATAGAGTTTCTATAAACACTCATGTACAGGTTTTTATGTTAACATATATTTTCATTTCTCTAAGGTAGATAACCATGAGTAGGATTGTTGGGTTATACAGTTAGTGTATATTTACCCTTATGAGAAACTTCCAAATCATTTTCCAGAGTGGCTGGTCTGGTTTTCACTCTCAGCAACAATGTATGGGAGTTCCAGTTGCTCTGGGTCCTTTCCAGCACTTGATATTGTCAATATTTTTTTTTAATTTTAGTCATTCAAATAGGTGTGTAGTGGTATCTTATAATGGCGGTTTATTTTTGCATCTTCTTCAGCATCTTACATGCATGTTATCTCCTGCCATTCTCTGCTCTGATCCATTCCGTGTATTTCTGTCAAATTAATTTTCTTGAAGCAAAGCACTGATCAGATCCCTTTTTGGCTCAAAGAATCTACAATGGTTTCCAGTTATTTACTGCCTTGCCCTGGCATGCAGGCCTTACATAATCTGGCTCCAACCTACCTTTCTAGGTCCATCTTTTACTACTTTATTCTTCACTCCACCTAGTCCTTTTGCTCTTTGAGAGTAAGTTACTTGCCATTTCGTCTTTGTTGGTGCTCTTTCCAAAACTGGCTCTCTCTTTCCTTCTGTATCTCTCAAGAACCGAGAACTTAAGGGAACTGTCCTTGACCCACTGTGCCTGGAATACCAGCATGTGATACCATGCAATCTATCCCAGACACTCTTCCCCGACTCTTACAGCACCCTCCTGGGCAGGTCAGCAAAACCAGGACTGGGCAGGTATCCAGCTGGGGAAGGAGTCTCCTGTGCTTATGGAGACCAACAAGTTTCCAAATGACTCTATTGGACTCCTTCCCCTTGGAGAGGGGAGGGGAGCTAAGGTAGGGGACTAGACTCTGTTCATGAACACTGCATTCTCCTCGGGGGACGTTGCCTTCCCCAAACCCACTCCCCCTTTAAACAGTGCCTGAACACTAGAAGGCAAAGAGTGATTATATAGTAATGATATTATCTTATGCCTGTCTTAGCATTTCTCTCAGAGATTTTTGAAACATTTTTGAGATTTGGGTTTTTAATGATATGGTAATTTTTCAAATGACTTTCCAATAAAGCATGAAGAGTTCTGATAGCTGTCAACAATATGTCACTTCCCTTCAGCAATGAAAGCTGAGAAAGAATAATTTAATAACATTAATAATTTCATGATGGAAACAATTACTTTGGTCTGAAACCAAGCCACCTAGCCTGGACTTCAGACTCTCCTGACGAGGTTAAGAAAAGATGAAAAGGAGATGTGTAAATCAGATCAACTATTACTCTAAATATTTTTATTTGGTGGAAGAAACCCCATCTCAGTATCAGTAAGAATAAACATTAATGAACTTGTTCTTTAAAACAAACCTCTAAGATTAAGGAGATGATTTTGAAAGTCTCTGTTTGCTCCAAGGAATATTTAAGAGAAAAAGGAGTTATGAGTTCGGACTTCCTTAGCCATCTTCTCTAAGTGGACCAGGATATCCAAATTATGTTTGCAAAAGCCCATATAAATTCTAAGAAAGTCAATTGAAATTGTTCATGATACCAAATTCAGTTCGGGTCAAGTGTATAATGTATTCAAGTTGCATTCTACACAGCTTCCCTGTTGTATAATTATGCCCATAATTACAGTGTCTAGAGCAGAATATATTATTTTGTATGATCTAAAGGTTTACAATTGCATGACTATTTCATGCCAAAATCTTGCTCCTGGGAGACTCCTGTCTTATTATATCCATAGTCTCAGCACAGCACCTGCACATAGTAGGGAGACATCACTGTTGAATGAATGAATGAATGAATGCAGAGCTCTAAGAAGACATCGCTGGAGCTTCATTCCTTTCTAAGCATTTAATGAGTTCTCGGACAGAAAGGTATCTTCACAGCTATTTAGGAAAGAATAGAACCAGGCTAACGAAATGCTTGATTCAACATTAATGCTTCTGGGAGTGGAGTCTTCTGGCTGGCGAGGTGGTCAAGGTGGGGTGGAAGAAGGACACAAGTTCTAAGGCTTGGAGCAGTTTTGACACTTTTCCTTCATTCTGAGGTAATATCTGAGCACTGAGCTACCTTCACAGCCTTCTTTCCCTTTCGTTGTCATTTTAGTTCTTAATGTGATGTGGGGAGAGGCAGGGGTCTGCTCGAACACTTTGCCGTCCAAATGACAGCAGCTCATAAGGGCTTCTGCAGCAATTCTGTCTCCTCAGGGACCATGGATGGGAGAAAACAACTGGGCAGAAGCTAGCTTCCGTTCTCAGAGTGAGTGCTGACTGCGCTAATGGGTGTGATATCGTCACCTGTTTGTAAGTGCTCTGTGGGAAAGCCCAGCCCCTGGCATTTGAATCAGACTATTAGCAGGGTAACAATAGTTTAAACAAGAACTGCTTTTCCCTTCTTTATAGTGCCTTTAGGGGAAAAAAATCAACAATGAGGACTAAATATCTGAAAATAAATGTCTCAAATGCTATAGGAGTAAGGCAGAGTTAAATTTTACCTAATAGAAACAATCTTCTTTGAAACAGTTATCCTGATTCTGTATTTTCCCTTCAATATCTTGTAGGCTTATATGCATTTATTGAGTGTTTAGGAGCCAGCACTTGACGTTATTTACCTCATTTACTATCTGTAACAGTCTTATAAAGGGATGTTATTATTCCCATTGTGCCAAGGAGGAGATTTAGGCTCAGAGAGAGTAGAATCTTGCCTAAGGTCCTGAGGCAGTGCCAGGGGGTGGGCATGAGAGGTTCAGGCCCCCATCCTTTTACCCCTCCCTAACCCCATCTCCACCCGCCCTCCCTGCTACCCCAGAAATTATACAACCTAAGCAAAAGATTATGCAAATATTATGCAAATGTAGCTTTGAAACATGCCCCTCCTGCAGCAAGACACTAGCCCCTCAGACTCTCCTATATGGAATCAAACATTTAATAAATGCTGGGGCTGACATACGGAGCCAGAACTTTCCGACTTGAAGCCCGGGTGGGTTCCTGTCCCCGCTCTTAGGAGCCTACCCTGCAGCAGTAACACAACTGCTTTCACTTAGGTTTCATTTTGAATGTTGTATTTCCTTCTAAATAACCCAGGGCAAAACCTCCAGTTAATGAATGCCTCAGAAGTGTTTCTATCTCTTCAGTTGTATCATGTAAATAAAAATCAGGCCTGTGGAGAATTTAACCACTCCACCCTCATCCTGCTTTCCCCAGCTCTTTCCCAAATCCCGAGACTTCACAAATTCTTTCAACCTGGCAACAGCAACTTCTTGGCTACTCCTTTTTGGCCCTTCCCTTATCAGGATTAGCTTCTTACTGCTCTTCCTGTTTTGCTTTAACTGAAATGAATTTGAGCTCTTATCCCTTCTGTCAGATGGATTTCCTAGTTTAAAAGCTTTGAATCAGAATGACATTAATCCCACTTTTTCTGCAATGTGGTATCATTACTCATTACAGATATTTGTACTGCTCCATCTTACTTTCTGAGAATTTCATGGACTTTCTCATTGCAAATGAGTCAGTGTTGTGGAATTTGCATCTTCTTGAGTAACAAGTAGGTGGCCTCATTTTTAAAATCTCATTTTTTCAAAGAAAATTCTAGTCCAATTTATCGATTTTTTAAAAATCTGATTGGGTTACAATCAAACCCAGAATTCAATTAATGAACATTTACATTATTAGCATTGCTCAAAGATATGTATATTTTCTGTGGGGATTGACCCTGAGGCAGTAAGACAAATCTCTGCAAGAAGGTTCCTCTTCAGTGACAGTGAGTCAGATTTGTATTAACTTAGAAATGAATTTAAGGAGAAAAGAAAACTTTGTCATCTAATGAGTAACTGTTTCATCTTGGTTTAGTTGATAAAGCAGCAGCTCTAAAAATAAAACTTACTGTAGATTTGTTCTTTTTTCTTTTATTTAAAAATCCAAACTCTTAACTTTGCCTTTTTGCATACCTAAATAATATGTGATTTTTAAAAATGACTTTCAAGTATTAGTATTTGGAAGGAATTGCTTAGGTTTGGGGGTGGTGTACTAATTGTTTGGGCCCACATATGAGCTGAAATATAAATTTCAAGGATGTTTAATTATCCCCAATTTAATTCTTTTCCATGAAATCAAACCTAGTTTTTTTTTTCCACATTGACGATTGCCTAATAAACCTATCCTAGACCAACTGAAAACATAACAACTTTCCAGATCAACCTACAATTACTGTGGTATTTTGTACATTTCAATGACATTTATTAAATTTTGCCTTTTATTGAAGTTATTTTTGTAGTTGTGTGAACAGTGATTGTGTGATAAGAGTCTTAAAGATATAAACCAAGTCTGAACTATCTTTGTATCTCTCATGGCACCAAATAGAGCTTTCTGACTTTCCCTTCCCCAACCCCTCTGACATGATACTGTCAAATTCATTTTTCTAAAGTTCAGCTCTTGCTTAAGTAACTTCTTGGATAAGAATCTACAACGATTTCTAGTTGTTTACTCAACTATATGCTCCTGCCTCACCTGGCAGGTGTAGCCTTCCATTATCTAGCCCTAACCTGTCCTTTCCAACTTTATCTCTATGGTATTTTCCATCGAAACTTGGCTCTTCCTACTTCTGAGAAGAGGTCCTGGGATTTCCCATTTTTCTTGTGTTATTCTCACGAACCAGGGTGCCTCATCCAGAGACCCATCCACAAAGCCACTTCTGATCCTCCCAGCTGAACACACCTCTCCTTGTTTCTGATCTTTGTAGCACTTCTTTATACTACTCTTACGCACTTACGTCACTACTACCCACTTTGGCTCAAAGTATAATAATCTGTGTGCTTGTTCTATTCCCCAGATTTAAGAGTAAGCGTCACATGCTTGAAAGAACATGAACTGTGAGGTTGGAAAAATCTAAGTTCATATAGTACCTCTGTCACTTGTGAGCTGTGTGACTTTGGACAAGTAACCTACCTTTCTGAGGTCTTTTTTTTTTTAATCTGTAGCAAAGTCGTTGATTCACTTCCCCTCTCTCTCATGCTTTGAGGTATCACAAAATCTCTGTAAGTAGAAAGAAGATTCTATCTCATCAACCCATTTGTAAATACCCCCCAAAATGATAAAGATGGAAGGGAGTAAACAAACGCTAATGAATGAAAAGAAATAGAAAGCTTGTATTGACAGTCTAAGAAGGTTTGAAAAAAGATAATGAGTTAAAGATGTTTAGCTGAAAAAAGAAAGACCAGAAGAATAGATTTTTAGAATTTCTTGAAGAAGTTTTATCAGTGGTCTGTACATTCACTGAGTCAGGGAACAGTATCTGTAGTCACTCAAAGCAGTGAAGCCCCTGGGAATCAAAAAGAAGTCAAACTTACTTCTCTCTGAATCCGTTCCTCCTCTCTATGTCTTTCAGAAAGGACATTGAAAAGAAAAAGTGCCACACTGCATATGTTGGGAGATTAGCTATTTTGTCTCCTAACACAAAAGAAATTTATCGCATTTTTCAAGGACAATTTCCTGAAATAAATTTGTCATTGCTTCTGCAGGAGAGGAGAAGAATTAATGTGCACATTAGTAATTAGAGTGAAAATAAAAACTCTAGACATTTGTCAAGTGTTTATCATGAGCCTGTTAAGTAATTGGTACCTAAACTGTTATCTTTCTTAATGGTCAAATAACTTTGCTACCCAAAGAGTGGGCCGTGGAGCTTGTTACAAATCCAGAATCAGCCCCTGCCCCTCGACCCACAGAATCGAATCTATACTTTAAAAAGATTCCCAGGAAACCATGAATAAAATGAAAAGGCAACCTACTGAGTGGAAGAAGATATTTGCAAATCATATATCTGATCAGATGTTAGTATCCAAAATGTATGGGGAAATCATACAACTCAATAGCAAAAAAACAAACAATCCAATTAAAAAGTGGGCAGAAGATCTGAATGAACATTTTTCCAAAGAAGACACACAGATGGCCAACAGGTACATGAAAAGATGCTCAACCTCTCTAGTCATGAGGGAAATGCAAATCAAAACTACAAGGAGATATCACCTCATACCTGTTGGCATGTCTGTTATCAAAAAGACAAGCAATAAGAAGCGTTGGCAAGGATGTGGAGAAAAGGGAACCCTTGTGCACCATTGGTGGGAAGGTAAATTGGTGCAGCTGCTATGGAAAACAGTATGGAGGTTCCTCAAAAAATCAGAAATAGAACTACCATATGACCCAGCAATTCCACTTCTGGGTATTTATCTGAAGAAAACAAAAACACTGACTCGAAAAGATATGCACTCCCACCTTCATTGCAGCATTATTTGCAATAGCCAAGAAATGGAAACAACTTAAGTGTCCCTTGACAGATGAATGGATATAGATGAGGTGGTCTGTATGTATATATATATATATATATGTACACACACACACACAATGGAATATTATTCAGCCATAAAAAAGAATGAAATCTGGCCATTTTTGACAACATGGAAGACCTCAAGAATGCTTATGCGTAGTGAAATAAGTCAGACAGAGAAAGACAAATACTGTATGATCTTACTTATATGTGGAGTCAAAAAAACCAAAAAATGAAGCTGATAGATACAGAGAACAGATTGGTGGTGGCCAGAGGCAGGGTAGGGGGTGGGCAAAATGGGTGAAGGGAGTCAAAAAGTACAACCTTCCAGTTATAAAATAAATAAGTCATGGGGATGTAATGTAAGAATAGGTCTTAAAATGTCTCATCACAAGAAAAAAATCCTGTAACTATGTATAGTGACAGATTTTGACTTGACTTATTCTGGTGATCATTTCGCAATATACACAAATATCAAATCATTGTATTGTACATTTCAAACCAATGTAATGCTGTATGTCAATTATACCTCAATTAAAAAAAAAATCCCAGGTAATTCCTAAGTACTTTAAACTTTGAGATGCACTGATGAATAAAGTCCTTTCGAGGAGGATTCCAAGATCCTTAACACTAGGAAGTCACTTTGTCCTCTCTTTTTCCACCTCAGGCTTAGTCATTTGGTGTTCTTTAGTGTCCTGTAACGATTTGGACTAATATGGGTTTGAAAAATGCAAAAACATGCTAATGTTAGTATGGTTGCAAGAAGGTTCTGAAAGTGATAGCAACGTTTCCACCTTCACTATACTCAAGCCACGGAATGGCAGCCTGTAATTAGAAACTCTTTTCTGGTCACCTCTAGCTGAACTTTGGGGTGAATTAGTATTAGTCTCATATAAAACAGCTGTGGGTTAGACGAAGTCAAGTGGACAGACCGTTGTTGGCATAATTTCAAATTCGTGTGGATATTTGCTGGCGTACCCTTTCTATAGGACAATTTGGCTATTTGTGTTAAGAACACTAAAACTCTAACCCAGTGATACTACTTCTAAGAATTTATCTAAAATACATAATCAAAGATGCACACGAAGATTAATGAATGAAAATTTTGTATGTGCCATTACTTTTATTAGTGAAAAATTATAAATAGCTTAGATATTCAACACAATAATGGAATGATTAACTAGATTATGATGTAGCCACATAATGGAATAATACGCAGCCAATAAAATTTTATTTTTGATTTGGGAAAAGCTCGCAATATGCTAGATGAAAAGCTAAACTCATCAAATAAAAATGGAATATGATTCAAATTATATAAAAATATTTACACAGAGAAAAAAATGAAAAGAAATAGATCAAAATATCAACAGTATTTATCGCTCAGTTTTAAATTGTGGGAGATTTTAATTAATTTATTTATGGTTTTCAATATTTACCAAATTTTTTATAATGAACACAGTATTAGTTCTATCATTAGGAAAAAAATTTACATAGGAACAAAATGCATAGCTAGTACTTCTTGATTACTACTTCTGATTTCAAGTCTTGAGTTGGAAAAGGAAGTGTATTTTTGATGGAACAATGTGGATATCACTTTTTTCTACTTGCTTCCACTGATTTGGAAGGAGGGACTGTCCATGGACAAGTATCCTCTTTGAAAATGACAAAGGTCTGACTACAGACATCCTTTCTTTCATTCTTCTGCTAAATTCAAGAATATAACAGTAATTCTTCCCAAGGTTAAAAGTTCATTTCCTATACTGGAGGAACTTAATAAAAAACTTTTTATTTTGGAATAATTATAGATTCATAGGAAGTTGCAAAGATAATACAGAAGTCCGTTGGGCCTTTCACTCAGTTTCCTCTTGAAGCAACTTTTTAACATGAATTGTCTGATGGATTTCATTTCTTTATTCTCATAGTTTGATATTAGTGTTGAGCACTAGTGTCGTCAGTTCTCAAGTCCAGTACAGTCCCTCCGGTTTCTCTATTTTGAAAACAGGGAAATAACTTTTTTCCTAACTTCCCATGGTTAACCCTGAGTCATAGATGTTTGAAAAGAAATCTCAGCCTGTTATATTGTATAATTTCCCCTGCTGTATGGATGTGTAAACGTAACTGCTTAGTTGTAGTTTCGGTTCAAGAGTGCGTTTGCACTGTGCTTCTCCTTTTGTATGGAATCACCGGGTACTACTGGCAATTACTCTGCTCAGCTTAATTGACACGAGGGGTGAAGAAAAAGACAGTGGAAAATATATTCTTGATTGATATAAACGTCCCTGTCGTTTTGAATATGTTGAGGCTTCAATATAAAACATTGAGGATTGAAAAAAATAATACTCTATTAAATGACATCTGCTTAATGGTGAGATTAAAACAAAACAAAACAAAGCAAAACAAAAAGACGAAACCTGACGACTTCTCTTGCTAGTGGTAAAAGTACCGCAACACAGAGGAGGCAGGAGTCAATGGTTGAGTGTGGCATTCTGGGGTATCATTGCCCGGATTTAAGTCGTGGCTCTGCTACGTATGAGCTGTGTGGCCCTGGGCAACTTCCTCTTCCCCTATTTCTTTATCTGTCTGGCCCATTGTAGGCATTCAAGAAGTAGTGGCTGTCATCCCTGTTGTAGACATTATAGTCATTCACATCCTTTGAGATTCCCAACCACTTTACTTACATTATTCAAGAAATCTTTTTTTTTTTTTTTAAGAGTTTGAGAAGGATTGGTATTAATTCTTCTCTAAATGTTTGATAAAATTCACCATGAAGCCATCTGGTCCTGGACTTTCAGTTGGTTGGGAAATTTATATTACTGATTCAATCTCCTTACTAGTAATCAACCTGTTGAGATTTTCTATTTCATCATGATTCAGTCTTGATAGATTGTATGTTTCTAGGAATCAAAAAACATTGAAAACCAGTATAAAATTGCATATGCACTATGATAATATTGATTTACAAGACAAAAGGTACACTTCAATTTTAGCCTCTCACAAGTGATTCTATACAATCTCTTGTGTTCACTTATTTTTAACACACGTCTCCAGTGCCCAATTAACCAAATTTCATGTCTATGTTTGTCTTTGTCTCCCATAACCATTCAGACATCTTAACATTTTCATGCTCACTGAATGTAGAAGTTGAAGAATTATTTGGGAGAAAATCAAATGAGATTATTGATCATCGGTCCACCACTTTTCAGGCCAGGCCAGGGATAATTTGGCTTTGTCCATCCAATGGAAGGAGTGCCTAAATTGAAAAAAAAATAATCCCTGTCATTTTGCCAAGCTAATGGAGGAGCATTTTCCTAATCCACATAAAGGCATCCTATGAGTTAATTAATTAGTTCAATTAAAAGTAGAAGGAACATTTAAGTGCAAAATGTATAATAGCACATATTGGGAAAAAATAGCTACAAACTCTTCTTAAATAGCAAACGTCAGGATTATTATAGTTTTCAGATGTTCTTAAGTGTGCCACCATCCCTTAGAAATATTGCAAATTCTCAGGTCATAGAATTACAGAATTTTAGAAACAGGAAATACTGAGGATCGTGCAGCCCAATCTTTCATTTTACAAAGGCAGAACAAGTGCCCCCAGTGGAAGTGACTTGCTTAAAGGCATTAGATACATCTGGAAGCGGAACCCAGGTGTTCCGACCCCCTGTAATAACAGCAGTAACAATTTTAAGGTGCATAGCTCTGAACGCCTTTTCATATGCTGTTTCTCTTTAACTCTCACTGTCTTTATTTTTCCTTCTCTTCATCGTAAACCAGCCTCTGTCATTCCCAAGGTCCTGGCTTCCTCTAGGAGGAGCCTGGGAAACAACTTGTCTCCGGCACAGCTCTTATTTCATAGTATGCACAACCCCACCCACTGCTTGATACTGTCATCAGGTACAGAGGGGGGTTTGTGTTTATTATCCAAGTCCAAACAGATAAGATAAGATATTGTGTAAAGTAGCAAAATTTGGGGGCTGGCCCGGTGGCGCAGCGGTTAAGTACGCACGTTCTGCTTCTCAGCAGCCTGGGGTTCGCCGGTTCGGATCCCTGGTGCAGACATGGCACTGCTTGGCAAAAGCCATGCTGTGGTAGGTGTCCCACATATAAAGTAGAGGAAGATAAGTATGGATGTTAGCTCAGGGCCAGTCTTCCTCAGTGAAAAGAGAAGGATTGGCAGTAGTTAGCTCAGAGCTAATCTTCCTCAAAAAAAAAAAAATTATTATTACATGGAAACATTCACTCATCAGTGACTGCTCAAACTTCATATATTTAACACTGGTCTTTCCTTGCCTGTGGTATCTACAACTTGGTCAGTCATCCCTACCTGACTTTTGGATATAGTAAACATCTGCTAAAATAATGGGAATGCAATGCAAACTGATTGAAAACTGAAGTTGTAAATCTTGTTAAGGACGCCGGAATTCCATGAGGTCCATAGCAGTAAAATTAGTCCTGAGAAATAAAGATTCTTACCTTCCTCCCCCTAATTTGTCAAATGTCAGTGATGATGAGGATCTGACAAAGTTTAAGAAGATTAAACTTGTCAATTAAAGGAAAGAAAGTAGATGAGAATCATATCATGATAGGCAATTTTTAAAAGAATGATTTAATTAAGAAATTGAACTATCTTTTTAATCATGCTACAAGGATCAAATGTATTTTGTTCAATCAATTGCTCCAAAACAAAGTCAACACTTGATTCAACACGTGATTCACTAAGACTTTGTGCATAGTTTCAGCTACAACCCAAATTTCATTCAATATGAGAGAAAATGAATTTATTTTCATAATTTGCTTCTTTTAAAGATTGTTTCAATAAAACATTTGTTTCTCATCTACAGTACTGTAAAATTATGGTCCCCTCTTTAAGTGATCTTTTTGTAATGCCATAGATCCTCAGAGCAGAAATATATGCATACATGAACAAAGGTTGCAAGACTAGAAGAAAAGACTGAAGTGTTAGTATAGGTTATCTCTCAAGTGATAGCGTGGCAAGTGATTACTACTTTCTTTTATGAACTTTTCTAAATTTTGTTTTTTTTAAAGATTTTATTTTTTTTCCTTTTTCTCCCCAAAGCCCCCCCGGTACATAGTTGTATATTCTTCGTTGTGGGTCCTTCTAGTTGTGGCATGTGGGACGCCGCGTCAGCGTGGTTTGATGAGCAGTGCCATGTCCGCGCCCAGGATTCGAACCAACGAAACACTGGGCCGCCTGCAGCGGAGCGCATGAACCTAACCACTCGGCCATGGGGCCAGCCCCTCTAAATTTTTTGAAATTTTCTAAAAATTAGTGCATCCTACTTGTGAAATGTGAAAATATTTACTTTGAGAGACAGAATTCTCCTTCCATTCTGTCTCCTTATAATCCCCCACTCCCACTCAGAACCTAAGGCATTGAGGCTACGGTTCCTGTCCCTCCTAAGACACTGGGTATTCCCACTGTTTTCAAGGATAGAAACCCTTCTACTGCCTGTCAGCACATAGCAGCTAATCTTCAATTGTGCAATTCAAAATTAAAATAATTTATATTTCTGAATAATTTTGGCATTAAGTCTTTTCATGACCCTCTTTTTTGAAGCAAGGGAGGTGGTGTGGGGAACGTCTGACAGGTGGAAAACTCAATTTTTTGGTATGACTTTTCTGGCCTCAGGGTGTGAAGTTAGTTCTGAGAAATAAAGTATCTTGCCTTCCTCCCCCTGAAAGATAATGAGCCCTTTCATGATTTCCATCCTTTGTCAGGTCAAGTATAGGAAGTCCTTGGCCTGAAGCCCTTCTTTTAGCAATAAACAGCTAGTGGGCCAGGTATCTATTTAGGCTACCCCTGGTTCATGATAATAAAACCGTGATGCCCACGTGTATAAGAAGCCATAGGTATGGTTCTGCCTGCAGGAAAACAATGGCTCCTTCTCTTTCTATCCAAAGGACAATTTAACGTTTTCCTTTATTTGTCTCTTTTCCTGTGTATACTCTGCCTCCTTCCACAAAGGAGAAGGATATTTTTTCCCTTCCAATTCCAGAATTCTATGGCTGACAACAAAAGACAAGTAAAATAAAAGAGAAAAGTAGAAATAGGAGTTAAAAAGTCAGGATTGAGAAAATTATGAATAAATAGTAGTAAATTTGTAATTAATTAATATATGCTATATTATAAATAAATTTATATTAGTTTGTAAGTTAAAGAGTATAAATTATAAATAAGATTAGGAAGAGGAAAAGGCTCAAAAAGGCACAGGTCTTAAAAAACCAGAGAGTTGTAACTGAGCTTCAATTTCACTCTAAACTGTCTGACAATTAAAGCTAAGAAAAAGAAACAATCAGTGTAATTTCATTTTCCTTCATTAATTTAGTGGGGGACTATATAGTAGGTTTATAGGATGAAACCATTACTGAAATCACAAATGGCAGAAAACCTGTGACAAATAGACAATTGTTTCTCCTGATACTATATATAACCTGTGTTATTAAGAATGGAAAAATTGTTACATTTGACCAGATAATGGTTTAGGTCTTCTTTGCTACTCTCTGTAGATTATTTAGGTGGTTTCCCACCATTTTGACTTTAAGAGAATTTTTTCTTTTCTGATAGTGTCCTAGTAAAGATTAGGGTTAGAAAATGTTAACTAAAGTAAAAATATTTAACAAATTTTATTATAATCAATATAGTTTAAATAATTTTGAATTATCCCTCACCCATTCTTTCTCAAAGCTGTTTAGTCTTTTAAAATTGCAGAATTTAGACCTGAAAGAAAGGACCTTAGAACTTTTCTAGTTTGATCTCCTCATATAGTAGTTATGGGCATAATTTCTCAGTATCTTAGTCTCTGAAAATTTGTAAAGTATAATTTTCAAATTGTAGAAAAAACATGACTCTCAGACAAATAAAAATGAACACATCAAAGATTTTATTCAACCTGTTAATGAATGACGGAACCAGTAAGATATTAAAAACAGCAATTGAGAAAGAGATTTATATAGGCAACATGACTGATTTCTGTCTTACGTGTAGTTGGCTAACCCTCTAGCAGGGCCACGCACCATAACCTATGAGGTTTTGTTCCACTGGATAGAAATTATTCGCATCTCTACTGGTGAAATAAAGTCAATCCTCATTATTTGCAGATTCCATATCTGCTAATTCTCCTACTCATTAAAATTTACTTGTAATCCCAAAACCAATACTCGCCATGCTTTAGTAGTCATTTGAGGAAACGCACAGAGCAGTGAAAAATTTGCCTGATGTGCACGGTCCCAGCTGAGGTCAAACAGGTGACACTCTGCCTCCTTGTCTCAGCTCTCCCATTATAAACAAGTGTACTTCTTGCAGTCTATTTCTTGACATGTGTTTTGAATTTTTGTGCTTTTTTTGTTCGTGATTTCACTGTTTAAAATGACCGTCAAGCGTAGATCTGAAGTGCTGTCTAGTGTTCCTGGGCGAGAAAGCCGTGATGTGCCTCACGTGTGCCTTGGATAAGTGTCGTTCAGGCATGAGTCATAGTGCTGTTGGCCTCGAGTTTAATGTTAATGAATTAACTACATATATATGGTGTTTTTTGTTTTTCGGGTTTTTAAAAATTTTCTTTGAGGAAGACTAGCCGTGAGCTAACATCTGCTGCCAATCCTCTTCTTCTTGCTGAGGAAGACTGGCCCTGAGCTAACATCCATGCCCATCTTCCTCTACTTTATATGTGGGACGCCTACCACAGCATGGCTTGCCAAGCGGTGCCATGTCCGCACCCAGGATCCAAACTGGCGAACCCCAGGCCGCCAAAGCAGAACGTGCACACTTAACTGCTGCGCCACCGCCTGGCCCCTATATATGGTGGTTTTAAACAGAAACATACATAAAACAAGGTCATGTATTGATCAGTTCATGAAAATGTTGTGACCAGAGGCTCTCAGGAGCCTAACCCTATATTTCCCATAGAAGCAATGGGCAATATCTGTGAATTCAGTGTTCATGGCAACTTTATAGAACATCACCACTGGGAATAATGAGATTCAACTGTATCTACAGGTTAATCTCTGCCCGTGCAGAGTCATAAAATAGGCCCGTAAATAGAAAGGAAGCCCAGCACCATATGGCAAGAAAACCTCGTATCTCTTCTGCCTATTTTCAAATTTCAGATAATATTTCTAGTAATATTTAATTAGCTCTGTAAAATGCCTTGACTCCGTTAAAGTTCTCTGCTCTTTCCTTAAGTTGTAAAACCTACAGCTGGATATACTTCTCCCTCCTAACCTTTTTTTTTTTTTTTTGAGGAAGATTACCTGAGCTAACTACTGCCAATCCTCCTCTTTTTGCTGAGGAAGACTGGCCCTGAGCTAACATCCGTGCCCATCGTCCTCTACTTTATATGTGGGACACCTACCGCAGCATGGCTTTTGCCAAGTGGTGCCATGTCCGCACCCGGGACCCGAACCAGGAACCCTGGGCCACCAAGAAGCGGAACATGCGAACTTAACTGCTGTGCCACCAGGCCAGCCCCTCTCGTAATCTTTTGACCAGTGCTATGTGGAGTGCATTTTTCCCCCTTCTAACTCCAGAATCACACTGTCTTCCAACATACAAAACTCAGTCTCCTGTGCTTTAAACATCATCACTTTAAATACATATTTAAGCTGTTATCCACTGACTCTTAAATCCCTCCCTTTCTGCTATTGCTACTCTTTGGAAAACGTTTCAGTTATATGGTTATGATATTGTATTTTGCTCCTAAGCCAAATATAAAGTAGTGATCAAACTGTTATGATCCCCTTAGACTTATTTGCTTTGGGAAGTTTAGAGGACCTTATTTAGGAAGTATTGTTCAGGATAAGAGCTTTTAGCTAAATTAAAAGACTATAGTAGCATCAGAAGACGTTTCATCAAGTTCTGTCACTCACTGGCTGTGTGATCTCAAGAAATCACCTACCCACTCTGTGCGTCCGTTTCCTTATCTGTATCTTTCATCTCTAAAATGAAATTCATAACCGCCTAGCTTGCTGACCTCCCACTATTATTTCAGCGGGCATCTAGAAGTGCATAAGGCAAACAAGGTTCAACCTAGCCCCAGGGATCAGGAAGTAACATTTAAACTGAAACTTGGGCTGGCCCCGGGGCCGAGTGGTTGAGTTCCCTCGCTGGGCTGCAGGCGGCCCAGTGTTTTGTTGGTTCGAATCCTGGGCGCGGACATGGCACTGCTCATCAAGCCACGCTGAGGCAGCACCCCACATGCCACAACTAGAAGGACACACAACGAAGAATATACAACTATGTACCGTGGGGCTTTGGGGAGAAAAAGGAAAAAATAAAATCTTTAAACTGAAACTTGAAGAAACTAAGGGGAAAGAAGGAATAGCTTGTGAGAAGGTTCGCCTGGAAGACAGTATGTCAGGCTCAGGAAACTGCAAACCCAGTGTGACTGGTGGGCCAAGGGGGCGGATGGTGAGACTGGATTGGGATGAGCGTTCCATAACTGCCTTGTTTCCACTAATTGTGAACATTCTTCAAGCCATTCTTTCATGAAACGGTTTAAAATGATCATGTGTTTACTTACTTAATAAATCCCCTATTATATGTACATTTCCCTGCATTGCTCTCCATCTTAAAATTGTGATATTAATTTGAGCTCTTAATCTAGCTTTTCCAATTCCAAGCTACAGTCATCAATATTTACCTAAAGTTGAAGAGTATTTGTAGAATAAGAAAAGATAAAGAGAAAACAAGGATATCCTTGACATCTCCTACAATAAATCAATGAATCATCATAGCATTCCAACCGACTTTCAAGAGGAATTCCCCATGACATACAACAGGTTTTGATCCTGTTTCACTCGATGCGGCAAACTACAAGCACATTTAAGCCTAAAGCAGATCTGAGCAGGCTGAAACTGGCCAACCCATTTTAAAAAGACAAGTTTTGTCTCAAATTCGGAAATCTGGGTGCAAAAGCACACTGCTGCACTGCCATGAAATGAATTACTAGGGAAACTCTAAAGCTTCAGAAACAGCTCTCAGTCAATAATGAGGAAGTTGTGTTGGCCTGTGAAAGGTGAGCTTGTGCCCGAAAATTAAAAAAACCCAAAAACCGTTTAAATATTTGGCCTCATAACATAATCATACAACTCTTTTAAAAACTTATTGGCATAAATCTAGCTGGAAAAATTGGGCCTGTAGTTAGAAAATACTTCTATTTAAAAATGGCTCCGTCTAAGGAAAGTCTGAAAGAAAAACAGAAGGCTTTCATCAGAAGCATAAGACACTTCATTATTTAGAAATCTAACCAAATCTATTTTAAATGAGTCATTTAATGCAACATGTGCTTACTGTGAATGTCTTTAGACTATAAACCAATTCCTACAGTGTTTAACAAAGAAAGGCATACTGTTAACTGTGATGAATATGCTAGTAATATTTGAAGGAAGGAAGATGATACAACCACATCTTATCACATCATCTTATTTTGTAAGAAAAATATTCCTCACGTGTTAGCATCTTATATTAAATGTTTTAAAAAATGAGTCATATATAGGAGGAATGCCAATTTTGAGGTCTAAACTGCTAGCTCTATTGCAAAATATGAATTTCAGCTATTAGATGTGACTGCTCTGTGACCAAGTGTTCATGACTCTGAAATAACTATCTCTATTTTAACTCGAAGTGATTTATTTTATAAGGCAGTAACTGCAAGTTTTCAATTAAGGAACATAAAACATTTAGTAATACCGTATAAATTAAAAGGCAGAGTATACACTAGCTTTTTTATAGCTATGTTCTATCTACATCCAAAAAGCTTAAAATATTTTACCATAAAAGTCATATTATACAATTTGGCTATTGCAATAAGAAATGGAAAATAAAATGCCGTGTTATTCTACAGGGACAAATATACCAATTCCACAAATAACATACTGATTGCTCATTACACTTAGCTCCGAGCCTCCTGTCAGCCAAAGCATAAAGAAAAATATAAGTTACATAATTCTTACCATATGACCAAAAGAAGCATACTGTTTCTTCAGGCAATCTTTTCCTGCTAAACTCTAAAAGGAAGCGGAATTAACATTTATTTTCTGTCTTGTGTATGCTGGAGAATTTACATACATGATATGATTTAATCCTCTGAGTGAGCATCATATTAATCCATTTTCCATTTCGTGAAATGTAGATTCAACTCTAGGACTGCCTAATTTCAAAGTTTATGCTTTTTCCACATTTCCCAACTGCTTTGCACAAAGCTGTTTAAACCCTATCATGGATCAGGATACATCTTAAAAACTTTACTAGAAACTCAGAACCATTCTTTGTATGGTCATTTCTTCTATTTAAACTCTATGTACCTTGAGGACATACATTTAAAAAATGACTTGGTAAGGTTCTGTCCTGGGTAAGATAGAGTAAGCAGAATTCACTGTTTCACCCACTGAATGCAACTATAAATCTAGACAGAATGCGTGGAACAGCTATTTTAGGACTCTGAGAAGTCAATAGTAGCAGACGGATTAGAGATCAGAATTTGAAGTATCACTGAACTGGCAGTGACTTTCTAATTTTTATCCCTCCAATATCCCCTAGCCTGAACTGAAGACAGCCCCAAACCTACAAGTGTGGTGAACCCAACCAGGTCAATTACCTCCTAAAACAAAAATATCAACATTCTCCATAGGATTTCAATAAGACTCAGAGCCCTGTAATATTCAAAATGTCCAGGACACAATTAAAAATTACTCAGCATTGAAAGAACCAGTAAAGTCTCAACTCACGTGGGAAAAGACAATCAGTGGATGCCAACGCGAAAATAACACATATATTAGAACTACGTGACAAAGTATTTGAAGCAGCTATTATAAAAATATTCTAAGAAGTAAAGGTAAATGCTCTTGAAACGAATAGAAAGAGAGAAATTCTCAGCAAAGAAATAGAAAATATAAAGAAGAACGAAACGGAAATTTTACAAAGATAAATAAGAAAAGTGTTCAAAGTGTATGCAATCTAGTTGGAAGGGATAAGAAATTTTAAAATTACAATAATACATAAAAGAATAAAGATCCAAATGAACAGATTGAAATCCATTCACAGATTTCAACAAACTCAGAACCCTTACTAAGACACCTAAATCTTGGCAATTCACATGGAAAGTGCTGTGATAGAGGCATCCCAAAGAGCAGAAGGGCCAGAAAAAGGCAGTGGTCAGTCTCGAGGGGGCTGCAGAAGGATTAGGGTAGATATATTATTCAGGATTAGGTTGGCCTACGAGTGACAGAGACTAAAAAAATCATTATTTTTTGCTCTTATAAAAGGCCGAATGGAAGCACTCCAGAGCTGGCACAGAGGTTCTCCCATCATCTGGATCCCACACTGACTGCAGCTTTCTGCTTCACCACCCCTATGGTACGGTCTTTGCCATCTCTGCCTAAGACAGAGTTTTAGCCATCCCAGACATGTTCCAAAGAGCAGAAAGGAAGAGGCAGGAAAGGGCAAAGATTTTGCCCAGCTGTTTTTTGGTTTTTTGTTTTTTGGGTTTTTTTGGTGAGGAAGATTGGCCCTGACCTAACATCTGTGCCAATCTTCCTCTTTTTTTGTATGTGAGATGCTGCCACAGCATGGCTTGATGATCAGGGTATAGATCTGCACCCAAGATCCTAACCAGTGAACCCTGTGCCACCTCAGCAGAGTGCATGAACTTAACCACTGCACCACCCAGCCAGCCCCCTTTTTTTGCTTTTTCAAAGGAAGACTGCCTGAAGCAGCCACTGAAATATCATTGGCCAGAACTTAGTCACATCCCCATACCTAGCTTTAAGGGAAATTGTGGAATTTTGTCTTTATTTTGGACAGCCAGGTGCCCATCTGAAATCTGGGAGTTCCAAACTGAGGAAGAAGATGAGAACAGATATTGAGGGGCACCCAGACAGCTCTGATACAGTAGGCTTCAGGGAATAATCATTTGAACTTCACTTGGCTTCTAAGCCATGCTTTCTGTTTTGGTTATTCTCCTGCTTCAAAGGCCTCTCTTTGTCTCTTTGGCTGGTTTCTCCTTGTTTTTCTGTTATAGATTTAGTATTCTGGAAGCAGACATTGAGACAATTTAGTGTATAAGATATAGCTTAGGGATTAATACCAATGAAAGGAAGAAGGAGAAAGCAGGAATGGGCAGAGAGAGAAGTCAAACTGCAATGCAGGCCCAACAAAGCTGTGATCTACCCAGGGGGTGCCTTAAACAATATTACTGGTCAGAGTTGTCCTGTAATTGGACAAAACGGCTGAGTTTTATACCTCAGCCTTGCTCGGTCACTGGACTTAGGCTGCCTGGGAAAGGAGCTGGGGTGAGGAGGCTGTCTCAGCTGAAGAAGCTTCTGAAGGAGCTAAGGGCTGGAGACTGCCTGCTGACCACCCTCCCTACTTGCTCTATGGAGCAAGTCTTTCTGTGGAGGGGCATCTGGGCGTCACCTCTCTGTCTCCCAAGCTCTTGATCCTCAGCTCTCTTCTCTCTCTTTACTGTTACTCCTTTAGGTGGTTTTATCCTGTATTTATAACTCCAGCCTGGACATGGGCCACTTCACTCCTCTGAACTCCAGACCCAAAGGTCCAATTGCCTACTTTATATTTCCTCTTGGGTATGTAATGGGCATCTAAAACTTAACATTGAGAACTTAAAATTGAACTCCCGATTCCCTCCTTTTCCCTCCTGATATTTTATCACTTCTTCCACATCTCAGGTAAATAACAGGTAAAAATCTTGACGTCACCCTTGAGTTCTTTCTTTTTCTCACGCTGCATATCCAATTCGTCATCAAACTCTGTTTTCTCTACCTTTAAAATGTCTGGAATCTGACTGCTTCCCACCACTTCCATTATTACCTCTTTACTCCAGGCACCATCATCTTCTGCTGTTACTACTGCACATGGATTTATTTAGTAGGGCTAAGTCCCCTCTTATTCTTCTATTTTAGAATTTTCTGTCATAAATTTCATAATCATTTTGTTATATTATAGAGAGAAAGTCTCATTGATATTTCTATTGCAATGGTCTTAAGCTTATAAACTAACTTGGGAGAACTGACATCGTTATACTGTTTAATCTTGCCACTCAAGAATATGGTGTCTAGTTTTTTGTATTATTAAAACCTTCTTCTATCTTTCATTAGGTTTATAGTTTCCTTTATTTATGTCACACGTTTCTCTTGTAAACTTATTCTGAGCTATTTTTATATTTTGGATACCATTGTGAACAGCATCATTCTTATCATATGTTCTAGTCTACTATTGCTGGTGTATTTGTTTAATGAGTGGAGGAAATAATTGAGTAAGTGGTGGTAACCTGTAGTTTATCCTTCTGGTGCTCTTTGAAATTCAAGCTTTTGGAAAAAAAACCGAACTTCAGTAAAATCTTCTGATGAGATGAAATATGCACCCTGAAAGTAACACATAGTTATTTTAGTTGGAGATTAAAACTCAGTGTTCCAGGTGTGTGCATTTGTTAAAAGTTGTCAAAAAGACTCGTGCATTTCACTATATGTAAATTTTACCATACACACAAAAAAACTCCAAGGACAAATATTGAACTCTAGTCAATAACAGGCATGCTGAAGTGTTTAGAGGTGAAGTGTACTGGTGTCTGCAACTTATTTTGAAGTGCATAAAAAAATAAGATGGATTGAAAGATGAATAGATAGGTAGATATCTAATAAAGCTAGTATAGCAAAATGTTGATTATAGAATCTAGCTGGTTACTTACAATTTTATCAACATTTTGGTATGTTTGAAAATTTTCATAATAAGATGTTGGGGAAAAGTTTCTATTATCAACTACACAGTCTGTTAAAGTATCCTGGGCTTCAATAGCTGGTCATTATCTCAGTGGTTTTACCTCCAACAAAGAGAGCCTCTGCCCTACGTGGCCTGCCATTTGTTTACTTGTGGTGAACTAAGAACATCTTTGATTTTCTCTTCTATGTTTCTATTCTAAGACCCTTATAATTAACGCAGTTGGGAGCATAATGTCATAGCATCCTGTGTTATCTAGTGCCAGCAAGCAGCCCCAGACACAGCCTTCAGCCTTCCTAGTGGGTGGGTTTATTATCCAAATACAAGGATGCAAATCTACTATAGTTGCATTTAAAAGATTAAATTAAAGGGCAGTGGCTTTAAATTGTGGAATGAATCACAAGCCAAACTGTTCAATCTGTTTTTCATTTGCTAGCAGCCAAGATTTGAAATATTACTCAAGGGTCTCTGGGTTGCTTTCTTTTGCTTGTAAGATTAATGACAGATAAAGCTAAGTTGAACTCAGCTGGGAAATGGCTCTGAGTTCTGAACTCCTAGACCTTTCAGTGTACCTATTTTTATAATTGATCACAGTTTCCAGGGGTAGATGGGACAGGTAAGTTTTCCTAACTACTTTCCTTCAGATTAATCATAATTCTAGTCTTTGCTGTTTTACAAGTCTGTGCCCTTTTTATTTTTATAATGGTGAAATTCTCTTATGCAGCTATCTTAGATATAAGAAAGAGGTACAGTTTTGTAAAAGTAACTAGATATCATCTCCTTCCATCTCTCACTCAGACCTAATGTTAACCAGTTTAAGTGTGAAATATGTCACAAGTAGAAAATATTTATTCTAAATATATATTAAACGATATTCTTTTGCCTTAGTTTTGGCCACTGCCCCAAAGTAGTAAACAAAAGGTGGTGCTGATCTAGTTTTTAGGACCTGCTAAGAGCTTGTAAAACTTACTTTATGACTCTAAGCCCATCTCCCACCTCCAGTCTGTAGATGAGCTGAGGACTGTCGGTGGTGAGAATCACTTTTGGAAACGGTTATCGGAGGGCTATGCAATGAAATCTTCCCATCCCACCGCCACCTGAAGTGAGATAAGGAGCTGTAAGAGAACATGTCACAGAACTTGCCACGTATCCTCAGGTGTCTGGAGGACCTGGAGATGGACCTGCACCTGGAAAAGTCTAAAGACAAGGGTTGACTAGAGGTGCCCCTGAAGACAGAGTGAGGAGTGAAAGCTATGGGGGGAGGAGCCAGAACTTTCAGAATTTGGTGGAGCCAAAATATGAGTATTTCCAGAGAACCAGAGAGGACATTGCAGTAGGTGGCCAGCACGAGTTGCCTTAAGGCATCCTTATTCTAGATGTCTACCTGTCCGACAAGATGGCCCTAAGAGAAGGAGTGGTCCTGGGGTGTAAAGCCAGAAGCAGGAGCTATGGGAACAGTTGTGGGGGAAGCCGGAGGATTCTTGCCCACATCTGGGAACAGAGCAGTGGGTAAGTCTTCAAACCCGCAACAACGTTCCATGAGAGAAAGAACCAGCAACTCTGCGTCTGTTAGACAGAGGGCCTACACCAGCGTGGCACCAGTCAAGCAGAATGATTAGAGGGAGAGGCAGAACAAGTCGAGAAAAGCGGACCCTCTCACTCCAAGTGTCCAACCTAGGCCTGATTAAGAGTTCTGGAAGACAGAAAGAGCTTACATTCAATGAGGGATTAAAGTTTTTATTTTGATCAAATTAAACTTTTTAAGTCGTGAAGACAAGACTGTGTGAAAATACCTCAAAGTCTTAAGAAAAGCTTTCAGATCTGCCCCAGGTCATTTCCATAGTTGGGGAAGGGAATGCCATT